>NC_079522.1:18762024-19136632 GCF_003711565.1 Takifugu flavidus
TTTTTTATAATTTTATTTTATCTTTTGCCAAATCTCACAATAACGCAGCAATATGATTCAGATTGGTTTCCAGGAATGGTAATATGCACTGGTTGAGCAATTTTTAAAATTGAAATTAATGGGCATTTCACTTATTCTCTCTAACTGGACAAATTGGAAATGGAATGAAAGCTTTACATTTTCACACAAAAACATTAATCTAAACCAATTTATAACCTCATCCTAAAACCCAATTCTTGACCCCCAAACACTCCTTTGAAGTTGTTAGAACCAGCCAAATGTCCTCAATTCCCAAAATGTCCTCAGTAGAATGAATATTTGGGTACTCAATATATAGCAAGTACAAGAACAAACACATTTGCTTTCTCTTTCTCTCTCTTCTCCCTCACACACACAATATGGGGGTGTATAACCGTTTCCTGATTTTTGTCTGCTTCTTCTGTCTTAGGCCAAATCCAAAGGGTTCCACTCCAATTATGACATTGGAGTGAAATATGCTGAGAAACAACAACGGCATTTTTCTCCAGAGAAACTAAGGGAGGGACGCAATATCATAGGCCTGCAGGTCAGAGCAAAAGAATTTAAATTGCTTTCATTTGCAGGTAGTCACTACAGAGTGCAGCTGGAATGTTTACAGACCCTTTCAATTTGCTGTTAAAAATAAATAAATCCTCTAACCAGTCAACAACTAATAGACATTTTTGCAAATTTGTTAAAAGGCTTGGTTGGTTGGCTTTTAGCTGATATGTCAGTTGAGAGACTTCCCACAGACATACATATGTTTGTATAAATTTATAACAAACTCCAAGCAAGTTGTAGAAACATATCTAATCAAAGAGAGGAGAGGAGAGGAGGGGGGGGTTAGGGGAGAGGAGGAGAGGAGAGGAGGAGAGGAGAGGAGAGGAGAGGAGAGGAGAGGAGAGGAGAGGAGAGGAAACCATGACCCAGTGGGGTGACAGAGGCCTGTCAGGTGATCATGTTTCTGGACCCCGGCAGCCTCGGCCTATAGCAGCATAACTAAGATGTGAACCTAATGATTAGACGACCTCCTAAGTATGATAATTTGTCTGTCTAGGATAATAACTGGAACTACAGAATTAATGACAATAAGCTTTTTCAAAGAGGAAGGTTTTAAGTCGAATCTTAAAAGTCTAAGATGATAAAGACATATATTTATTACCGTATATGAATTTAAATTCTTAGGTCAATGCAATATTTTAATTTATAATTTTAAATAAATTTTAACCAATAAAAAATCTGTTTTTACTTGATATGTATTAATCTTATTATTATTATTAGAATTATTATTAGTATTGGAAGCATTACTGTATTTTCACGACCATAAGGCACACTGTATTAAAAGGCGCAGTCTCAGTTATGGTTGCTATTTCTGTATTTAAAACATACATAAGGCGCACCGTATTATTAGGCGCATGCTGAAACATACAGTAAAAAATGACAACGGAAGTAAAACAGTGAGTTTCGACACATTTATTGAACAAAATATTAATTCTTCCGCCACAAAACCATCAAAGTTTTCATCTTCTGTATCTGTATTAAACAGCTGCGCTATTTCAATGTCCAACATCCCGAATTCCTCTTCTTCATCATCTGAATTAGACTCACCGACCGGTTCCGCTTCAGCGTTGATGCTTTTGTGAAAGCTCTTACAATACATGAAGACGGTATCATAGCCCATGCGTCTACAATCCACCCGCATATGGTGACATAACTTGCCCGCCGCTGCCTCATAGTCTTTGTGAAGGAGTGTTTGCCTTCCGTCAACTAGCGCTCTGTCCATTTCTGTGGCAGCCGAGAACCACGGTGAACTACGACTTCTCGTGCCCCGTTGTGCATATCACCACCATGCTGGTCCCTTTTTTCTCCAATGTGTGGGTCAAAGGGATGTCAAAAGTCAGAGGGATCTCATCCATGTTGGTGATGTGGCTGGGCCCGGTTATCTTGTCGCGGCAGTAGGTGCGGAAGATGGCCGCCCTCTCCTGGTTAGGGTTAGGGAAGATGGCCACCCTCTCCTGGTTAGGGTTAGGGAAGATGGCCGCCCTCTCCTGTTAATCCGCGGGCAGCCGCTGCGCAACAGTTGTCCTTGCACGTATGGAGAGATGCCGCCTCATAAAGCGAAAATACTAAGATTGCTCGATTGCCATTTTCAGCCGCATATTCGATGGCCTGCAGTTTAAAGTAAGCCTCATACGCGTCTCGCTTGACGGGCGCCATTTTAGGGGATCTTTACGCGTAGGTGTGCCGCTAAACGATTGGCGGAGTGTTTACCGTAGTGCACCTACCAAAGGCACACAGCAGATTTTGGAACTCAGTCCACACACAAGGCGCACCATATTATAAGGCGCACCATTGATTTTTGAGAAAATCTCAGTGTTTTAGGTGCGGCTTATAGTCGTGAAAATACAGCAGTATTATCATCATCACTTGTTATAATAATTATTTTAGCTAAGGGCTGCAACATAAGCAAATTACAAAAAGTATTGCGATGAGCAAAAATAATCTTCTGACTAAGCCTAGTAGTTTAGGAATATCATTATTTTGACTAACCTTTTCCTGTCCTGTTTTGCATTTGGATTTGGGTTATACCTGCAAAAAATATTGGTTGCAGAGTCCATGGAGATTTTGAAAATTATTCGATTTTTTTAGATTCATTTGTTCAGATGCATCAGTAAAACTAGTGATACGCTACACCTTTTGATATTGTATGATGATATATGTTTTTCCTTTTGCCATCTTTAGATGGGCACCAATAAACTTGCAAGCCAGAAGGGCATGACTTCTTATGGCACACGACGTCACCTTTATGATGCCAAAATGGCAATGGACAACCCAATGGATCAGTCAACAATTAGCCTACAGATGGGCACCAACAAAGGAGCTAGTCAGGTGAGAATGATCCTTTATTCATGTATTTCACTTATTTACATATCAGCAGGACTCTCCTGCTGATGGGTGGACAGAGAAAGGGAAAGGAGCTAGAGCATGGATGCCGGACAGAAAGAGAGGAATAGACACCCTAAGGACATTAAGATGAAGTGTCATCTGGATATACTGTCATGTGAGGATTCATCTCATTCATTAAAAACCTATATGTATGTTACCAATAATTCAACATCCTTGGGGTCACAGGGAAGTATACATTCTCAGCAGCCTTGGTGAACTCACATCTGTCGATTTGAAGGCCTTACATCTATTTCAGATTTTCATGTGTACCTCAGCAACAAAACAGGGTTGATGGTTTACCCCAGCTTATATAATCCTAATGGTCTCTGTGTACCAGCTATTGTTGTCCATTGTAGCTTTGAAGCGGGTTTTCCAGTGCTGTCGGTCCAGATGTTAATAGTTCTGACTGTGACTGTTCAGTCTTGAGCCTTCTTGTGTATGCCAGCTTTAACAAGATTTCTAGATGGTCAGTCTTTCTTCTGGTCTAAAATCTTTCTTTAGTTTTCCTGAGAGGTATCCTATTTTCACTGGTAGGAAAGTTCACAAACTGACAAATTTTGGCATGTCCCTTTACGTCAGGGGTTCCTAATTGTTCTCACTCTGACCCAGGTTTTCCCATGGTCATTAAGTCATGATCCACTTTTTGAATTTCTGTCCCTTATTAACCTCAATGAACAAAATTTCACATTACCCTGGGTCGTATTTACACTTTGCCATCTTAAGTTTAGCAATGCAAAACTTGAAGTGAGCACCAATCAAATGGTACTTACCATTGCGCCACCTAGGCACTAGCATGATATGCAAAAATAATTATTGTATTCTCTTATTTGGTTTCAATTCTACATGAATTTTGAAAATAGATATGCAAACGGGATTGTCAGTGCTCCCGCTGGTCCGTCCGCAATGGCATCACAGCCTAGAGGAAATAAATGCATAGACAAATCTTTCTGCATCACTTTGGGACAGGAAGTTTCTAATTTTAGTGATGTTGCACAGGTGATATAAGGTGGACCTTGCGAAATGTTTAAGATGGGTATTTAAAGACAAATCATGAATAAACAACACACCAAGCTTCCTTAAAATGTTAATGGGAGGCAGGTTAATGCCAAACATCACTAGAGTACATCACTAGAGAATAAGTTTATCTGGTGTTTGTGGGCATAGTGTGAGAACATCAGTTTTATCTAAGTTCAACTGTATGACCTTTCTGGTCATTAAGGCCCTTATGTCTTTGAGACAGATCTGGAGTTTCACGAAATGATTGGTTTGGTTTGGTTCCATTGGATATCATCAGCATAACTATGTAAGTTTATTTAACACTTTCTGTAAACAGATTCAAGAGGTACACACAGTGGTCTTGGAATCTTTGGTGAATTGTTGTCAGAAAAATAGAGCAAATCTCTCAAACAGGAAATGAAAGTATCATGGCTGGGGCAGGGTTTACAACCTCTGATGATAATTGAGGGTTCTACTAAGTACAAAATACGCAGGGTACCCAAACCTTTGCTTTGAGTACTTTTCCTTTTCTGTTATTTTAAAAATGTAAGATGAAAATACAAAATGATTTTTATATATTTTTTTAAACTATGTCTTTTAGTTATAATTCCATCATCCACTTGCTTCACTGGTCAGGTTGGTTAACTCCTTTAATTTGGAGCAGGTATTGTTTAGTTGACAACGCTGAAACACTTTTGTACTGAGGTAGAGTTTAACAGCAATTAATAGTTTTAAGGAACAGCTGGCTGAGGCAATAGAAAATCATGAAAGTTTGTACAACACATCATTTTAGGCATATCGTTAATTCTTTATGAAAAGAGGTATCCTGAATATTGTTCGTCTGCTAAAAGATGCATACAGATAAAGTTGCCAGTTGGGGGCCAGAATATATTGCACATTGCTATTGTCCTTGTCACTTTCAGGAAAATTAATGGATTTTTTTTGGTTTGTTTGCTTTTTTGCAATGTGTGAAACAGTGTTGATGAAGAAAAGCAAATGATCTGGGACCGCCAACTGCAAAACTATTTCATGATAGATGTTATCTTGAAAATTACATCTATCATCTATTCTCCAAAAAGTATTTTTACATTGCATTTGAAAAGTCTTAGAGTTTAAACATGAAAATATTGTTTATTTTTGCAGAACTACAAAACAAGCATAGCACAAACCACTATAATCCTTTATGCATTTTTCTTTTTCTTGCCCCTGGTGATGCATGGTGGTGGCCACATCTTGCGTTGATACTTCCCAGCAGCTAGGCTGAAGGTTCACCCTACCACAAGACAATGATACCAAACACACAGTCAAGATAATACAGGAGTGGCGTAGAGACAACTCATGTCTTTAGGAATTTTACTTTATAAATGCAGGGAATCTGCAGAGAAGCAATGTTGAGTACCGATATCCCTAAATCCAGCTCTATAAAGCTTGTAACGTTATGGCCAAAAAGACTGGAAACACCAATTACTGCCAGTGTTGCTTTAACTAAGTGCTAAATACAGGCTGTTACACTACAGTGACATATTTTACTCTTTTTTTTAATATTTCCAAGATTTTATTTTAACTTTGTAATTGTGGAATATTAGGTGTGGATTGATCAGAGAATAATTGAATGCGTTATTACAGCACAATGCTACAGCATAACAAAATGTCAGAAAGATAAATGTTCTGAAATCTTTCCAACTGCCAAAATATCTTTGTGATATACCAGTACCAGAATAATAATCAAATTACATTTTACAATTATAATCAAAGTACGTGTAAAACATATCTAGTAGTCCCAGCCCTTTTCCCAATCATTAAACTTGAAAGAAACCTAATATCCATCCAAAGTAACAGTGGTTGCAAGAAACATCCCTTTAGAAGCGACAAAGCCTGAATAGTAGTAGTGATTGTAATAGTAGTTGTAGGAGTTGTTGTAATTGTTTACATTATTATTTAGAATATGTTTATGTCATTACTTATTTTTCCCCACTATCCACCAGGCGGGTATGACAGCGCCAGGAACAAGAAGGCACATTTTTGATAGGAAGCTGGAGCTGGAGAACTGTGACACCACTACAATCTCTTTGCAGATGGGCACCAACAAAGTGGCTTCACAGCAGGGTATGACTACCTATGGCTTGCCCCGCCAGGTCTATGACAACAAGTACTGTACCAACCCCAATGAGGCCTATTATGACAATGGAAGTGAAGTAGAGTTTGACAGCTACAACCAGTATTCTGATTAATCAAAGAAAAAAACTCCCAAAAAAAACATTTTTTCTCCATTTCAAACAAGAGTTTTTTGCTTAATATGCTGATATTCTAATATTTCTTTAATCCTCTGAACAAATTTAATTTATAGGAAACTGTTGCTCTTCTTTCCAGGAGTAAAAGTTAAATGTTTACATTGGCCTTATATTTAAAAAACAAAACAAAAAACAATGTGAAAGCATCATGTTCAATGAACCCCATTAATCCTAATGTACCCCTGTCTTGTCCTCGTGTATCTCAGTTTGGAACCCGCATAAATTGTGTCATCTGTGTGCGTCGTTGTTTGTGTGTAATAAAATTACTCTCTCAAAATGGTTTAAATGCCAAGCACAGCTAATGAAACTGAATTAATTAATTAAAATAATTTGTTGGTCACAGCTCATTGTCTTCATGCAATTTTGTATTGTTTTGTTTTTGTGACCAGTGCAACTTGAAATGAATGCTTTAAAGATTCCTTGACAATATAGGTGATTTTGAACCAATATTGGTGTCAAAATTTTTCCACAATACTGAAAATGTCAAATAATTATCTTTGATAATTATTTATGTTGAGCACAGGAGTTCAGAAGAGTCAAGTCCAAAATGTTTATTCCCCCAAAACAGCGATGGTACAAACATGGAAAACATGAAAGGGTGCACCAAGGTAATACTGAAAAACCAGTGCTTGTGTCTGTTTTTTATATCTTAAAATACGGACGTGAGGTCCATCCCTCATGCCTCTTTTACTCATGTAACTTTTACTTAATTTGTTTTTATTAGTGAACTACTTTGGCATAATTTCATCAATAACCTTTTCTGTTGGTGTCAAAAGTTATGTATGCCTTTCTCGTCCATGTCCCTTCCCTAGTTCCAATTCTTTTGGTGTCTTAGGCACTAGAGCCTGATCAGGTGTCAGACTTTCTAGCATCCTTCAGGGCCAGGGCTCTGTGTACTACCTCAGGCCCTCAGCCTAAGGGACTTTCTACTATTCTACAGTCTTCTACCTGTGGATTTTCCACAAACACATAAGAAGCAGAAGCAGATGCATCCTACTGATGTAGGTAGACACGTAAAACATATATAACTGATGCAGATGGATATGCAAATCATGTATTACAAAAGCATACGGATACGCATACCGAAGCATACCAAAATCACACTAAAATCAAACTAAAAACTTAAACTGAAAACATAGACCATATACTGTACTTTATGCTTAGGTAACAATACACTACAACATAAACCAAATCCAGTATTCAGTATCTGCGTAGGTAATGAAGAGTAAAATAAAATTCAATGCCAGAGTTAAAACTCTGAGTTTGTTAGCCTTGATTGCAGCCTTGAATGGCCTATACCAGGGTTCGGCAACCCAAAATGTTGAAAGAGCCAAATTGGACCAAAGAAACAAAAAACAAATCTGTCTTCATAATAAGCCTTATTATGAAGGTAACACATGCTGTAAGTGTCTGTATTAGCTATATTAGCCTACTTTCAAAATGATAAGTAGGCTACAAATACATAACGGGCATTCATAATTAAATGTTTATTTTCCCTGCAGCACATCCTGGTGAAAATGATGCACCACGTGACTACTCTGCTGTACAATGGTGCTTTAAGTTAAGTCCATTATAATGAGATGTTGTTAAACCTAGTTCTAACCCTAGTTTTGAAGTACGGTGTTGAGGTAGAACATGTGTCAGTGTTCCCTCAGAACCCACTCCTGTCAGATCATTCTTTGATCATTCTTCTCTCTTTCGACTCTGTTGCTGAAGGTGCAACAGGTCCTGCCCTGCTGGGCCTCCTCTCCTCTCCTCCTCTCCTCTCCTCTCCTCTCCTCTCCTCTCCTCTCCTGCCCTGCCCTGCCCTGCTGGACCCAACCTGTCGTGTTTTGTCGGGTCATTATAATTACCGGTAATTTCTCTGATTCTCTCCTCTACCTCTCCTCCTCCTTCTTCGCCTCCCTCTCTACCCAGGCCCCATCAGCAGGAGGGTCCCCCTACATGAGCCTGGTCCTGCCCAAGGTTTCTTCCTGTTAGAGGGGAGATTTGGCTTGCCACTGTTGCTTGTTGGGGGTCAGGCCCTGGGATTCTGTAAAACGCCTAGAAACAATTTTGATTGTAACAGACACTACAAAAATAAAGATTGATTGATTGTTGAAATGAAATATTATACACATTTTTACAGCATTGGAAAACATTAAGAATGTTTATCATGTTTTTCCTCTTACATAAATTATATTAAAACAAAAAATATATTTACACCAACTATTTCCATTTTCATATTTTTGAAAAACCTCCAGGAGCCACTAGGACAGCGAGGGTTGCCAACCCCTGTTCTAGAGTAATGATGACCACTCATTTCTCTGAAATGAGTTCTTACCATAATATGAATTCGAACAGTTGTCCAATAGTTCTATCTGCTTTGCAACAACCTGACTCCTGCACAACACAACTGAAGGTCCCAACTCCATTAATAAGGCAAGAAATTCCACTAAGTAACCCTGGCAGGGCACACCTGTGAAGTGAAAACCATTTCAGGTCACCAGCGCATGGTACCCAGGCGAATCCACCATGCCCCCAGTGAGAAAACCAGGAAAACAAAACACAAACCAAACATGCATGCCATGACAATAGGTTTATTCGGGTCTGCGTTAGAATCTGCCTCAAAGCCAAAAGACAAAACCTTAATCTCATTCAATATCAGGCACTAAGACTGCCGGCCATCAGCAGGAGGGTCCCCCTACACGAGCCTGGTCCTGCTCAAGGTTTCTTCCTGTTAAAGGGGAGTTTTTCCTTGCCACTGTTGCTTGTCTGGGGTTAGGCCCTGGGATTCGGTAAAGCGCCTTGAAGCAATTTTGATTGTAAAAGATGCTATATAAATAAAGATTGAAAGATTGAGTGTGCTGTTGTAAAGAAAACCGCACCAGTGTCAGCCCTACAAAGCCCGAAGTGGAGGTGGGTGAATGCCTCTAAAATAAGAAGACAGCAAACATCATACATGGTACCGGTATATTGGGCACATTTAAAGGGACATTGAGAAAACCATCCAGAATAAAGTACATCTTGAATCTTGAATCAGAGTACATTAAAAAAGAATCGTAAAATAGAAAGTTTTGGATGGACAAATGAAGGCTGGAAAACAATTATATAAATAAAATCTACAGGCATTTAATTAAAGTAAACACAGATGCATCCAAATCAGAGCAACACATATAGCTTTAGCAATGGTAGTTCCAGAGATGCAAATTGTAGTAAATAAAATAATTATTATTAACAGTATATACAGGTGAGTTGTTGACCATTTATATGGCACTGGACTGGATACAGGCTCATAGCTTCACATTCAAGTAGTGCATTGATCAGCATCAAAAAGTCAGAAACCAGACAAAACATAGGGCCAGATTCACGAAGTGTTCTTACGAACAAATTTGGTCTTAAGTCCCACTTACGAACAGTTTACGAAGATTGTGGCATTCACCAATTTCTTCTTATCCTGGATTTATTCGTAGGTAAGAACAAATCCTACGAACACTCAGGAGTACTCTTGCGCACATTTCAGTGCCGACATGTTGGTATGGTTGGGTTTTCTTCTCTTGTGCAGTTCAATAAAATTCAATATTACAATGATAATTCAGTCATATTTATTTATTTATTTGTTTATTTCCTGAGGCAGCAGATGGGTACCGGCGTGCCAAGCGGAGTGCAGCTACGGCGGTTGCCGAGGCAAAGACTCGGGCATGGGAAGAGTTCGGTGAGGCCATGGAGAACGACTTTCGGACGGCCTCTAAAAGGTTCTGGACCACCATCCGTCGTCTGAGGAGGGGGAAGCAGTGCACTGTCAACACTGTGTATAGTGGTGATGGTGTGCTGCTGACCTCAACTCGGGATGTTGTGGATCGGTGGAAGGAATACTTCGAGGACCTCCTCAATCCCACCAACACGCCTTCCAGTGAGGAAGTAGGGCCTGGGGACCTGGAGATGGGCTCTCGTATCTCCGGGGCTGAAGTTGCCGAGGTAGTTAAAAAACTCCTCGGTGGCAAGGCCCCGGGGGTGGATGAGATCCGCCCAGAGTCCCTTAAGGCTCTGGATGTTGTAGGGCTGTCGTGGTTGACTCGACTCTGCAACATCGCGTGGACATCGGGGGCAGTGCCGCTGGATTGGCAGACCGGGGTGGTAGTCCCTCTTTTTAAGAAGGGGGACCGGAGGGTGTGTTCCAACTATAGGGGGATCACACTCCTCAGCCTCCCTGGTAAGGTCTATTCAGGGGTACTGGAGAGGAGGGTCCGCCGGATAGTCGAACCTCGGATTCAGGAGGAGCAATGTGGTTTTCGTCCTGGGCGTGGAACAGTGGACCAGCTCTACACCCTCAGCAGGGTCTTTGAGGGTGCATGGGAGTTTGCCCAACCAGTCCACATGTGTTTTGTGGACTTGGAGAAGGCATTCGACCGTGTCCCTCGGGGGGTCCTGTGGGGGGTCCTCCGAGAGTATGGGGTGTCGGGCCCGCTGATACGGGCTGTCCGCTCCCTGTACGATCGGTGCCAGAGTTTGGTCCGAATTGCTGGCAGTAAGTCGAACTCGTTTCCGGTGAGGGTTGGCCTCCGCCAGGGCTGCCCTTTGTCACCGATTCTGTTCATAATTTTTATGGACAGAATTTCTAGGTGCAGTCATGGTGTTGAGGGGATCCGGTTTGGTGACCTCAGGATCGCGTCTCTGCTTTTTGCGGATGATGTGGTCCTGTTGGCTTCATCGGCCCGTGACCTCCAACTATCACTGGATCGGTTCGCCGCCGCATGTGAAGCGGCTGGGATGAGAATCAGCACCTCCAAATCCGAGGCCATGGTTCTCGGAAAAAGGTGGAGTGCCTTCTCCGGGTAAAGGAGGAGATCCTGCCCCAAGTGGAGGAGTTTAAGTACCTCGGGGTCTTGTTCACGAGTGGGGGAAGAATGGAGCGGGAGATCGACAGGCGGATCGGTGCGGCGTCCACAGTAATGCGGACTCTGCACCGGTCCGTTGTGGTGAAGAGAGAGCTGAGCCGAAAGGCGAAGCTCTCGATTTACCGGTCGATCTTCGTTCCTACCCTCACCTATGGTCATGAGCTTTGGGTAATGACCGAAAGAACAAGATCACGGGTACAAGCGGGGAGACCCAGGACACGTTGGAGAGACTATGTCTCTCGACTGGCCTGGGAACGCCTGGGGATTCCTCCGGATGAGCTGGAGGAGGTAGCTGGGGAGAGGGAAGTCTGGGCTTCTCTCCTTAGGCTGCTGCCCCCGCGACCCGACCCCGGATAAGCGGCAGAGAATGGATGGATGGATGGATGGATGTTTATTTCCTATTTTTGGTGATTTACGGAGAATTTTAAAATTACGTAAATGTGCCAATGACTTAACATTAATCAACCAAATTGGAAACCATGCCATCAAGTAACCCCCCCACCCAGAATATCAGGTCACAGTCAAAAGAGGATTCCATAACATCGCTGGGCTTCCGAACACCATTGGTGCAATAGACTGCACCCATGTAAGCATCAAGGCACCCTCTCCAGACCCCTTCCCATACCTCAACCGCAAGCAGTACCATTCCATAAACGTCCAACTCATCTGCGACGCCAACAACCACCTACTAAACGTGGTCTCCAGGTTCCCAGGAGGAGCACACGACTCCTTTATTTTTCAAAACAGCTCCGTGGGAACACACCTGGAACAAGGAGCAGCTGGTGACGCATGGCTCATTGGTAAGTATCTTTTATGATAATTTCTCTCAACTGTCTTTATTTGATTTTATTAGGGGATCGAGGTTATGCCCTGGCTCCCTGGTTGTTGACACCACTGACCAACCCTCAGACGCCACAGGAAATGTTATACAATCAGATGCATGCGCGCAGTCGCTGCACAATTGAACGCACCATTGGCATTTTAAAGGGGTGCTGGATGTGTTTGGACACAGCAGGTGGCAAATTGCTGTACAAACCGGAGAGGGTAATTATTTTTTGTTATAAAATCTTATTACGTTTATTCATCTAATTTATTACTCTCCCTCACCATTACAGGTCTGTAGGATAATCATGGCCTGCTGTGTCCTGCACAACATCGCTATGAAGCATGGTGTCCCTCTCCCCCCTCAGCCACAACCCCGTGAGGATGTGCGTCCTGACCCAATGATGGGGCCAGACTGCGGGCACGCGGTTCACGTTCGAGCGCAATTAATTGCCCGTTTGTGAATAAAATGCATCATTGTCACAATTTCAGTCTAACAGTCTTGATTCACTTGAAAAAGAAAAAAAAGAGACCGGTTTCAGAGCACAGCTTTTGCGTTTATTTCTTTACATTGTCGTTGATTTCTTTAAGCGTGTTGGCTATAGTCATCAGGGTGGAGGCTATTTTATCAAGCGTGTTAGCCATCCTTTGTTGATTGTTCAACACGGCGTCAGAAATCAAGCGTGGAGAGGCAAGGGACCGAGGACGCGTGTTGCTGCAGGAGGGGTCCGTCTGTCCTTCCACAGGTTGGCTCTGTGGGACTTGAATAAATAGGCAAATAAGTCAAGCCATGGCTGCGACCCTCAGTCCAATACGTATTCCGATACCACACACACACAATGGTAAATTCCTCCGGTACTACAACTTTTAAATAAAAGCTATTATTCCAGAAAATAAATAACCTTCTGAGTCCTCTGGTGCAGATGATGCACAGGGAGGGGGTGACAGTGTTGCCTCGGGGCCCAGGTCTGTATCCAAACACTCAGCCGATGGTACACCTAAAGAGGTGGGGAAATTAAACAACCAATTAAAATAAATAACATTACAATTACAGTATAAGATTTGCCCCATATAGCCTACCTGAGAGTGCCGTCTCTCCGATGATGGCCCTGAGGCGCTGGTCAAACTCGGACAGGCTTTTGATGTGTGATGTTCCTCCTCCAGTCTGTTGCGTCTCCCGTCGGAATTTAGCTATGTTTTTTTTGGTTTCACATTTAAGGTCAAACCATTTTTTTTTCACCTCCGCTACTGAGCGTCCTTCTCCCGACACTGCGTCCACTGCACTTGTGATTGCCGCCCATATTTCCTTTTTATTAGTGCCGGTATAACCAGCACTAACACTACTGAATAGAAGCGATTTTCTCCGGGTGAGCAGTACGATTTTCTCCGGGTGAGCAGTACCTCCACCTCTGTACTACTAAAGTTTTTTTTTCTCCTCACCTGCTGCGCTCCATCCGACTTCTTTTTCGCTTTTGGCATTTTGCTGCTTTTGGCTCTGTCTAGGGGCCTGCTGCAGTTCCTCTTATGGGCATTGGTGGGCGGTGATTTATGCTAATCATATGTTAATTAGACTCACCTGGCCCTCAATCGAACTATGCGCTCGTTCTTAAGAATCTTCTTAGATTCTTTCTTAAGTTGTTATTAAGAAGTTTTTTAAGAAAACCCTACGTCGGATTCATCAACGCGTTCGTAAGCCCCAGAATTGTTCGCAGCTGTGTTCTTAGATTGATGAATGCCATCTGTTCGTAAGTTGAAAGCGCGTGCCAGGTGAGTCTAATTAACATATGATTAGCATAAATCACCGCCCACTAATGCCCATAAAAGGAACTGCAGCAGGACCCTGTAGACAGAGCAAAAAGCAGCCAAATGCCCAAAGCTTGCCTCTCCACGCCTGATTTCTGACGCCGTGTTGAACAATCAAGAAAGGATGGCTAACACGCTTGATAAAATTGCCTCAACCCTGATGACTATAGCCAACACGCTTAAAGAAATCAACGAGAATGTAAAAAAAATAAACGTGTAAAAGCTGTGCTCGGATTGTGACAATAATGCATTTTATTCACAAACGGGCAATTAATCGCGCTCGAACGTGAACCGCGTGCCTGCAGTCTGGCCCCATCATTGCGTCAGGACGCACATCCTCACGGGGTTGTGGCTCTGTGTCCAAACACATCCAGCGCCCCTTTAACATGCCGATGGTGCGTTCAATGGTGGAGCGACTGCGCGCATGCATCTGATTGAATAAAACTCCTGTGGAGTCTGAGGGTTGGTCAGTGGCGTCAACAACCAGGGAGCCAGGGCATATCCTCGATCCCCTAATAAAATAAATCAAGATAAAATCAAATAAAAAGACAGTTTTGGCATGGTTTCCAATTTGGTTGATTAATGTTAAGTCATTGGCACATTTACGTAATTTTAAAATTCTCCGTAAATCACCAAAAATAGGAAATAAACAAATAAATAAATAAATATGACATAATTATCATTGTAATATTGAATTTTATTGAACTGCACAAGAGAAGAAAACCCAACCATACCAACATGTCGGCACTGAAATGTGCGCAAGAGTACTCCTGAGTGTTCGTAGGATTTGTTCTTACCTACGAATAAATCCAGGATAAGAAGAAATTGGTGAATGCCACAATCTTCGTCAACTGTTCGTAAGTGGGACTTAAGAACAAATTTGTTCGTAAGAACGCTTCGTGAATCTGGCCCAAAGTACCGCTGAGTACCGCTCAGTAGCAGGGTTAGGCTTCAGGATTCCGCTCTATACTCCAGTCCAGAAGGTGGCGGTAATACAAACACAGGCTGTTCCCATGAAGAAGACGCAGCAGCAGAAGAAGCAGCAGAAGAAGAAGCAGACGAAGAAGCAGAAGAACTCTCTACTATACTCAGCCCTTTAGTGGCGTGTTTTGTAGGGGCGTGTTTTGAAAACTCCGTAGCTAGACTTGTTAGTAAGCGACCCATTGCTTTGTTTTAAACAAGAAGTATAAAGAAGTGCTTTAAGGTGAGGAGCAGAGCATCATTTGAAGGTTGCTGTTACAGTTGTTTATGTGATTCCCAGTATCACGCATGTTAAGTCACTTCGTTTCTAAAAACTAGTTAGCAATATGCTAATTGTGTCTTGTCATAAAGCGTACACGATTCTCGCCCAGAAACAAAAAGGAAGTACTGTGACTCGAATGTAGTTAATCTAAAAACGAATGTAGGTATAAGTAATCATTAGAAGCTTCGTGTGTGATATTGTTTAGTGTGGGGTGGTCAGAATTGACGTTGACAGTGCAGTCACGGAAATGATGACATATCTCCGCGACGTATTATATTTTAAGTGTGTAGACTTCGCCTTAACGTGTATAGTGTATTTTCGGCGCTTTCGTGGACACCCAAAAAAAGCGTCCGTCTTAGCACGGAAGTAAAATTTCCCATCGCTACCTCTCTTCGTGGCAAACTATTCTCCGCCTATTCTCTCCTCTACCTGTCCTCCCCTCTTCTCCTCCCCCTTCTCCTCTCTCTCTACGAGGATCCCCCTATATGAGCCTGGTCCTGCTCAAGATTTCTTCCTGTTAAAGGGGAGTTTTTCCTTGACACTGTCGCTTGTTTGGGGTTAGGCCCTGGGATTCTGTAAAGCGCCTAGAAACAATTTGGATTGTAACAGACGCTATATAAATAAAGATTGATTGATTCATTAAAACTGTTAATTACCAAATAAAGTGAGACAATCCACATTATCTATCCTTTTTAAATTTTCTGGACGTAAAGTATCCAGTCGTTTCTGTATTATATCTTTTAGAGCCATTGAGTCTAAATGTCAAGCTGATTTCATGTTGGGCGATAAATAGGATGCCTAAGAAATATTATCTTTTGAGAATAAGGGGAAAATAGTCAAATTAATTACTTGTACTGCATCTTCCACAAGAAATATCTGGACAACACAAGCCTGGATCAACTTTCTGAATCAGAATTAGAGAACCATAATAAGTGCAACACTTTTTATATATTATGATTCTGTAATTATATAATGTCACACTCTATATATACTAATTGTTTATGGTACTGTATTAATTTTACCTTAATGTTGCCATATTGACACTTCTCTTAAATTCAATTCATTTGTTTCCAAATGCAAATACAGTGATCCCTCGTTTATCGCGGGAGTTGCGTTCCAAAAATAACACGCGAAAAGTGAAATCCGTGAAGTAGTCAGCTTTATTTTTTTTTATTATTTTACAATGCAATACTGAACTATAGAATGAAACCAAAAATCAAAACCTGTTTTAAAGCCCAAAATTTGTTTAAAACAATAATTTTAATCTAGTAATACAAGGTTGGAAACATTGTCACTGGCGTATTTCCCAGTCCCAGCTGTGCCTCTTCGTCCTGACTCCGCTCCGCTGGAGCGTCTGTTTCTACTGAAGGCGCAGGAGTCTTTCTCCGAGAGAAGAACATTGTTATGGGTAGTTGTTGGCGCTCTTTCTTTTTCTGAGCAAGAAGATTTTTATAAACGGATATGCCACCTTCGATTATATTTGAGAACTGCAATGAACGACTCGCAAAACAAATCCGTGAAGCACCGAAGCCGTGAAAGATGAAACGCGATATAGCGAGGGATCACTGTATAGTGTTCTTTATAATTAAATTATGTCTTCTCTTACCCCATCTTCAGTATGTTGCCGACCACCTCGACACAAAACAGTTGCACCCTCAGTTCTAGGGATGCTGCACGTCACACAGCTGGAGCCAAGCGCTACAAATACCTCAGACGACTGCTTCATTTCCACCAGATGGACTTCGAATTTGCCTTGTGGCAGATGTTTTATTTGTTTACATCACCACAGCGAGTTTACCGAAACTTCCACTACAGGAAACAGACAAAAGACCAGTGGGCCAGGGATGATCCTGCTTTCCTAGTCCTGTTAAGCATCTGGCTGTGTGGTAAGAATGTGACAAAGGCTATGTCTAGTTGCACCTATTTTTTTTTTTTGTCTATTTCAATCCTTTCTTTACAGTTTCAACAGTAGGCTTTGGTTTGGTGCTTGACATGGGACTCCTGGAGACCCTAAAGCTGCTTTTGTGGGTAATCTTTGTTGACTGCATAGGAGTTGGTCTGCTTATATCAACTATTATGTGGTAAGTATCCTCTGTGATTTTTATGTAGGCAAATAAATATGTTTGCGATATTACAAAGTATCTTTCCGATTAATTTGATCCAATCATTAATTTGATTTGCTCAACATTTAAATACCGTAATTACAGACTACAGAGCGCACCTGATTAAAAGCCGCATAATCTAATTTTAGAAAGGAAATCAATTTTGTACTTATACAAGCCGCACCGGATTTTAAGCCACAGGTATCCCACGTAGTAATATGAAAAATTAGATCGAAAACATTCAGTACCGGTATATGTTTTTATTACCGTAAGAGACGAGTCACTGACAAGTGACAGACAGGTAAGAAACAACAGCCACTCTTTTCACTTGTATGTTTATACAGAGACCTTAAATCCAAATTTTATCACGTCAGGATTTTTTAACTTTTCTTTTAATTTAATCCGCTTAGCAACATAAACAAATATATTCTACCGGTAAATGCTTTTTTTTTCTAACCGTGTCTGTAATGCAGCTACCTTGAAATATACGTTTGTATCAGATACACACAAATTACGTTGTTTATGCTTTTTTACTCCAACAATGAACAATCTAAAACTCCCCAATGGCCCACCTCTAAAATCTTTTTATTTTCGCCGCGGTGGCGATTGCTTTTGCCTTTCGTCTGATTTGTACAGCGGAAACACCGCGGCCGCCTGCTCTCTGTGTGTTGACCCAGTCTTCCAGAAAGTTTTCAAACTCGGGCTGCCTGCTATGTTTACGTCTAAAAGCTTTTGTCGTCTTTTTGCTTTGGATCAGTTCTTCAGGGTGGCGTCTCCACCTTCTCACCACTGATTACCGTAATGTATGCCAAGATTACGTGCGCCAGCTCGATTTCCTTCTTCAACCGCCAGAGTGATCGCTCTTAACTTAAAAGTCGCATCATATGCTTTTCTTCTAGTATTTTCCATGTTGATGAGCGTTAGTTAAAATGACTGATTCACAATAGTTGTGATAGAGTGCCACGAAAAAAACCATAAATAAGCCGCACCGTAGAATAACCCGCAGTGTTTAAAGTGTAGAAAAAAAGTAGCGTCTTATAGTCCGGAAATTATGGTATGCACTTTAGAAGTAAAGGCATAAAATTCAGAAAAAAAACACAATTTACAACACATAGCTATATGTGTATGAAAAGAGAATGTTTTAAACCTGGATTTTTAAAATAAAAAAATGACATTGGGAACACCTCAATATTGTCAGAAAGTTGCTAATATAGTACTTGTACAAATCCATTAAATCCATATCAATACATTGAGATTAAATGCATGTAATTTTTGATGTAAAATATTCCAGGCTCATCACCAACCAGTACCTGCTGAAACATCCAAGCAGAAACTTTGATGTGGAGTGGGGCTATGCATTTGATGTTCATCTCAATGCTTTCTATCCTCTTCTAGTCATCCTTCATTTCCTGCAGCTTCTTTTCATCAACCGTGAGTAAAACATGTTCACTACAGGTCCGTCTGATGCTATTATACAATAGGGTCCTTGTTTGATTTCAAATACAGGATGACAATGGAATGTGGAATGGAATTTGTCTTTTTTGAGTTATTCATTTATACAGTGTAATACACCGTTGAGGAAGTAAAGGAATGGGAGAACAACATCATCAGTGCATCATCAGTAATAATGTTGACTTTTGCATTGGTATGTCATGGTAAAGAAATAGCTTGGTCAAAAGGCAGAGATCTTAATTACCAGTCAAACCATGGGGATACATTGAGTGAGCCAGATAAAGCACAAAGAACCTTCTTATTATTCAGAAAACCCTACAACTTCCTTCTTCTTCTCCCTTGTCCTCCTTTTCATTTTCTTTCTTTTTCTATTCCTCCCCCTTCTTCTAACTATCATCATGAATTGGAAATAAAAAAGGATCACATTCAAACTTGCACTCACAGATATCCAACCATCCACAAAATGTAAAGAAAATGTGATTTATCCGACTAGGCTACTTTCTACCATTGATCCATGGTCCAGTTCTGATGCTCACATGCCATTGCTGGCGTAGCCATATCCGACAGGTCTGGAACTCTGCAGAACAAGAACATTCTATAAGAGCTCCAGTTTTGGGAAATGTACCAACCCTGTCATCTGGCTGTCACAATTTGGTCCTAAACTTGCTAAAATCCTTATGCTTGCCTTTTTGTCATCTGCTAACACATTCACTTAATGGAAAAGCTGTTTATTTGAAGGCTAATATATTCCAGTTGCTACAATGAAGACATAATTAGTGTTTTTTCTGTTATGACTGATCATTGTATATTAACACCCGATACCACAATATCTTATTTAAATTTGCACTGCTTTTACATTTGTGTTTTTTGCATGTTATAGATATTGTGGTCATAAACTCTGACTGGTTCCTGGGTTACTTTGTTGGCAATACTCTGTGGCTGGTTGCCATAGGTTATTATCTCTACATCACATTCTTGGGGTATAATGGTAAGTTCTATTCATATAGAATTTTATTAAGAAATGTAAAAACAAAATACTACTGTGAATTTGCCCTTTCTGGATATGTATTTTCATATTGGTGTTTGATTTTTATTCAACTTGTTTAGTTTTCTTGTTAGCCTGCTGATCAAAAGAAAACATAATTGACAACTAAGCCAATTAGGAATTTGAAGCTGTGCTAATAAATATCCCCTGTTATCCACACAGCTCTACCTTTCTTGACAAACACCGTTGTGCTCCTTTACCCTTTTGCACTTCTTGGCCTCGTCTATATCCTCTCCGTCTCCCTGGGGTGGAATTTCACGCAGGGCCTCTGCTGGTTTTACAAGTACAGAGTCCAGTAGGACCTGTTCACTCCAGGCATTGGACATAACAATAAGGCAATGACATTTGAGATAAACCAATAGCTTGATTATTCAGTAAAGTTGAACAGTTTGTTTATATACAGTTAGGTAAGTACTATTTATCTGT
Source organism: Takifugu flavidus (assembly GCF_003711565.1). Classification (NCBI taxonomy): domain Eukaryota; kingdom Metazoa; phylum Chordata; class Actinopteri; order Tetraodontiformes; family Tetraodontidae; genus Takifugu; species Takifugu flavidus. Next base: position 18,782,046 of record NC_079522.1, read on the forward strand.
GTTCATCATCTATTTGACATTTTTTTTAAATGTGTCTTAAGTGTAAAATTGTACTTACATGAAAATCCAGATTGTGTGGTCATGTAATTTATTAAAGGATCTTCTGTCATTATAAAAATAACTGGTTTTGTTATGATGATTATATAGTACATCCTCCCATTTTAAGTGATGGTTGGAAACAGGCACTTATTTTTTGGAATAAATATTCTCACAGATACATTAGTTTGAAGTACAGTGATCCCTCGCTATATCGCGGTTCATCTTTCACGGCTTCGCTGCTTCACGGATTTTTTTTGCGAGTCGTTCATTGCAGTTCTCAAATATAATCGAAGGTGGCATATCCGTTTATAAAAATCTTCTTGCTCAGAAAAAGAAAGAGCGCCAACAACTACCCATAACAATGTTCTTCTCTCGGAGAAAGACTCCTGCGCCTTCAGTAGAAACAGACGCTCCAGCGGAGCGGAGTCAGGACGAAGAGGCACAGCTGGGACTGGGAAATACGCAAGTGACAATGTTTCCAACCTTGTATTACTAGATTAAAATTATTGTTTTAAACAAATTTTGGGCTTTAAAACAGGTTTTGATTTTTGGTTTCATTCTATAGTTCAGTATTGCATTGTAAAATAATAAAAAAAAAATAAAGCTGACTACTTCACGGATTTCACTTTTCGCGTGTTATTTTTGGAACGCAACTCCCGCGATAAACGAGGGATCACTACTCAAATACTGGAGTCACTGAAATTGAGATAATTTGCACAAAAGGCGTAAAAATGACTAGTGTGTGCTGCATTTATGTAGGACATCATTGTAGCCATCTGTAGTGTAGTGTGTGGCTCCACATTTACCTCCTATGATGCCTAAGAGAAGATACTGTTGTAACATAATTTTCCCTCCTGCAGAACAGCCAGCTATTGAATCGTATGTGTGGCGAGCGACTGTTATGCTGCACCCACTGCATCAAACCTAGCATCAATCCCCCTTATTAGGCAGGTTACGGGTGCTATAACTATGTGGTGATAGGGTTCATTAGGTGTTATACAAAAATACTTACCTTTCGCAATTGTGGCCATGACTGAGTTTTATTAAAACGGGTAAGTATGAACCGCCCCATCATGGAAATTGGAAATGGAAAAGTCACAGTCACTGTACCTTAAAGCGGGTCCCGGGGATGCGAAGACCAATTTATGGGATCCCAGATGACTGGCTGGTTGCCAAAACTGGCTTTAAGACACCCCAGGATAAAAGGATACCTTGCGGGTGTTGACTAAACTAAAAAGACAGAGGATGGGAATGTTCATTTATGGTAGGCATCTCACACATGGTATTTGCAGAAGATAAGCTTATGTTGTTATACATGAAGGCAGAGAAATCCGCTGACCTAAAAATGCCACATAAATGCATAAGATCAGTCACATGACATGCACAACGTTATTTAACATGAATGTTAGTTGATAGTTAATTGAACTTATCCATGGGCCTCACAGGTGTAGTTTTGGACGTGTTCCACAACATCAGACCAGATTCATCTGTAAAAGCTAACATGTTGTGCACTGGATTGGAAAAAGTCAATTTTATACACAATGTATGTATAGAAGAAGTCTTCCCTCCGCTGTCAAATCATTTTGGGCATCTGTGCTTCTGCGGTCTAGAGTTGGCCTTGGTCTTGAATTTTGACGAGTCCATCAGCTGCAGGCACTTTTGGTCTGCCTTGGTGTATGAATATATGGGAAGAGAAAACAATTGAGTTATGTAGGAACAGAACAAAGCAGTATACATTGAAAGGGGCTGAATATATTCTATACATATTTATATAATTATATATTTATATAGTGTAGAGAGTGTTCATGCTTCTTTTGAACCGCAGAACACCATCGATGTTGAGACAACTCCAAAGTGTTTACTTCTTTCAGTGTCTTCACGGGGTAATGTGTGAGTTGTCTTTTGATTGTTTTCCATAAACGAGACAGACCTCATTTCCAATACTGTGGCTGACCTGGCATATCTTGTGGTTCTGGCTCTTCTGGGTTCCCATGGGATTTTAATTTTACAGGATCATCAAGTGCAGAGTGTGAAATCTGGTGTTTTACAGCCCAGTGTCGTAAGACACAAAACCAGTTGTCCAGAGTATGGATAGATGATGAGGATGAAGATTGATTTTCTATCCACTTTCTATGCCATGCATAATAGTGTCTGAAAATTTCAATCTTGAGTAGATATTGCCTTCCCAATGGCTGTCTTTGTCCTGTAATCAAGTCATTGTGCATATGCTAAATTAGTAGACTAAATGTCGAATATTAATGACAAAGTATAATTGTGAATACGCTAATATTCATCATTTTCAGATCTGAGAAAAAGAATCTTGTTACCCAAAACGTTTGGGGAACAATGGGCTCTGTTTAGTTTCTGATTAGATAATGTGAAACTTTATCTTAATATTTGTTCATGGTTTGGTCCTAGCTAATCTTTAGATACCTACATAATCTACGCGTTCTTATGTCTAATGAGGTGAGTGGATCAGAGGTTTTCATGGTCATGGGTTAATGGCTCCCGACTTTCTGGGTCTTTCATGCTGTCGGTTGTGAGTGCCGCTATTTGCAATTGACGTCAAATAGCTATGAAGTCACGCACCCTACTGTCCCCTACTTTTATATTGGTGATCAGTACAAACCAAGCATTAAAACAATAAAATATCCCTGCCTCATAATTTCACAAGTCTGTCGCAGTTGGTGGCAGTAATGTACATTGGCGCTGTTTAGCACACGGCCAAATGGAAAAGAAGAAGAAAGATCACGAGGAGGCGGACTTTGCCTTTCTCTGTTGTATAATTCTGGGTTTCTGCAATTACCGGGTGATTCGTGGTGACATCGCTTTTCTAAGACGAGACTGAATTGCCAGCTGCTTGAGGTAACTACCCGTTGACATCGCATTCATTCAGCCGGCGGTGAGTGATTTTGCCTTTTAACTGTCAACGCATCGGGCTGCGGTTTTTAATTTCAACACCAGGTGCCTCGTAATTCATTAAAACTAGACCGTTGCGTTTATTATGTTGATTATGTGACATGCGAATAATAATGCCTTCATGTGCGGTTTCCAGATGCACTCATTAGTCTACCCCCCCAACAATATTCTCATAAACGACACAAGTCACGATGCATTTATGGCGATCAAGGGAAATCTTTGTTCCAAATTGTCTTCAAATATAACGCCATTGGTCACCGTAATGAATGAATAGAGGGAATTCGGATTTCACGGCTCGACTGATAAAACGAAACATCCTTTGATTTCAGCGGAAGCCGGGTCTCCTCGTTTGCGGTTGTTTTCTGTGCTCCTTGTCGACGATGTTGGGATTGACATTTAAAATGAGTTGCCTTTGCATGGTTCGGGTTCACTGCCTAATTTTCATAGCTTGCACACCCTTACCAGTGCCTTACAGCGTATTAGTTGTGTTCCAGACTCGAACCTACCTTCTTAAATATTTACATTGGATTTTTATTAGCACTTTGTATTGTCCAAAAAGCACTTAGTTGCCCTATTAGAAAATTAATCCTAAAATTACCTACCTAAAAAGTGTTGACTACAGAATATGAAAGTCCCCCCTTGAACATCTCAAAGATGATTGACAGAAATAAAGGTTTCCGAGCTAAAATTCAAGTGTTATAGCAAAATTTTATAAAATTCAGTCTTCATTTTGTCATTCTGGGACATTCATTCAAATTGTACTGATAACCTTCCTCATGGGACGGGTTAAGTCCATCTGCAATTTGGTTTATCTAGTTGGTCTACATAACTTCAAACAATCTGTTGATTACCTTTATTAGTGTTGGAGAACAACTATCTGCTGAGTAAGAGAATGCAACATGTCCTATTCATTGTATATGACCCGAGCCATCTCCAAAATCAACCATTTTAAATAATTACCGTAATTTCCAGACTATAGAGCGCACCTAATTAAAAGCAGCATAATCTAATTTTAGAAAGAAAATCAATTTTGTACTTATACAAGCCGCACCGGATTTTAAGCCGCAGGTATCCCACGTAGTAATATGAAAAATTAGATTGAAAACATTCAGTACCGGTATATGTTTTTATTACCGTAAGAGACGAGTCACTGACGAGTGACAGACAGGTGAGAAACAACAGCCACTCTTTTCACTTGTATGTTTATACAGACCTTAAATCCAATTTTTATCACGTCAGGATTTTTTAACTTTTCTTTTAATTTAATCCGCTTAGCAACATAAACAAATATATTCTACCGGCTTTTTTTTCTTCTAACGGTGTCTGTAATGCAGCTACCTTGAAATATACGTCTGTATTAGCTACACACAAATCACGTTGTTTATGCTCTTTTACTCAAACAATGAACAATCTAAAACTCCCGATGGCCCACCTCTAAAATCTTTTATTTTCATCGCGGTGGCGATTGCTTTTGCCTTCCGTCTGATTTGTACAGCGGAAACACCGCGGCCGCCTGCTCTCTGTGTGTTGATCCAGTCTTCCAGAAAGTTTTCAAGTTCGGGCCACCTGCGATGTTTACGTCTAAAAGCTTATGTTGTCTTTTTGCTTTGGGTCAGTTCTTCAGGGTGGCGTCTCCACCTTCTCGCCATTGATTACCGTAATGCCAAGATTACGTGTGCCAGCTCGATTTCCTTCTTCAACCGCCAGAGTGATCGCTCTTAACTTAAAAGCTGCATCATATGCTTTTCTTCTAATATTTTCCATGTTGATGAGGGTTAATAAAAATGACTGATTCACAATAGTTGTGATAGTAGAATAAGCCGCAGTGTTTAAAGTGTAGGAAAAAAGCAGCGGTTTATAGTCTGGAAATTGCGGCACCTCATTTGTTAGTCTCTGCTAAATACTTGTCTATCTTAACAAGGATTAAACTAGCAAACTGATAATTTTAAAGGGAATCTTGCTGAGAAAAAAAAGCATATGTAATAAGGAAACATTAAGTGAAAGTGCTAACTTTCAAGGATGTGCAAAGCCTCACCTCTTAAAATTCATTACTTTTCTGTTTTTTTTCCCATTCTAGCAGTGCACGATGTAACAAAATTCATGGCCATTTAACTGCAACTTACATTTGAATATCTATGGTGTTTTTAACTTAATTTGGAATCATTTGTAAGTCATAACGTCATAGTCATAAAAGTCACAAGTCATAAAAAATGGTGCTCAAAAGATAATCCCAGATTAACAAAAAAGGCAATTTGGCAAACATATCTTATCATCAGAATAAACACAAGTGTCAGGATAACTTCAAATGCAGTGTTTTTCTCTGCAACCCTCCATTGCCTGATCATAAAGACACTTTGCCCAGTCCTTCTGCTGTTAAAGTGCAGCGTTGCATAACTCCAATACTCCAAACCAGTTCCATCCAGTTCAGGATGGGTTGCCAGGATACTGTCTTTATGTTCTGTGCTCTTTTTTCATGAATGAATGTGTCCCTGTACATGTATCTATGTGGGGCCTTCCAGAGATTTCTTTGTGAAAGGCGATAACTGGAATTATCTTGTTATTCTTGGTCTTAAGAAAACAGCAGAATATTTTCCTTTAATTTTCTTTCCTTTGAATTTTCTTATATTTATAACATTCATTTATTCTAAATATCTTTCTGTAGGTGACTTGGTGAATTGATCACAAGGACAATTTTGGCCTCTTTTTTATTATTTTTTTAATGCTTCTCATTTTTGTTCTTCAGCAATTTTGTCATGGCATCTTTTTTGATGAACAATTGTTTTGGCAAATCTCTCAAGAACGTTTGGTGCGGCGCTTCAGGTAATTGCCTCATGCTTCATTTAAAAAACCCCACACACATTTCAAGACATTCTGTATGGAAAAATTTCCCAACCATTGTAGACAGCAAAATCTATACTAATAATAAAATTTACTCTTGCACATGTGCTCTACCACTAAATTGATCAAATTTAGAATGTGTGGGTCCTATGTTCTTAAATATAGTCTCTTGAAACGGGTCAGGACGAAGAAGTATCCCATAGATGTAGCCCTTCTGCAAAGTAAATTCCTATTTAAATGTCCATGGAATAGATAATTATGTGTTTAAAACAAAAATGGCCCAGTTAAGCAATTTGTTTTTAAAACATGAAAAAAAAAGAATTACATTTAGTTTTACATTTTGAATTTCACAAATTAAAGAAACAACTGTTTATACACCAAATATTTATTCATAAACAGTTTGACATCATGGAAATATATTTACAATTTAAAGGATTAACCTTCACTTCACAATAGTGAAGTGTGGCATATTGTTAAGGGAATCACATTTTGTTGTTAAAACAACTGCATAAAAGGAACTTGAATAACACACACACATTTAACAGCGCAGTGTAATGGATGTTTTGTTTAACCCCGCATGTATATTACCGTATTTTCACGACTATAAGGCGCACCTAAAACACATTTTCTCAAAAATCAACGGTGCGCCTTATAATATGGAGCGCCTTGTGTGTGGACTGCATTCCAAAATCTGCTGTGCGCCTTTAGTGGGTGCACTACGGTAAATGCTCCGCCAATCGATTAGCGGCACACCTACGCGTAAGGATCCCCTAAAATGATGTCTGTGTAGATTCTCAATCATCCAGGTCATTGTATCCAAGGTAATTTTCAATGTCAACTGGACTGGGTTTCTTCTCTTGAAGACGTTTTGCCTTCTATCCAGAAGGCTTCTTCAGTTCGAACTGAACTGCAGGCCATCGAATATGCGGCTGAAAATGGCAATCGAGCAATCATAGTGTTTTCGCTTTATGAGGAGCCGGCATCTCTCCATATGTGCAAGGACAACTGTTGCGCAGCGGCTGCCAGTGGATTACCAGGAGAGGGCGGCCATCTTCCCTAACCCTAACCCTAACCAGAAGAGGGTGGCCATCTTCCGCACCTACTGCCGCGACAAGATAACCGGGCCCAGCCACATCACCAACATGGATGAGATCCCTCCGACTTTTAACATCCCTTTGACCCACTAAGTGGAGGAAAAGGGACCGGCACGGTGGTGATACACACAACGGGGCACGAGAATTCGTCGTTCACCGTGGTTCTCGGCTGCCACGGAAACAGACAGAGCGCTGGATGGCGGAAGGCGAACACTCCTTCACAAAGACTATGAGGCAGCGGCGGGCAGGTTATGCCACCATATGCGGGTGGATTGTAGACGCATGGGCTATGATACCGTCTTCATGTATTGGAAGAGCTTTCACAAAATCAACGCTGAACCGGAACCGGTCGTTGAGTCCGATTCAGATGATTAAGAAGAGGAATTCGGGATGTTGGACATTGAAATAGTGCAGCTGTTTAATTCAGATACAGAAGATGAAAACTTTGATGGTTTTGTGGCGGAAGAATGAATATTTTGTTCAATAAATGTGTCGAAACTCACTGTTTTACTTCCGTTGTCATTTTTTACTGTATGTTTCAGAATGCGCCTAATAATACCGTTCACCTTATGTATGTTTTAAATACAGAAATAGCACCCATAACTCAGACTGCGCCTTTTAATACAGTGTGCCTTATGGTCATGAAAATACGGTATGTAGGGTGAATGATCTGGGATGACAGCGATGTACCTGCTCTCTTAACATTATTGTTCTATGATTTCTACCCCAGTCTACAGATATTTCAGTAAGACAGCAACAAGCACTCACTTGGACTTTGACTATGATGGACCCTCCATGAAAACAACAGTTCCTGGTCCTCATTCACAAGTAACACACAAACACACAGAGATCTTCAACGGGACCAAAACACAACATTCACCAATGTAAGTGTTAAATTTTTTATATCTGCAGGATCTCTTGAAACAGCTGGGAGATATCCAAGTGAGTTTATCCTATATCTATATCTCTCTAACCATTTCTATTTATCTCACACCTCACCTGCCATTCTCTACATCCTCTCAGTACTTTCCATTACCTTACCTCTCTGCCCAAACAGAGCTCACAAATCAGCCACACCTGCAACCCATCCACTTGCAATCAGACACACCTGCACTGAATTCACTTGCAGTCAGCCACAGTATTTTGGTCACAGATCCACAATGCTAGACTGTGCTCTGTATCATGCATACCTCCCTAGCATTTTTCCTCAGCTCGCTCAAGTAGTATTGACCCAGCCTGTTCACCATGTCTCTATCTGTAACACCGAAACTTCCAACCCGACCTCAACTCAGAATAAAATATATTAAATCCAGTCAGACTCATCCGCACCCTCATTCAGAGGCGCATTTGATTCTCTGAATCATAGTCCATAACCTCCCCCCCGCCTCGAGTCCCACTCTCACATAGTACTTGCGAGTTTCCAGGGAGAGGGGGTTCAGTACCAGGTGGACTGGGATGGATTATGGTCCAGAAAAGAGGTCTGGGGGTTGTGTTTGCCAGATTTTGGACACCAAACTGGTGGCCTATTTTCATCAACACCCTGACCAGCTAGCCAAAAAAATGTGTTAATCAAGAACTTTCCTACCCCTGTATGTCCAGAATAGACTTTACTGTCTGAGGGTCCATCTCTATTTGCTCCCTGGGAATCTGACCTGCTGTCTGTCTCTAACAATGTCGTTTTTTAATTTTTTTTAAATCTTTGTTGTTATTAAAGACCGTTACTGTATGTGACTGTATGCGTTTTATTTAAGAAAATTATTCAATCAAACACACCAAGAATCAATTCTTCATCCAACAAACACCAATATCCCAAATAACAAGACAGATGACACAATACACTACTAAAAAACTTAAAACTAAACTTAAAACCACAGTACATACAAAGATACACTATCATTGTGAGTGTTTGCGTAAGCCATGAGAATAATGAAAGATGGGCTTGTCAGAGCCCCAAAATTGAGTGTCTCACAAGAGGTTGTTTTGCCTGATGTAAAATTGGCTGAGAATCCCCTTGAGTCTTGAACTGAGGAAGTAAAAATGTGCATAGTTTGCTGAGCTGACAACTAAGTGTCACTTGAAGTTACAGGTAATGTGGTGATATGCATATTAGTGGGCTAGTTGGAAACAGGTGAAATGTAAGCAGAATTGGCAACAAGAAAAAAAAGGGCCAATATTTTATCACGCAGCAGCTTGATCAGAGAATTGCTTGACAGGGCATGACATTATTTCTCTGAAACAACCCACTGTTTGGGATAACTGTTTTAGCACTTAATAACACTATAATATTATGCCTAGGTATAAACATCCTACTGGTTATTGGCTTTGATAGGGATCGGTGCGTTGCCGCAGGTTCTCTTGGGTGAGCCTGAGACAAGCAGCGGACTGGATGAAATCTTAACAGATGTTTATCTCTTCTTGACAAAAGATGGCTGTATTTTCCTCTCTAGGCAATTAAGTGGAGCAGTGTATTTTTAAAATTTTGACAGGTGTGATTTTTACATGTAGATCTCTTTCCTTATTCTACTGTGGTGAGGGCCCAACGAGCATTGTGAGGTTTTTCTGATTGTTCATAAAGATCAGATTCTTTGTTGAAGAAATATATGTTTCACTACCCTTGACTTATCTGATGATCAAATGACATTTTATGGCAAAGCAGCCAAACCATGAAATTCCACAAGGTTCACATACTTTTTAGTGGCACTGGATTTTTATGTTTTTCTATTCACCTATCTCTGTCATGAATGTCACCATTGCTATTCTGTATTAATATGTTTCATTTGTCTTTTTAGAATGTGGGGGCAATCAACTTCTTTTGTAACTATGAAAAGAGCAGGGGTAATTACTTGGTAGATGTGGACGACAACCGAATGTTGGACCTCTACACTCAGATCTCATCCATCCCAATTGGTTGGTAGCAAAGCTTTGAACTATTGTTTTAGACAATAAATGTATTCTTTCTTGCATCTTGACCCATATATCAGTGTAGACATGCAGTGAGATCAATCTGAACTTTCATATAAATCTATTCATACTCATTATTCTAATGTTGTTTTTAACTGGTCACTGAAGACGTGTTAAATTGTTGATTTTGACTAGTTTCTTATATTTATTATGTAAGTTTAGTATAAACAATTTCACAACAAAAACAGATTTTCTTACATCAATGTCCACTCCCACTTTGTCCTCCTATAGGATACAACCATCCAGCCCTTCTTAAACTGATGTCTAACCCTAACAATATGGTAGGCATTCAAATGCATGTGCATGCATACACACACACACACACACACTCACACTCACACTCACACTCACACACACACTCACACACGCACACGCACACACACACACACAAGCCAAAAGATGTATTTTTATTTTACATTAAGGGTATTTTTGTCAATACAATATTGTAGTTATTTTTCCTAAATTTGCTTTTTTGTTTACATTTTTGCATGAGGTTTTATTAGAATAAAAGGTTAGAAAGTCTGGAAACATTCTGACTGCACTGTATATATTAAGTGATTTTCTCAAAATCATCCAAAGTAATTCAGGCTAGTTAGGGCCCCAGACTGCTACTTGAAAGTTTTTGTCTGTGTTCCAGTGGAGCTTTAATAAAATGTTAGCATATAATTGATTAAACAAAACTCAATCTCATTTGCTAAGTTTAAATAAAACCATGTTTAATGTTAACAAGATGAGGTAACTGATATTGAAGAGGCAGCTACTGATCATTATTTTTTGTCATCTTTTTATTTTTTGAAATAACAAAAGGCAACTTTTCACAGTGTCTGTGTTTGTTGCTTCTAAACACAACATAAGAGGACACCAAACATCTATGAAATTTTGAAATGTAAACACTCTCAATAGGCCAAATTGATACCTTGTTTAAAGAAATCAGAGAGCTGAAATCTCCTCCATTTTTTCAAGGTGCTCCTTACTCTGTTTCATTATAAAATTGTAAAAACAACAAAAAAAACCCTCACTAATATTGTTTAAAAAAATAATATTCCTCTTTAACTTTATTCCCTTTGGGAATCAGTTCATCTAGGATTTGAAGAATTGTTCACTTTTACAGAACTTTTTGTCAGGGGTGCCCAAACTTGCATGCCACAGTATGTGCAAATTGAATTACTTTTCAATACACAATGCAGAATTGTTTCAACATATCACAACAATGAATTGGAAAAGTGACCCTTTACTTATGGCTATCTATTAATTAAAGTTAATTAATTAATTAATTGATTGCATTTATGCAATGGTAACGGGTAAAGGCATCTTTTCTTCTCAGACAATACTGCTTATGTTAAAAAGCTCATGTTATTGTACTCTGTGGAAATGTTAAATGTTTTTTACTCACCAAAATCTTGTTTTTGTGTGGTTCCATTTTTAGAGTACATTTGTAAACCGTCCTGCTTTGGGAATCTTGCCGCCCCACAACTTTCCAGACAAGATCACTCAAAGTCTTTTATCAGTCAGTACCATGCATATAAACATTTTTATTTTATAAATGTGTGAACATTGCTTATTTTCAGACTATGTGTAAATGTATGTATGTATGTATGTATATATGTATGTATGTGTGTATATATATATATATGCCTAACTTAATTTTTCAATTTGTCATTCTGGGTTGAAATTATTTAAGTAACTTGGATGTAATCTGAAGGTCTGCACTTCAGTGATCTTGATTATACTATTTCATATTCATCAGTATGTATGAAGGAAAAATAATAAACAAAACAAAAGCATTATTATTGAAATACTGGCGTTCCCTGTGTGTATATAAGTATGTAATGCCAACTCTTTTATTTTAATCAGGTTGCTCCTAGTGGTATGACCCGTGTTCAGACTATGGCTTGTGGCTCTTGCTCCAATGAAAATGCCTACAAAGCAATGTTTATCTGGTATAGGGTAAGTAAACAGTGATGCAATCCATACAACCTTCGTCCTGTCTCGTCTCGTCTCATCTTCTTCCACTTATCCGAGGCTGGTTCACAGAGGCAGCAGCCTAAGCCCTCACCCCATACACTTCGCCCATCTCTTCCAGGAGTATTCTGGGGTGCTCCCAGGCCAGCCGAGAGATTTACCGTACTCTCTCCAGCGTGTCCTGGGTCTGCCTCAGGGCCTCCTCCTGGTGGGACATGCCTGGAACACCTCCCTAGGGAAGCATCCAGGGGGCATCTGAAACATTTGCCCGAGCCACCTCAGTTGACTCTTCTCAATGAGAAGGAGCAGCGGCTTTATGCCAAGCTCCTTCCGAGTGCCTGAGCTTCTCACCCTAAGTCTAAGGAAGCACCTAGCCACCCTGTGGAGGAAACTCATTTTGGCTGCTTGGATCCGTGATCTTGGCCTTTCGGTCACTACCCAAAGATCATGACCATAGGTGAGAGTGGGAGCATGGGTTAACCAGTAAATTGAGAGCTTTGCCTTTTGACTAAGCTCTTTATTTAGAATAGAGGGACGGTACACCGACTGCATAACTGCAGAGGCTGCCCCGAGCCACCTATCAATCTCATGTTCTATCTTTCCCTCACTCGCGAACAAGACCCCGAGATACTTGAACCCCTCCCCTTGAGGCAGGACCTCTCCACCAACCTGGAGAGGGAAAACCACCCTTTTCTAGCCGAGGACCATGGCCTCGCATTTGGTTTCACACTTGGTTGCCAACTTCCTCAGTAGGGCATCAGGGCATCATCTGCCAAAAAGCAGTATGACAAACCTTTCATACCACATTTCAGATAATCAGAGTGCTATAATCAAAGACAGCGTTCAAGGAATAGTGAAACCCCAGCAAAGTGCAGTTTCAACATTTCTTAATATTTCAAGATCATAGATCTCTTTTGTGTCATTAGGTTAAATTTATGGTTTGTGTCACAATTTTCACAGTAATTTCACTTTGTCAGTGATGTTTCTGTACTGTTATTTTTTATCCTGATGTGCACTCTGCGTTAATTTATTGATGTGTGCTTTACATTTATTTTTGGCAATACCAGTCCACATGCCTTAAATCTTATTTCCATGAGTATCTATTAATTAATTGAATTCATTTATGCAATATTGTGTCAACTGTATTTAAAAAAAAATACAATTGACATGAAGTGTTATGTTGGAAATCGACCAGATCTGGGATTTTCTTTCAGGAAGTTCCTGTAATGTGTATTTTGCTCACTGTGGGACATGCAGCCTCTTTTAGAAATAGACTTCCAAAATAATTTTAGAACTTGGGAGTAAGTTAATTTCTTCTGTCATAGAACAAGGAAAGAGGTAAGAATACTCCATCTAATGAAGACATCAGCACATGCATGATAAACCAGGTGAGTGAAAGAAATTCTCTTCTAAAATTGTAGGACTTTTTTGTATTCATTCTGTCTGTCTGTCTGTCTGTCTGTCTGTCTGTCTGTCTGTCTGTCTGTCTGTCTGTCTGTCTGTCTGTCTGTCCGTCATACTATACTATACTATACTATACTATACTATACTATACTATACTATACTATACTATACTTGACTATACTTGACTATAACCTATCCAAAATGTGTATTTTTTATATTTTTCTCTTCTAAAATTGTAGGACTTTTTTGTAGTCAGTCAGTCAGTCAGTCAGTCAGTCAGTCAGTCAGTCAGTCAGTCTGTCTGTCTGTCTGTCTGTCCGACTATACTATACTATACTTGACTATACTATACTATAACCTATCCAAAATGTGTATTTTTTATATTCTTTGTTTTTTATTTATTATTTTTTACTTTTTTGAATTTCTGCCTTAGGCTCCAGGCTGTCCGGACCTCAGTATATTATCATTCATGGGAGCTTTCCATGGGAGAACCATGGGTATATAAAATACATTGCTGATATTCTTTTATACATGTATTTTTGTTGGAAATTTTTTAAAACCATATGTGCTTGTCAGTATAATGTCCAGATATGAAACATGCATCTATATTTAACTTATTTAGCTAATTTTTTATACTGTATGTTATATATGTTATATTGATAGTTCTTGGTCTCTCGCTTAAAGGTTGTTTGGCTACAACACACTCCAAATCAATCCACAAACTGGATGTTCCATCATTTGACTGGCCAATAGCCCCATTTCCCAGACTGCAGTACCCCTTAGAGGAATTCACTAGAGAAAATGGGCAAGAGGAAGCTCGCTGCCTAGAAGAGGTAGGCAGATTTGTGTGCAGAAAATATTACTCTGTGTCTTAAGATAGAGTGGTGAGAATTTGATAACCTTTTTGAATTTCATGGGGTTTTTTTTACATTAATTTATCATAGATTTGATCTGAATATCAGCCAAAGGTTTGTACTACACATTCTGTAGGAAACAAACATTTATTTCCATTTTTTTGAGTGCCTAAGAAAAAGGTTGGTTTGAACAGGATCTTTGAAACTTCCTAAAAGGTTAAGCATAGGGTCCTCTCTCAGCAACATAAAAATTTCCTTTTGCAACAGAGTTCTCGACTGCCTATAACTTAGGGTCTATAATATATTACCTACTTGTGTCTATGCTATTGCAGCGGTGTGTGTTTTTCCAGAGAGTTGATGCCTAAACTTATCAGTGCTGTCCTGCTGGATATGCCCTGTTTGTTTAATGTAAAACAGACATCCTGCTTGTTTAATGTAAAACATTAAACAAGCAGGATGTCTTGTTTAATGTTTTACAGTCTGCTTGTTGTTGAAATCATTTTTTAATAATTTCCAGGAGAAACCTGGATCCTTGTGATTTTCCTCAGGTGAAAAAAGGCACTTCTAGAGACTATTTTGATGTGTGTGTTAAAGGACAAATTTTGATCAAAAGTTACTCCAAGATTCCTCACAGAGAGACTACCGTATTTTCACGACTATAAGGCGCACCTAAAACACTGAGATTTTCTCAAAAATCGACGGTGCTCCTTATAATATGGTGCGCCTTGTGTGTGGACTGAGTTCCAAAATCTGCTGTGTGCCTTTGGTAGGTGCAGTACGGTAAACGCTCCGCCCATCAATTAGCGGCACACCTATGCGTAAGAACCCCCTAAAATGGCGCCGGTCAAGCGACACGCCTATGAGGCTTACTTTAAACTGCAGGCCATCGAATATGCGGCTGAAAATGGCAATCGGGCAGCTGCAAGACATTTTAATGTAAATGAGTCCATGGTCAGAAAGTGGAGAAAACAAGGAAATGAACTGCGCCAAGTGAGGAAGACGAAGCTGAGTTTCCACGGAAACAAAGCAAGGTGAGCTGGCAGCCTGAGCTGGAAGACCGAGTGGAACAGTGGGTTGTGGAACAGCGAACAACTGGAAGGGGCGTCTCTACTGTGACCATTTGGCAAAAGGCCAAAGCGATTGCTGCAGAAATGGACATTGAGCACTTCCAAGGAGGTCCGTCTTGGTGTTTTCGCTTTATGAGGAGGCGACATCTCTCCATACGCGCAAGGACAACTGTTGCGCAGCGGCTGCTCGCAGATTACCAGGAGAGGGTGGCTATCTTCCGTACCTACTGCCGCGACAAGATAACCGTGCCCAGCCACATCACCAACATGGATGAACCGACCGGTGAGTCTGATTCAGGTGATGAAGAAGAGGAATTCGGAATGTTGGACATTAAAATAGCGCAGCTATTTAATTCAGATACAGAAGATGAAAACTTTGATAGTTTTGTGGCGGAAGAATGAATATTTTGTTCAATAAATGTGTCGAAACTCACTGGGCCAGATTCACCAATATGTTCTTAAGAATCTTCTTAGATTCTTTCTTAAGTTGTTATTAAGAAGTTTTTTAAGAAAACCCTACGTCGGATTCATCAACGCGTTCGTAAGCCCCAGAATTGTTCGCAGCTGTGTTCTTAGATTGATGAATGCCATCTGTTTGTAAGTTGAAAGCGCGTGCCAGGTGAGTCTAATTAACATACGATTAGCATAAGTCACCGCCCACTAATGCCCATAAAAGGAACTGCAGCAGGACCCTGTAGACAGCGCAAAAAGCAGCCAAATGCCCAAAGCTTGCCTCTCCACGCCTGATTTCTGACGCCGTGTTGAACAATCAAGAAAGGATGGCTAACACGCTTGATAAAATTGCCTCAACCCTGATGACTATAGCCAACACGCTTAAAGAAATCAACGAGAATGTAAAAAAAAGAAGAATGTAAAAAAAATAAACGTGTAAAAGCTGTGCTCGGATTGTGACAATAATGCATTTTATTCACAAACGGGCAATTAATCGCGCTCGAACGTGAACCGCGTGCCTGCAGTCTGGCCCCATCATTGCGTCAGGACGCACATCCTCACGGGGTTGTGGCTCTGTGTCCAAACACATCCAGCGCCCCTTTAACATGCCGATGGTGCGTTCAATGGTGGAGCGACTGCGCGCATGCATCTGATTGAATAAAACTCCTGTGGAGTCTGAGGGTTGGTCAGTGGCGTCAACAACCAGGGAGCCAGGGCATATCCTCGATCCCCTAATAAAATAAATCAAGATAAAATCAAATAAAAAGACAGTTTTGGCATGGTTTCCAATTTGGTTGATTAATGTTAAGTCATTGGCACATTTACGTAATTTTAAAATTCTCCGTAAATCACCAAAAATAGGAAATAAACAAATAAATAAATAAATATGACATAATTATCATTGTAATATTGAATTTTATTGAACTGCACAAGAGAAGAAAACCCAACCATGCCAACATGTCGGCACTGAAATGTGCGCAAGAGTACTCCTGAGTGTTCGTAGGATTTGTTCTTACCTACGAATAAATCCAGGATAAGAAGAAATTGGTGAATGCCACAATCTTCGTAAACTGTTCGTAAGTGGGACTTAAGAACAAATTTGTTCATAAGAACGCTTCGTGAATCTGGCCCACTGTTTTACTTCCGTTGTCATTTTTTACTGTATGTTTCAGAATGCGCCTAATAATACCGTGCGCCTTATGTATGTTTTAAATACAGAAATAGCACCCATAACTCAGACTGCGCCTTTTATTACAGTGCGCCTTATGGTCGTGAAAATACGGTAGATGCTAGGGAGATACCATCTAGAGTGATAATGTGATCTAATCTATCCCTGAGAGGTTCAGGACCAAACACCATGACCTCAGTTTTTCCTGAATTAAGGAGAAGGAAATTTGAAGACATCCAAGACTTTATGTCTTTAAGACAGGTCTGAAGCTTCACTAACTGCTCTGTCTCCTCTGGTTTCATGGATAAATATAGCTGAGTGTCATCAGCATAAAAATGAAAATTTATCCCATGCTGCCAAATAATGTTTCCTAAGGGAAGCATGTACAAGGTGAAAAGGATTGGTCCAAGTACAGAACCTTGTGGAACTCCATGGTTAATCCTACTTTCTGAAGAGGGAACGCCATGGACATGAGCAAACTGGTATCTATCAGATAAGTATGATCTAAACCAGTCTAGTGCTGTCCCTTTAATCCCAATCACATGTTCCAGTCTTTGTAACAGGATGCTGTGATCAACTGTATCAAAAGCAGCACTGAGGTCCAGCAGAACCAGCACAGAAACCAGTCCATGATTTGAAGCTATAAGAAGATCATTAGTAATTTTAATAAGTGCTGTTTCTGTACTGTGGTGAGCTCTAAAGCCTGACTGAAACATCTCAAACAGGCTGTTTCTCTGCAGGTGCTCCAGTAACTGAGTCACCACCACCTTCTCAAGGATTTTAGAGATAAAAGGAAGGTTGGATATCGGCCTATAGTTTGCTAACACATCGGGATCCAGTGATGGTTTTTTAAGCAACGGCTTAATCACTGCCACCTTGTAGGACCGGGGTACATAACCTGTCACTAAAGAACAATTGATCTGGTCCAGGATAGAACTGCCTATCAATAGTAAAACATCCTTCAACAGGTGTGTTGGGATGGGATCTAAAAGACACGTGGTGGTCTTGGATTTATGAATTAGCGATGACGCCGCAGAAAAATATATAGGAGTGAAGCAGTTTAAGATTCAAGATGTACTTTATTCATCCCCGTAGGGAAATTGAATTGTAGTAGCAGCCTAACGTGGATTAATATAACTGTAGACTAGGTTTTGTATTTACAAAGTATAGAAACAGAATAAATAAATACAAAAGGGATTAGAACGTTATAAGCATATATACAGCATATATTATAAGCATATATACATATATATATATATATATAATATATATATATATATAAACTCTTCCTCGCCCTCCTGGGCAGTACCTCCTTCCTTCAGACTCGGGTCCTCTACCAGAGGCCTGGGAGTCTGAGGGTTCTGCGCAAGATCTTAGCTGTTCTTAGGACTGCGCTCTTCTGGACAGAGATCTCTGGTGTGGTTCCTGGTATCTGTTGGAGCCATCTACTCAGGTTGGGTGTTACTGCCCCTAGTGTCCCGATCACCACTGGGACTACTGTTGCCATCATGCCCCACATTCTCTCCATCTCCTCCTTCAGCCCTTGGTACTTCTCCAGCTTCTCGTGTTCCTTCTTCCTTATGTTGCTATCACTCGGAATTGCTACATCTATCAGCACCACTGTCTTCCGGTGTTTATCCACCACCACTATGTCAGGCTTGTTGACCACCACCATCTTGTCAGTCTGGATCTGGAAGTCCCACGGGATCTTGGCCTGCTCGTTCTCCACCACTTTCGGGGGTGTCTCCCACCTGGTCCCTGGGACCTCCAGCCCATACTCAGTGCAAATGTTCCTGTACACTATGCCAGCCACCTGGTTATGCCGTTCCATGTATGCCTTGCCTGCCAGCATCTTGCACCCTGCTGTGATGTGCTGGACTGTCTCAGGTGCATCTCCACACAGTCTGCACCTGGGGTCTTGCCTGGTATGGTAGACCCTGGCCTCTATTGCTCTGGTTTTCAGGGCCTGTTCTTGTGCAGACATGAGTAGTGCCTCTGTGCTGTCTTTCAGTCCGGTCTTTGTCAGCCACTGGTATGTTTTCTCGATATCAGCCACTTCCTCAATTTGTCGGTGGTACAGTCCATGCATGGGCTTGTCCTTCCATGATAGCCCCTCAGGTTCCTCCTCCTTGGTGGGCTTTTGTTGCCTGAGGCATTCACTCAGCAGTGGGTCAGTGGAGGCCATCTTCTTGATGTATTCTTGGAGGCTTGTTGTTTCCTCCTGGACAGTAGTTCGGACACTTACTAGTCCTCGGCCCCCTTCCTTTCGCTTTGTGTACAGCCTCAGGACACTGGACTTAGGGTGAAACCCTCCGTGCATGGTGAGGAGCTTCCTTGTCTTGATGTCAGTGGCTTGTATCTCTTCCAGTGGCCAGGGTATTATGCCAGCAGGGTATCTGATTACTGGCAGGGCGTAATCAGATCTTGGCCTGGATCTTGTGCTTACCATTCAGCTGACTTTTCAGGACCTGTCTTAACCTCTGCAGGTATTTGGCTGTGGCTGACCTCCTAGCCGCCTCCTCATGGTTACCATTTGCCTGTGGGATCCCCAGGTATTTGTAACTGTCCTGCACATCTGTGATGTTCCCTTCAGGTGGTTCAACCCCGTCAGTTGCGATCACCTTTCCCCTTCTAGATATCATCTGCCCACATTTGTCTAGCCCGAATGACATCCTGATGTCTTTGCTGTAGATCCTAGTGAGGTGAATCAGGGAGTCGATGTCACGCTCGTTCTTGGCATACAGCTTGATGTTGTCCATGTAGAGGAGGTGGCTGACGGTTGTTCCACTTCGGAACTGGTACCCATAGCCACTCTTGGTGATGATCTGGCTGAGGGGGTTTAGGCCTATGCAGAACAGCAGGGGGGACAGAGCATCTCCTTGATATATGCCACATCTGATGCTCACCTGCGCAATTGGCTTTGAGTTGGCCTCCAGAGTCGTGTTCCACAGCTTCATGGAGTTCTGGATGAACTCTCTTAGTGTCCTGTTGATGTTATACAGCTTTATGCACTCTAGTATCCATGTGTGCGGCATTGAGTCATAGGCTTTCTTGTAATCAATCCAGGCAGTGCACAGGTTGGTGTGCCGCATCCTACAGTCCTGGGCGATTGCCCTGTCGACCAGTAGCTGGTGCTTGGCACCTCTGGTGTTGTTCCCTATGCCTTTCTGTGCTCTGCTCATGTATTGATCCATGTGCCTGCTGATCTTAGCCACTATGATGCCTGATAGGAGCTTCCATGTGGTGCTGAGGCAGGTTATGGGCCGGTAGTTGGACGGTATTGTGCCCTTCTGGGGGTCCTTCATTATGAGGACTGTTCGGCCTTGGGTTAGCCACTCTGCGTGGTCCCCTGATGTTAGCAGCTGGTTCATTTGTGCTGCCAGGCGTTCATGGAGTGCAGTCAGCTTCTTAAGCCACTAGGCGTGGATCTTATCGGACCCTGGTGCTGTCCAGCTCTTCATTTTGGACACTCTTGTTTGGATGTCTGCTAAGGTGATGACTACTGGGTCTTGTTCTGGGAGTTGGCTGTGTTCAGTCTGTAGGTCTTGCAGCCATCGGGCAGTAGTGTTATGCGTTGCCTCTTTCTCCCAGATACTCTTCCAGTATTGTTCCGTCTCAGCCCTGGGGGGGTCTGTTGTCATCTTGTTGCCCTGCCATTGAGAGTAGACCTTTGCTGGGTTAGTGGAGAACACCATGTTTATTCTCCTTTCCTCTACTTTCCTCTTGTGTACCGCTTTAGTCGGGTAGCCAGGGCTGTGAGCCTTTGCTTAGCAGTCTCCAGTGCCTCAGGTATGGACAGTTTGTTGTACTTCTTGGGCCGCTCTGTCCTTAGATTCACGCCTCTACTCAGCTCTGTTAGGAGGCTGACTTCTCTCCGTGTTGCCATGTTTTTTGCCTCTAGTCTTCTCCTCCATGGGGCCATTTGCTCCTTATGGCTATTCATGCTCTTCATCTTATAGCCAAGCATCTATAGGATTACCGTTGCCACTGCATACATCAGCTGATTGGTCTCAGTGATGGTAGTGGTAGGGATGGTTGACAGCGCCGTGTTCAAGTCTTCCAGCAGAGATTCATCTGGTACTTTGTGTGTTAGCCTTGGCAGGGAGGTAGTTGGGTTCCCCCAGGACTCCATGATTCTCTCTCTCAGGTCAGCTGCCCTTGTCCCGATTCCGTCTGTCATTGGGGCTGTGTACCCAATCTCGATATTGGGGGGTGATGAAATCACCCCCACACTGACCTGGCGTCCTGGCTCCCCCTGCCGTAGCATATTTTGTACCGTGGGTGAGGCAGACCGCCGTGCCTCGTCAATCTCTAGCTGTGATAGCAGCTTCTTATTGCGGATATTCGAACACTGAGCTAAGAGCCGCTTCTTAGTCAGTGAGGATGTGGGGTTTCGAAGTACCCATCTCTCCCACATCCTCTGCATGTACCCTCTCTTGCTGGGGTTACTCCCGTAGTAACACTCCATCAGTACCATGTTCTCTGCCCTGCTCCATGAATGCCTTGTTCCAGTAGCCAATTTGACATCAGGCAGCCCTGGTTCCCTGACCCCTGACACGGACCTTGTTGACCCGGGCGACGTCTGAGCCGGTATGACTCTATCAGTTAATGTTCCGCTCATACCGAGGTGTAGGCATATATGCGTAAGGAGCCTTGCCTAAACGTCGCCTCTTCGTCCTCTGTTTAACCCCAGCCTTACTCCCTCGTTGTTTCCTCCTCAGCTCCTTCGGGATTTGCGGTTTCTCTCCGACCACGAAGGATGGTGGTCTTAGAGCCATCAGCTGGTCTCGTGTGTAAACAATACGGGTCCGCTTCTCGGCACAGCTGATGGGGGCCACGAATAACCCAAGCACCGCAAAACAGAAAAAAGTATTCGAGCCTCCAGAACATGGTGCAACTGAATACTCCAGTTGTAAATGGAAAGAAAGAAAGAAAATCCAAATATAAAAGAATCTAAACAAGTATAACAAACACTACGAAAAAAAAGAACATTTAAGTGTAGGGAGTGCTACTACTGGCTGCCGCCTGGGACAGCGCCATTTTTCATTTTAAGGGCTCGTTGGAGAACCTGTATGTTCCCACAGTAAGCACATCTGGTGATGGTCCAGTTGTTGGGATGGCCCGGTTGGCTTTTTCTCTGATAGCTAGAACTTTATCAGTGAAGAAGCTCATGAAGTCTTCACCACTAAGGGAAGAAGGGATACGTGGATCTAAAACACTGTGACTCTTGGTTAATTTGGCCACAGTGCTGAAAAGAAACCTGGGGTTGTTCTTGTTTTCTTCAATTAAAGAAGAAAAATAAGCTGTTCTAGCCTTACGGAGGGCCTTTTTGTAAAGTACCAGACAGTCTTTCCAGGCTAGATGATAGCTATCTATTTTACAAGAATACCACTTCCTTTCTAGTCTTCACACTTTCTACTTGAGGGTCCTGATATGTGAATTATACCAGGGGGCACACCTCCTCTGTTTTACTATTTTCTTTTTCAGGGGGGCAACAGAATCAAGCGTGATTCTCAGTGAGGTTGCTGCACCTTCAGCAATAGAGTCAACCTCAGCAGGGCTAAGGTTATAATGATTGATCCCTGGGGAAACACACAGTGGTCCTGGGATTGGCACAGGGATCACTTCCTTAAACTTAGCTACAGCATTATCTGAAAGACATCTGCTATAGTAAGACTGTGTACTGAGCATAGAAGAAACCTTAATCATAAATGTAAAAGTGATCAAAAAATAAGAATGATCTGACAGGAGTGGGTTCTGAGGGAACACTGACACATGTTCTACCTCAACACCATAAGTCAGAACTAGCTATAGGGTGTGGTTGAAGCTATGAGTTGGTTGGTTTATCTGCTGGAGGAAACCAACTGACTCAAGTAATGAAATGAAGCCATTTCTAAAGCTGTCATTTATAATGTCTATATGTATATTAAAGTCTCCAATAATAATGACTTTGTCTGTTCTAAGGACCAAGTCAGATAAGAAATCAGAGAACTCAGATAGGAACTCTGAATGTGGTCCAGCAGGGGGCCGATATACAACTACAAACAAAAGTGGCTTTTCTGCCTTCCAGTTCAGATGGGTCATGCCAAGAGTCAGGCTTTCAAATGAACTGTAGCCATGTTTTGGTCTAGGATTAATTAATAACTTGGAGTAATAGATTGCTGCCCCTCCTCGACCAATAGCACGAGGAATATGATAATTAAGATGGGTAAGAGGAGTAGATTAATTTAAGCTAATATACTCCTCCTCCTGAAGCCAGGTCTCAGTCAGACAAAATAAATCAATGTGATAATCCGCTATCAGGTCGTGCACCAACAGGGATTTGCACAAAAGAGATCTAATATTTAATAGTCCACATTTAATTGTGATGTTAGTTTCTCCAATTTGTGCTATTGTATTAATTTTAATAAGATTATGGTGATTGACCGCTCCCCTGCACTGTGCTTGGTGAACTTTTAACCGTGGAACAGAGACTACCTCTATAGTGTTAAATATGTTATTATTGGTGGATGGGGGTTCTATGGAAGCAGCAGAGAGGTGTGTAAGACTACAACTCTGCATCCTGGTCTGGACCCTGGATTGTCAGGTGACTTTGGGTCTAATAAAATTAGCCAAGTTACTAGAAATGAGAGAGGCACCATCCCGTGTGGGATGGACACTGTCTCTCCTAATCAGACCAGGTTTTCCCCAAAAACTGCAACTAAACATTTCATCGCTGGCCAGATTGGGGAGGGGACCAGAGAATGCTACGGAGTCCGACATCGTTTTTGCGTAGTTGCACACCGACTCCCTGTGCTTCATATTGCGCCATACATTTTCAACTGGAGACAGGTCTGGACTGCAGGCCTGTCTGGTACCCGCACTCTTTTACAAGGAACCCACATGCAGAATGTCCCTGGATGTCTCTGAAAAAGAAACTGCTCGGATGGCAGTGTATGTTGTTCCAAAACCTGTATATACTTTTCACCATTAATTGTCTCTACATGGATGTGCAATTTACCTCAGGCCAGGGACACTAAAACACTTCATGCTATCAC
This sequence comes from Takifugu flavidus, assembly GCF_003711565.1. Taxonomy (NCBI): domain Eukaryota; kingdom Metazoa; phylum Chordata; class Actinopteri; order Tetraodontiformes; family Tetraodontidae; genus Takifugu; species Takifugu flavidus. The sequence goes on from NC_079522.1 coordinate 18,805,842, forward strand.
AGATGTTGGATTTTAAACTTTGCACTGATAAAATTGCATAATGTCCTTTTCCTCTTTGAACTGGAGGACACATGGCCTGTGATTTCCAAAACAATTTGAAATGATGACTTGTCAGTCCATGGCATACTTTTTCACTTTGTGTCCATCCATCTCAGATGAGCTCGGGCCCATGGTGGAGTTTTAACTTGCACTTGTAGATGTAGTAACAAACTTCATTAATTGAATGTTTTTCTGAAATATTTCTGAGCCCACATAGTCATATCCTTTACAGAATGATCATTTTGAAGGGCATTGAAGGTCATATCAATTCAATGCTGTTTTTTGGCTTTGCTGTTTCCATGCAATGATTTCTGCTGTTGATGATATTATGGACTGTAGATAATTTGAATTTATTAAAGGATAGCCCCTTGAGATGCAACATCTAATTTTCGAGTGGATCCAGGAGACACATACAGAATTATGAAAAATAAAATACAACATTTGCTACATACTAAGACATACAGACATTACAATACATTACAATACAATACTGCCCAATACAGTACAATAAAGACAATACATTATAAAACAAAATAGAGACAACTCGCTCACCCTCAACCATCCCACCCACATATCGCAGATATTACAGTATATGACACCAGCAATGGATTGCAATTTTACATTGCGAAACATTGTTCTTAGCCGGTTGGACTATTTGCTCACAAAGTAGTGAACCTTTCCTCATCCTTGCTTGTGAACAACTGTACCTTTTGGGGATGCTGTTTTCATACCCATTAGTGACACTGACCTGTTTCCGATTAACCTGTTCACAAGTCTGTCGTTGCCCTTGTCCCAGCTTTTTTGGAACATGTTGCAAGCATCAAAATCAAAATATTTGTCAAAAACAATAAGGTGGGTTTATTATTAAATATCTTGTCTATGTAGTGTATTCTATGGAATATAAGTTTAAAAAGATTTGCAAATCATTGTGTTAAACGGAAATAAAAACAATACAATACAAAACTTTTTTGTTGAAACAAAAAGAACAGCAGTAGCATGTAGCCTATTATGCAAGTCTGTTAGATGCCACATTAGGACAGCTAATGCTAAGACTGTAGACTTGGCTATGTTTAAATAGAAAATAGGTTTTCAAATAATAGGAAGTTTTGAGTCTGTATGTACAAGTTCACTCCAAAAGAAAAATGAAAGTACATGTAAACCAATCAGATCCACTTATATAATTATTATATTAGATAACTATTAGATTCTATGTTCAAGCAAAAAGGCTCAGTGTACAGTATTATTTACAGGAGGTAGTGTGCAATTGATTAAAAATGTCTCCTTTTTATTAAAGGTAACCTTGTACAGTCCATATCTAAATAATGGATTCAGTGCAGAAGCACATTCAAGTGGCTGCCAAGACTGTTATTTTTTGAAGGTGTTATATATTATTGTTTTAAACCCTTGCTGAAACCATTTACTCCATTTAACAAGATCTGTTAAAATGTAAACTTCACTCGTTAAAGTGTAAGTAAGACGTGTGTATATTATGTGGAGAGTGCATAATTAAGTGGCGTTGTTCCTTGTGTCAAAGATTAAGATCCATATTTTTACTTGATTTTTTTGTTTGTTTATCTTCAGGTGGAAGATTTGATTGTGAAGTGGCGACAGAGGGGAAAGCCTGTTGCTGGCATTGTGATTGAACCAATCCAGGCTGAAGGTGGAGATAACCACGCCTCTCCGGACTTCTTCCGAAGCCTTCGCAATATTGCACGCAAGGTACAAATATCAAGAAGCTGCTTTTCTAAAATTAATAAATCACTGAAAAACTTGGTTTGTTTGGACAAAATATTGGCACAAATCTTTCAAAAAATGGCAAACTATGTGTATACACATTTTGTAAGAAAGCCTGCAAGGTGTGGTCCAGCGATGGCACCAGCAGGATTTCAATCCTGGTTCTGTAAAGGACCAGTGCCAAGAGGATTTGATCACAAAGCCCCCTACTACACTAAAAAGTTAAACATTGTGCTTTAGTTAACAACCTTAAGATGATGTCTGTAGCTAGTAAATAACTGGGTGAATGAATCTTTTGTAAACCACTGAACCACTTGGCCCAGTTGTTTCGAAAATAAGTTAATTACTCAAAGCTTCAGTTATAGTGTCCTCTTCTGGCGAAAAGTGAGTCTTGCACTTCAGGTTTGCAGTCAAATTAAATTACACGGGGTAATTAGTGAACAAGAGGCGCATACACACCTCAATTTGGTTGGATCTTTACTTTGATTTAGGATGGGGACACTCAAAGATTTTATTGAGGTACATTTTTTTTCAAACGGTATTTGGACTTAACCAGTTTTGTTTTTTGCTCACAATTGGGAGAATATCCTTTCACGTGGTACAAAAGATGCTGATGTGCATAAATTATGTTTTGGCCATCTTAAAAAGGTTGGGGCAAGGGTGCATGTCTCAGGTTTAGCATTCTGACAGAGACAAGCATATCGGCTCCTGCATCAGTCACAATTGAAGTCATTTTTCCCTCAAAGCCCCATTCTCCAATAAGAGACCTGGCAGCAGCACTAATGTTTGCCGCTGTATCTGGTTCAGCTTCACAGGGTCCTCCACATAATGGCAGGTCACTGCAAGATATGCATTCATATTAATGGATACCCACATATCTTCTTTGAGACTCGCAGCCTCGTCCCCCACCACTTATGCCTTGCCCTTGGTTCTCTCCTTCTCATATATCTTCAGGACCATGTTCTTGGGAGCTTTTCTGGTGGGAAGAACATCTGTGGGTTCAAGCAATCCCACAAACTTCTTGAATCCACAGTCATCCACAATGAACAAAAAAGATTGCGAGTGTTTTACCACCATATTTATAAGAGCCCGAGCTCTTTCTTCCGGTCCACTATGACAAGTAAAAACAATGCAATAAGTAAATGGTTAAAACAAACAAACAAAAAAATCATGCCAAAATACATTTCAATGAAACAGGCTCATGGAATATCTTGGAACACAACATATTACATGCTACTGTCTCTAGTTATCAATGAAATTATTACATTGTCTACCTTGATTTGTGTTAACCTGCTTTTCAGCAGCTCCATGTTTGGCAGTGAAGGACCTAATCATGGAAAAAGTATTAACGTAACACTTCAGCTCAGTGGAACACACCAAGGACCAGACCTATACAAAAAGTCAATTGGAAATAACTTTTAACATACAGTACATGGTATAGATACACCATAGCTATAAGGAGTGACTTCACTTCCTGGCTGGCTCCATAATGATCTAATTCATCAACCCAACGCAACAGCAATAACTCTCTGGTAACAACCCACAAATTCTGACCAACTCTTTGGCAGCAAATTAATCTAGTCCATAATCTGCCACCCAACTAGTAATAATTCTTAAGTCTAATTCTTGAATATTGGTGCTTCCGGCCAGATTCAACGCAACCTAAAAAAAATCATAGATAATACAGTATCAGAGCATGCCTCACCCTCCAAGCTAAATTCCACCTATCTCTGTGCTCAGCTCCACCGACTAATATTTTCCTTTAGAGCAGCAACCGGAGCAGGTCATCCCACAGTTCACATACCCATAGTGGTTCCAGTAGGTTTACACACTGCTCAATTGGTACATATTCCATTCAGAGTCTCACCCACACAGGCTGCTAATGGAGGCGAAGGACATCCACAATGGAATTAAGAAGACTCATATGATAGGGAGCACCTGCTGCTGGATGATGATGAGACAGGAACAATGGCTCCAGGAGGAAGTGCAGCGGCACCGGGAGGGGTTCAAAGAAAAATAATCACTTATTAGGAAGATAAAAAGACAGTAGTGCCTAACAAGAGTGGAGCAGGTTGCCAGGCTGTGTTCTTCATTGCTTTACAATGGGATTCCTCTACCTTCTCCCAGACCACCAGACAATTTAAAGCTTTTCCCTGACTAACCCTCACCAGTGCGAGACAGGCTTACATGCCTCCATCAACCCCTTACCTCTAACACTTATTGCTGTAACGGGCCCAGGCTGCTGGGCAGAGCAGCGGGCCATTCATAGGGACCCTTGGGCTACGAGTCCCTGGTGGTCCAGGACAGGTAAATGGCTCACATGGTAACTGGCCTCCTGCTGGTCCCTCAGGGTCTTGTAGGTTTGAGCGTTGTGTTCAGTGATGAACAACCTGTTGGCAGTTGGGGACAACAAGCCCATGAAATCCCTCAACCCCTCCTTGCCAGTGTTCGAGGGTGGTCAGGACTTTGCTGCCCTGACCACCTTCGCATCCTCTACTTAAGATAGTCTTGAATGCCACTGTCAAAAGAACGAGGGTGATGGAGGATGCAACATTTGCCAAAAAGTGTAATGATTATCTGCCTTGTTAAACTTAAAAAATCAAATGGCTAAAGTAAAGTTTAATAAATTCAAAATTAAGGTCTGACTTGTCAATCTTTTGTCACTTCAGCATGGCTGTGCTTTCCATGTCGATGAAGTCCAAACTGGTGGAGGTTCCACAGGAAAGTTTTGGGCACATGAGCACTGGGGCATGGATGACCCTGCTGATATTGTTTCCTTTAGCAAGAAACTTCTGACTGGTGGATACTATCACAAGGATGAATTACAAGCTGATAAGGTTGGATTTTGGAGGATTTCAATATTTTATTTAATTGCAGCACCTTTATTATGTGTATTTTTTAAATTAAATGTACTGTATCAAGTCTTATTGTTTTCTCAATCCCAGTTTTTGCTTTTTTTCTCCTCAGCCGTACCGGATTTTTAATACATGGATGGGTGACCCATCAAAGAACTTGTTTCTACTTGAGGTTCTTAATGTTATTCGCAGAGAAAACCTTCTGGAACAAGTGACTCATTCTGGAAAAGCCTTGCTAGATGGCCTTCAAGAACTACAGGTAGTGTTCTTTATTGAACTAAAATTAATGACGCACCATGTATGAGTGAATATTGATGACAAAATTGTGGTGCTATAATTAGCTCATCATTTTTGATACAAACAAAATTAACCCTAAAATCATGTGAAATTAAACTATTTTGACCATTTTATATAACAACCATGAGCTTGCTTTTCAAAAGTGGGGAAAAGGCTAACAAATTCTATGTGATTTGACAACATAAATTATTTATCATTATTTTGTATGTTTTCATGTTGGTTGTCAGTGTTTTCAGACAAGTTAAATTGAACTTTTTGATATTTTTACTTCTCTAGCCCTGAAAGTGTGGAAAATTTTGTATTTATTCTCAAAAAATGTTCTCAGTTGGGTCTTTATTACTGTTACCCATGCTTTCTCTTGATACACTGCTGCTTGCCAACATGAGTAAATTGGAGTTTCGTAATCACCTTAAAGTTGTGGCTGATTTTATTTTTGTTCCTATGATTAGTGTTAATTTATTTCTCTTTTCTCTCCTTTCCTTACTCCTTTGTCCCCACTCTGCTAATTAGAGGCGTATCCTGTAATAATTTCTTTAATTAGGTGTATTCCTTAGAATGAAATTTCATTTTTCAAGTTTGTTATGAAGTTTTTTCACCATTTTGGCTTATAAAACCACAAGGTCAGATTGTTTTTCATCTGCCCTGTTTTTTAAGCAGATCTATACTATACATATACTAGCAGGTTTATTCCCCCTTTCTTTCATCCTACTCTGCTTGCCATCATCTGGAGTGTTTATTCTTAAGAGCCCATATTGCCCATATTGCTTGCCCAGTGGTCAGGCACTGAATTTCTGAAATGCTTGCAGATGCAGATGCTGAAATGCTCTTGATTGTACCAATGGTATATAAAGTTGTGTTGAATTAGTTTCATTCACTGACACATATTTTAATGACAATACTAATGACCTTGTGGTCTTTGTATTTTAACATTTTCAATAGATATATCTAAATGTTTCCTTAGGTTCAATACCCCGGAATATTAAGCTGCGCTCGAGGGCAGGGAACATTTTGTGCCATTGATGTCTGTGATGATGAAACACGCAATAGTATCCTGCTCAAGACAAGAGACAAAGGTATACAGTTAATTATAGTTTATTTTGTTTCATGTTCTTGATCACTTTATTGTTTTCAGCATACACCGCTGGATGAGTCGGCAGCCAAGCGCATGGCACTGTGCTAGCATAACTTTTGTACCATCTAATGTCAACTTTTCTTAAAAATCTAAGAATGCAGCAACAACCCTTGGGGAAGATGCCATTGTTGCCAAGTTTAGAATTGTCCATACATCCAGCTAGGGATATCTGTCCATTTAAAATGTCCGACCTTGTATTACCTTGTATTGCAAATCTTTTGTTCAAATCAGCTATCTATACTAAAAAAGGTAATCTATTGATTTATAAATCCTTCTGACAATATATCAGCCTCAGACATATTTGCCAAAAACATGACTATTAATGAAAGTTAAATTATTCTCATTAGAAATAGCATTAGGCTGTTATTTCTTTTTTTTTAAAAAGCTCCCTGATATGCAAGGACTGAATATATTCTGACTGAATATAGTTCCTTAAGGCCCTGGATGTTGTAGGGCTGTCGTGGTTGACTTGACTCTGCAACATCACGTGGACATCGGGGGCGGTGCTGCTGAATTGGCAGACCGGGGTGGTAGTCCCTCTTTTTAAGAAGGGGGACCGGAGGGTGTGTTCCAACTATAGGGGGATCACACTCTTCCCTGGTAAGGTCTATTCAGGGGTACTGGAGAGGAGGGTCCGCCGGATAGTTGAACCTCGGATTCAGGAGGAGCAATGTGGTTTTTGTCCTGGGTGTGGAACGGTGGACCAGCTCTACACCCTCAGCAGGGTCTTCGAGGGTGCATGGGAGTTCGCCCAACCAGTCCACATGTGTTTTGTGGACTTGGAGAAGGCATTTGACTGTGTCCCTCGGGGGGTCCTCCGAGAGTATGGGGTGTTGGGCCCCCTGATACGGGCCGTCCGCTCCCTGTACGATCGGTGTCAGAGTTTGGTCCGCATTGCTGGCAGTAAGTCGAACTCGTTTCCGGTGAGGGTTGGTCTCTGCCAGGGTTGCCCTTTGTCACCGATTCTGTTCATAATTTTTATGGACAGAATTTCTAGGTGCAGTCATGGTGTTAAGGGGGTCCGGTTTGGTGACCTCAGGATCGGGTCTCTGCTTTTTGCAGATGATGTGGTCCTGTTGGCGTCATCGGCCCGTGACCTCCAACTATCACTGGATCGGTTCGCCGCCGCATGTGAAGCGGCTGGGATGAAAATCAGCACCTCCAAATCCGAGGCCATGGTTCTCAACCAGAAAAAGGTGGAGTGCCTTCTCCGGGTCAAGGAGGAGATCCTGCCCCAAGTGGAGGAGTTCAAGTACCTCGGGGTCTTGTTCACGAGTGAAGGAAGAATGGAGCAGGAGATCGACAGGCGGATCAGTGTGGCGTCCGCAGTAACAGGGACTCTGCACCGGTCCGTAGTGGTGAAGAGAGAGCTGAGCCAAAAGGTGAAGCTCTCGATTTACCGGTCGATCTTCGTTCCTACCCTCACCTATGGTCATGAGCTTTGGGTAATGACCGAAAGAACAAGATCATGGGTACAAGCGGCCGAAATGAGCTTCCTCCGTAGGGTGGCTGGGCTCTCCCTTAGAGATAGGGTGAGAAGCTCTGCCATCCGGGAGAAGCTCAGAGTAGAGCCGCTGCTCCTCCGCGTTGAGAGGAGCCAGATGAGGTGGCTTGGGCATCTAGTTAGGATGCCCCCTGGACGCCTCCCTGGTGAGGTGCTCAGGGCATGTCCCTCCAGTAGGAGACCCCCGGGAAGACCCAGGACACGTTGGAGAGACTATGTCTCTCGACTGGTCTGGGAACGCCTGGGGATCCTTCCAGATGAGCTGGAAGAAGTAGCTGGGGAGAGGGAAGTCTGGGCTTCTCTTCTTAGGCTGCTGCCCCTGCGACCCGACCCCGGATAAGCGGTAGAGGATGGATGGATGGATGAATATATTGATATCTTTCAAGCTTATAAAAACTGAGTTACTGACTGTAATTCCTGAACTAATAAATGTGCATTGCACATAGTTTGCATGTGCAAACATTTATTTAAAGTGAGTGTACAGTTGTAAATGTCTAAACTGCTAATGTTTGTTACAAAGGACATGCCATTAATGTATAAAACGATCCGGGAAGAGTTGTCTATGTGGGGCAGTGTGCTGTCAGTACCATTGTCTCTTTTCTGTTTCTTGTCTTTTCTGTTCTGTTGAGGCTTTTCTATGTGAAGTTTGCCTGTTTTTCCTGTGTCTGCATGGTTCTCTCCCTTTCCCCATGGTTCAAAGACAATGCATCGGTCGACCCGAAAGGTTATTTTCTAAGATCAATTAAGTGTGAATGGTTGGGTCTGCTAGCCCTGCCATCAATCAATCAATCAATCAATCAATCAATTTTTATTTATATAGCGTCTTTTACAATCAAAATTGTTTCAAGGCCCAGACAAGCAACAGTGGCAAGAAAAAGCTCCCCTTTAACAGGATGAAACCTTGAGCAGGACCAGGTTCATGTAGGGGGACCCTCCTGCTGATGGTCGGCTGGGTAGAGAGCACGTGACTTGTCTGGGACCACTTGAAGGGCAAAAGGCTGTAGAAAATGGATATATATAATATATATTCATATACTAGATGAACTACCATTGCCATTCATCTATGTTTATTCAGCTATTCAGTCATTCAAATCCTCTTACAGTCATTCATCTGAATTATTCAAAATTAGACCAATGTATAATTTAAAGGCAGGCATAGTTTTATGTGATCATTATGTACAAGTTTAGTGACCAATCAGAAAGTCTAAATATTTCATTAATTTTGTACCAGTAGGAAGTCCAAACAGGCAAACAAATGTAAATCAACAGACAGCCTGGTCCTGCTCAAGGTCAGGCCCTGGGATTCTATAAAGTGCCTAGATACAATTTTGATTGTAACAGACACTGTATAAATAAAGATTGATTGAGACAGAATCAGGTCAGTAAACAGCAACAGTAATAAACCAACTCATTTTAATCCTAAAAGAGCATGATGGTTCTGCTGTATTGTTTTCCAAAAGACAATATAAGTAATAAATAATAATTTAATAAAATTATTTTTTCCTCCAGAAAAAGATTGTAGTGTGAGATGAGATGCGAGTCATAAATTTCAACAAACTACGCTGTATTTTTATGAATGGATGTATTTGGTTCGGTTTCACTTAGATCGAGCTCCACACTACTAGGAGCATTTTGATTCGAGCTCAGAGTATGCATCAGTTTAGTAAAGCTCAGATAGCAGTAGGTTGTTGGATGAACTGCTAATGGGCAAGAAATTTTAGACTTTACAAGAAACGGCCCTCTGAGGTCACACTATACATACTTGAATGAAAGTTTTGGGTGTGGCTGAGAGTAAGGATCATCTTTACATATCATCTCAAGGTGCTTTGCAGAAACCCATGGTCTGACACCTAAGAAACAACAGTGACATAGAAAAACCCTGCAAGCCTGGTCTTACTCAAGGCTCATATGAGGGGACCCTCCTGCCTAAGGCCAGCTAGGCAGAGAAGGGAGGACAGATATGATCTTAAAATCTTTATCTAATGTGCAATGTAGCATACATAGAGCCGGCTGATTATATGGGCTTAGTTGGATTAGTAGTAATTTCCTGTGTAGTTTTTCTGCTCCCCCCCTCCCCCCTTCTGTATCCATTTACAGGTATCGCCGCCTTCAGAGCTGTATACTGACCTCCAACCCTGCTGACCCACTCAACCAGCAGCTTATTCAATTCAATTTAATTCAATATAATGTATTTTTGTATGTATTTCTATGCTCTATGCCTCTCCTCTCCTCCCCCCTTCCCTCTACCTCTCCTCTCCTCTCCTACCTATTCTATCGTCTACCTGTCCTCCCCCCTCCTCTCTCTCTACCCAGCCGGCCATCAGCAGGAGGGTCCCCCTACATGACCCTGGTCCTGCTCAAGGTTTCTTCCTGTTAAAGGGGAGTTTTTCCTTGCCACTGTTGCTTGTCTGGGGTTAGTCCCTGGGATTCTGGAAAGCGTCTTGAAACAATTCTGATTGTAAAAGACGCTATATAAATAAAGATTGATTGATTGAGTAAAGCTTGCAATGTAGTAGGAGCTTTGTGATCAAAGCCTCTTGGTGCTAGTCCTTTATAGAGCTAGATTCAAAGTCCAGGTCCTTGATCAACAGGCCACCTTTCATCTTATTCTGGGGATGAAGGGTCCTGACTAAAAAAATGTAAAACGTATCCAGTAGTATTGTCAAGTTGAATCACATATACTGCATAAATACCAATATTGTAACATTGTTTTTGACAGGTGTCCTTCTGGGTGGATGTGGGGATCGATCAATTCGCTTCCGACCAGCGCTGATTTTTAAGGAATACCATGTTCACCTTTTCCTCAACATCTTCAATGATGTGTTGGCCCAATTCAAGTGAAAGAAACAGATACTTCAATAGACTGTTGATTCAGAACATTAACTTCAAAATAAACACAAATCAGGTCAGATCCATGCAATAAGAAATAACGCAAGACCCTGGACCAATAAAAAGACCTGTCCAGAATTATATTTGTTGTCATAAATAATTTAACGCTAAGAGAGTGTACCACTGTTGGAACAACGTATTTTGTTGAATATTCAATTTTTAATATTTTAATGCTGGGTTTGATATGTGTAGTGTGTTACATATACTGACTTGAGTCATAGTATACTAGAAGATGGCATGTGTGTGTTACATCATAGTAATATACTCGACACCTTCTTCCACAAATTCTACAACCAAACACATAATCTTTTTTTAACACATATACATCAATAAAATAAAGAAAATATTTATAAATACAGTAGCTTATTAGCTTCTCTTAACAGTGCTCAATTTTAGGAGGGCAAAAAAGAAAAAGGAATTGAAGAAAATACTGTGCAATTGTGTAGCAATATACAAATCACTAAGCCTGCATGTAATTTAATGGTATCCAGTGATTTGTATTTGACAGAAATATTTTTTGCTCCTGTTATTTCTAAATGAGTTTTAATTGCAATGATTTTCCTGAAAAAAATGTGAATTTCCTTTATGACCTTGTTTTGTCTTAATTTTATGCTAAACTGTAATTTGTTGTATATTTTTTTAAATGTAACATTAAAGTGATGGACTAAATATTTTTCCACTGCATTATCATATTTCATCTTTGAAATCATATCACATTTTTCAATAACCAATTCCCATTTGTAAAATGTGTACTTTGCAATACTGCACAATATTTTCCTTCAGGCATAATGAAGTATATTCTATTCTATACCAGTAGCCCAAAAGTTAAAAAAAGAATAGTGTGAAAAGTATTTCAACAATGACAGAAAATGTAAAGGGTATTTTTTTTTTTTTTAGCAAAAATTATTAACTTGGTACACACACTGTATGTTGTCTAGCTTGACAAGACATCTTATAAAAATGTCTGGAATGTTATTTCTCTTAAAAGGTTCTTTTTTAGCACTCTTACCAGATTAACGTAGTAATAACTGGACTTGGATTAAAGGGTGAAAAGGGTATGGTTACAGTAGTGGTAATGCAGCATTAAAGAATCTTGAGGTCTTGTCAGCAATGAATAAAGAAGAAGCTGCATTAAGACCACCAGGAGTCACTGGGCACAATACACAATATACAAATAACTGTCTAATTCTGGTCAAATAGGGCAATAACTAAGAGACAAGACTCCGAAGGTGGCTGAAGGTTAGGAGGCTGGAATGGAGAAAACAAAAGTTTTTGATGAAGAAACACAGTATTATTGATTTCACTACAGCCAGCAAGCTCAAGGCTCCTGTGATTGAAAGATTTAATTGCACTTTTAAGGGTAAATATGTCACACATGACTTGGTAAAAAGCTATAATCACAGCGACCATAGTATTTAAATACCCCCTCTAATGTTACAGAACCTCTATGGTGTCGCATCTGGTTGCAGATGCAAATACAAATTTGTAGAATATCTAGGGGTGGGCAAGTGAAGCCTCATGAAGCACTGAGGCTTTCCTAACAATTGTGTCGAAAAAGATTCAAAGCTTCGAGACTTCAGTGACGGTGACATCTGGTGGACGGCTGAAGCCATAGCAACCTCCAAAGAGCATGACTGAAGCACTGGCACCGTTTCAATCCCATGACACTAATAAAAGTTAATTGTGTGCTCATCCAGGGGTTTTGTTCATTCATACCAAATAATGATTATATCGTCTTTACAATAAAATATGCAGATACTCAACACATTCAAGATTAACCCAAAAAATAAATGCAAATTATATTAAGGGTTCGGTGTTGGTTAAGGGTTCATTGAACACTTTGAGATTTATTTAAAAACTACTAAAAGTCCCTAACAGGATTAGAGATCCTTCCTACTTTGCTCGTGGTGTTTGAATTCAGAAACATTATTTTTGTGTGTGTGAAGTGTTTTTAAGGAAAACCTTTAAAGATAATGGTTTGCCTTTTGTCCTATGTTTGATTTGGAATGATTTTTCACAGAAGCAGAAAAGTTATTTGTCCTCAGAAACTCTAGAACGTCGATTATTGGTGGTACTCGCCATGAAACTTGCCAAAATACTCTAACTCTCACTCTCCAAATCTCTATCTCCTCACAACCCAACAATTTTGGAGCATATTAATGCATCTTATATAGCTGATATGCCATCAAACCACTCAAATCTGTCTCAGAATGCATTGAAACGCCATGAGCCAATGACACATACTGAAAGGCTGAGCCAATGAAAGGCTTTGAAACATTTTGAAGCAATGAAGCGCGAAGCGAAACAGCGAACGTCATCGGTCACGTGACACTGGTGTTTCGTACAAGCTCCGACACAGTGTTTCGAATAACTCCGCTTCGGGAAGAGTGACACAAGCTCCGAAGCCTCGGTATCATTTGCCCATCACTAAAAATATCTAAAGTGAGAGGAGTGTTTGGTAAATATTTCTAGCTTAATGGATGAGGTGTTAACAGTGATCGAGCACATCTGGCGCTCAAAATGATGGGAATGATGAAACTCAAATGATGGGAACTTATGCAAGTTTCAGAAACTTATGAGGCTGAACTAAGGGTCAAAGCGGGCCCTGGCAAACTGTATAGTGGAGGAAATTTTAAAATGGTGTATGATTTGTGGTTAAAAAAAACACTGGCTTTTGTGAAGTGCAAAAATTGGCCCGAAAACAGCTGGGCTGATGCTGTAAAATGTATAAAATAGTCAGACAGAGAGTATAAATCTACGCCTGTACAAAAATTATTTATGACTGAATTAATGGATATGATTTATGACTCCACAGATGCTTCACATGATGGGTTTCCCATCCCTTGAAATCTTCCTGTCATAAAGTCCATTAATGTATACTGCAATTTAAGTCATAAAACCAGAGAAGGGTTTTTTACTCCCCAATGGAGCAGATTGTAAATGAGAATAATGCATCATTGTTCATATACAAGTTCGATATTCAATTGGTGTACAATGCTATCCACAGACAAATTCAATTTCAAGCGGCTGGGAATTTTCATTTGTTTTTCCCTCCTCCATGGGCTCACATCTTGGGTGTTGAAATGGCTGATTTTGAGAGGCTCACGCCCTAAAATGAAGATTTTACTGAAGAGGATGGTTTCTATCTTATGTACTGCTACAGTATTGTGGTGCACTAACTTGGGAACTTGTGAACAGTGAATAATGTTCCCTAAGGGAAGCATGTACAAGGTGAAGAGGATTGGTCCAAGTACAGAACCTTGAGGAACTCCATGGCTAACCCTACTATATGAGGAGGGAACACCATGGACATGAGCAAACTGGTATCTATCAGATAAATACGATCTGAACCAGTCTAGTGCTGTCCCTTTAATCCCAATCACATGTTCCAGTCTATGTAGCTGTTCCTGAGTTAAGGAGGAGGAAATTTGAAGACATCCAGGACTTTATGTCTTTAAGACAGGTCTGAAGCTTCACTGCTCTGTCTCCTCTGGTTTCATGGATAAATAAAGCTGAGTGTCATCAGCATACCAATGAAAATTTATCCCATGCTGCCAAACACCATAGACATGAGTCTAAACCCCCTCAGCCAGATCATCACAAAGAGTGGCTTTGGGTACCAGTTCCCAAGTGGAACAACCATCAGCCACCTCCTCAACATGGATGACATCAAACAGTAGGTCAAGAATGAGCGTGACATTGACTCCCTGATTCACCTGACTATAATCTACAGTAAAGACATCGGGAAATCATTCAGACTAGATAAATGTGGGCGGATGATATCTAGAAGAGGAAAGGTGATCCCAACTGATGAGGTCGAACTACCTAAAGGGAACATAACAAAAGTGCAGGATGCTTACAAATACCTGGGGATCCCGCAGACAAATGGTAACCATGAGGAGGCAGCAAGGAGGTCAGCCACAGCCAAATACCTACAGAGGTTAAGGCAGGTCCTGAAAAGTCAGCTGAATGGTAAGAATAAGATCCAAGCCATTAAAACCTATGCCCTGCAAGTAATCAGATACCCCACTGGCAAAATATCCTGGCCAGAAAGAGATCCAAGCCACTGACATCAAGACAACAATGTTTCTCACCATACATGAAGAGTTTCACCCGAAGTCCAGTGTCCTGAGGCTGTACACGAAGCGAAAGGAAGGGGGCAGAAGACTAGTAAGTGTACAAACTAATGTCCAGGAGGACGCAATGAGCCTCTGAGAATACATCAAGACGATGGCCCCCACTGACCAGCTGCTGAGTGAATGTCTCAGGCAACAAAAGCCCAGCAAGGAGGAGTAGCCCGAGGGGCTATCATGGAAGGATAAGCCCATGCATGGTATGTGCCATCAACAAAGGAATTGGCTGCTGATGAGAAAACATGCCAGTGGCTGGAAAAGAAAGCACAGAGGCACTACTCATGTCTGCACAAGAACAGGCCCTGAAAACCAGAACAATAGAGGCCAGGGTCTACCATACCAGACAAGACACCAGGTGTAGGCTGTGTGAAGATGTCCCTGAGACAGTCCAGCATATCACAGCAGGGTGCAAGATGCTGGCAGGCAAGGCATACATGGGGCGGCAGAACCAGGTGGCTGGCATAGTGTACAGGAACATCTGCACTGAGTACGGACTGGAGGTCCCAGGGACCAGGTGGGAGACACCCCCGAAAGTGGTGAACGAGCAGGCCAAGATCCTGTGGGACTTCCAGATCCAGACTGACAAGATGGTGATGGCCAATCAGCCTGACATAGTGGTGATAGATAAACACCAGAAGACAGTGGTGATGATAGATGTAGCAATCCTAAGTGATAGCAACATCAGGAAGAAAGAACGTGAGAAGCTGGAGGAGTACCAAGGGCTGAAAGAGGAGATGGAGAGAATGTGTGTGGTCCCAGTAGTGATTAGGACACTAGAGGCAGTAACCCCCAAGCTGAGTAGATGGCTCCAACACATACCAGGAACCACATCAGAGATCTCTGTTCAGAAGAGGGCATTCCTAGGAACAGCTAACATAGTGCATAGAAACCTTAGACTCCCAGGCCTCAGATAGAGGACCCGAGTCTGAAGGAGACACTGCCCAGTAAGAGATTTTTTATATATATGTATATATATCCTTTCTCTTTTGTCTAGTAGGTTTTTGTCTGTTTTGTAATTGTCCATCGGTTTACAGGTTCCCGATCAGTCGGGTTCAAGATTAATTTATAAAATAAATTCTTACTATTCATAATGGTACAGGATGGGTTTGTCAGGCCCATCCTAGCAGAAAACAAAAAAGGGGAGGAGAGGAGAAAGATTCTTAAGACTTTACTGCATAGTATCAAATCATCACATTTTATCTTGACTAGCAGTTCCTCACAGTTCCTCACATGAAATTGCATAAACAACCCACATTTAACATTACAAGAAACTCTGTTGAAAAAGCAAGGAACTCCCACTCAATTAGAGCATCTTTTGTTTTGGTTTTCATGGGACTGATTTTCATAGTCATCGTACTCATTCTGGGGCATTTTCCCACAATAAATGCAGTGTAAGGCAATGTACCGGTAACTCAAGCTAAACTTGATCCAAAGTCTAAATGTGGCAATAAGCTGTGGAAAGTTGACAGTTACATCGCAGTATTGTATAGATAATCTGAGGAATACACATGATTTGCATGCACGTGCATCCACACCCAAACATACACACACACACACACGTGTAATACAGTGGAATGAGGTTGACGTGCCGATTTCCTCGTCTTCGTGATAAGAAAAATACAGAGTCTAAATGAGCACAGAATAGTAAAATCCAAAATGTTTATTCCGCCAAAGTAGTGATGGTACAGCAGAGAATAAACATGAGCAATCCCAAGAGAGCTCCAAGGAAGAACTAAAAACCAGTTTGCCTGTCTTTTTATACCTTAACGAATGGTCATGAGGACCATCCTTATGCCTCTTTTGCTCATGTAACTGTTACTTAATTTGTTGTATTGGTGAATTACTTTGGCTTCCCTTCCCTCCCTGGTTCCAATTCTATTGGTGTCTTAGATGCCTCACTGTTGTTTTAAAAAAAAAAAAGTATAAATCAGGTGTCAGACTCTCTGGCGCCCTTCGAGGCCAGGGCCCTGTATACTCCCTCAGGCCCTCAGCCTCGGGAGCTTTCCACTATCATACAGTCTTCTAAATGCATAATGAAGTCTGCATTGGGCACATTTTATGAGAAGAATAATCTCATGTGGATTTGTGTAGGAAGGAAAAAAAAATCAAAACTAATGGCAAACTGAAATATAACAAAAATCTAGTTGTATTTGGAAAAAACATTTTATTGAGCAATACAGAAATGGAGAATGTCACACCAAATGCTCTGTTGTCAAGACTTACAAATTGTACCAGAATTCTGTTCTGCGATCAAGCAAGTTTCAAACCAAATCCCTTTTGTATGTGAATCCCACATACAAAAGGTTTTTATCAAGAAGCAGTCTTGTTAGTAAATTGAGTGGGATTATTAATTCAAAACAAACCGAAAGCAAAAGCTCAGGACTCCAGACGACAAATAGGGCTGTCATAGACCATCTGTAGATTGACCTTGTGTCCCACTAGTTCTCTGATGTTATTGATGCCATATTTGATCATGGTGGGCCTGTATGTTACAAGAAATACAGCAAGATTGAGGGATATTGCTCAAAGACAATTATCATTTTCGTAACCTGAAAATTTCGCATGTAGAGACATTCGTAAGTAGAGGTCCCACTGTACTTACCTTTCCAGTGAGAGCCCCCAAGCAATCACAGATACATCCTCAGGAAGTCCCATGGGTAACAGCATTTCTGGTCGGAAGATACCTGAATTTCCTACTTCCACCCACTTGTTTAATCCTAAAAATTGCAAAATAGATTTTAAAATAATAATAAACCTGACATACACTCAAATGATATTCCAGTTCTACTTGAGTGTTTGTCTACGGTGAAATAAGATTTATGTTTCTCTATATAATTTTATAGGTTAGGTCTGATTGCCTGGTTCTGGTAAGAGTTGAATATGCAAAAAGTGATTAAACCTCACACTTTTTAACCAATATCCTAATTTTTCGCAACTACTCTTGTAGTTATATATTACATAGTAATATATAACTATACCTTCATGGTAGCTGAACACTTCCATGCTGGGCTCCGTGTATGGATTATAAGCAGGCTTGAAGCGCAGTTTTGTAATTCCTACAAAAAATGAAATCAACCATTTGAGTAACTTTAGCAATATTCATGACAGAATGTTACACAGTCAAACTTTATTGGCAAATAATCAGACCTCAAATATTTTAACCACAATTTTCACTAATGAAAAAGCCTGACCAGATAAGGCATTATAGACTTTGCCATATTTCCGTTACATTTCAAACTACATTTAAAGCTCTGAGTGTTAAAGCAGGCCTTTCTTGCTGTAGGATGATCCTGTGGAATCTATATTCATGACGATGAGAACTGAAATACTAGTGACCCTCATCACTTAATCTGATTAACAGGTGATGACAATCAACTCGTGCCAATCAGCCACTAATTTTGTTCACATGCAGGAGAAAGTTGTTTCTATATTAATTCGATATGAGGATAAGAGGGATGAGCCTGAAACCATTATATTTTCTTATTAGCTTATATTTATGGTGTTACTGACTGACCCAATTTTGTGAAGAACTGGTGCAGGATGCCCATGAGGTCTCCTAGCGTGAGCCCATAATCTGCAACAACACCCTCTATTTGATGGAACTCTGCAAGGTGGGTGGCATCCAAGGTCTCATTTCGAAACACGCGGTCAATGGAGAAATACTTGATAGGACTGAACTCCTCCTGGTAAAAGAGTTGGAAGGTAGAACATTTCAGCCTTTTAGTGAGGACTATAACTGTGTCATGATTTTAGGTTTACATAATGTAAATAATTTACACACCATCAAAATGGATTTAAAGGAAATATAATTAGCTCTATACTAAATTACTTTCATGCTCTGCTCACTGGCCTTCCCAAAATGTTGATTTTTAAATGTCTTAATAGCCTCGGGCCTTCATATTTATCAGACCTGCTTTTACCATATCGACCCTCCTTTGGCACCGGCCTTTTGGTTATCTCCAAAGTTAGATCTAAAACCAAGGTTGAAGCTGCATTAAGTTTTTATGACCTACGTTTATGGACCAGCCTGCTGGAGAACGTCAGGACCTCAGGAACTGCTGATATTTCCCAAAAAGACTCATCTTTAGCTTTTAGTTAATGCTAATCTTATTTACACTTTACACTATTTTAGAGTATTTAAACTGTTGTTTTTTTTTTTAAACTTGCATTGCTCTGTATTTAATTCACAGCTCCAGTTTTTACTTGTGAGGGGCCATTCTCATCAAAGTTTGTGTCTGGTCTTTCGGCCCGTGTGGAGGATGTCTTGGGGCCCCGCTGGCCCTGGAATGCCAGGAAGCTCCCAGGTTTGGCGTGTTTTGCTTGGCACTTCCTGTGGCAATGGGCTGAGATACACCTAGCCATGGACAGCTCCTAAGGCCAGTTGTTTTCTCACTTGGGTCTTCGGTGCTGTACCATGTTTCCTGAAGTATGCTTTATGTGCGGGTGTGTGCTCAAATGTATGTACGTGTTTTTTTGCGTGGATTCTGGTTATTGCAATTGTGGGAAATGAGAGGGAGAGTTTATTTTATTTTATTTGTATTGTTTTATTTTGTTGTGTTTTATCGCTGTAAAGCACTTTGTGTTGCTGTAGTATGAAAAATGCTATGCAAATAAAGTTGACTGATTACCTTAATTATCAATAAATTCCTTCTAAGTACCGGTAATAAACACTTTAGAACATTATAATACAAAAACACTCAAACTTTCACCTTGTAAATATGTAATTTTGTCAAAAGCTGTTCACAGAAAAAAAAAACCCAAAGCAATGTGCATATCTAGAGGGCACAGAAGCAACAAAGCTGCATGTAGTTGGCATGCCTTTCACTCCAAATCACTGCGATTGCTGTAATCTTGATTATTTATTAAGTTGTGTGTAAAACTAAATCTATTAATGGCACTTCAAAAAAATAAAACTATGACTAAATAATAATTTTGGTTTAGCTGAGTTTTTAAAAGTTTGAAATATAGTTAGTTGTGTAAATTCTGTATAGTGATCTGTATAGTGATCATCAAAAATGATACTCACTTGTTGTGCCAGTTTATACAACATGCGTGCGCTAACAGCTGTAGTATGAGTTCGAAGGATATTCTTCTGAGCTTCTTCTGTCTTCCACTCATATTTGTACCTAAACCAGGAAAATAAAATTATAGATTAATCAATCAATCAATCAATCAATCAATCATTCAATCAATCAATCAATCTTTATTTATATAGCATCTTATACAATCAAAATTGTTTCAAGGCGCTTTCCAGAATCCCAGGGCCTAACCCCAGACAAGCAACAGTGGCAAGGAAAAACTCCCCTTTAACAGGAAGAAACCTTGAGCAGGACCAGGCTCATGTAGGGGGACCCTCCTGCTGATGGCCGGCTGGGTAAAGAGAGGAGAGGGGGGAGGACAGGTAGAGGATAGAAAGGAGAGGAGAGGAAACCATGACCCAGTGGGGTGACAGGCTGTCAGGTGATCATGTTTCTGGACCCCGGCAGCCTTGGCCTATAACAGCACAGCTAAGATGTTAACCTAATGATTAGACGACCCCCTAAGTATGATAATTTGTCTGTCTATGATAATAACTGGAACTACAGAATTAGTAACAATAAGCTTTTTCGAAAAGGTAGGTTTTAAGTCTGATCTTAAAAGTAGAGATGGAGTCAGCCTCCCGTACCTGGACAGGGAGCTGGTTCCATAGCAGGGGGGCCTGGTAGCTAAATGCTCGGCCCCCCATTCTACTCCTAGAAACTCTGGGAACCACAAGTAGACCAGCATTCTGAGAGCGGAGCGGTCTATTGGGCTGGTAAGGTATCACTAGCTCCTCCAGGTAGGATGGAGCTAGGCCTCTGAGGACCTTGTAGGTCAAAAGAAGGGTTTTAAAAATTATTCTAAATTTAACGGGCAGCCAATGAAGAGACGCCATTACAGGAGTTATGTGATCTCTTTTGTCAATAGCTGGAGATCAGCTGGAGGCTTCTTAAAGAGTTGTTTGGACACCCTGATAATAAAGAATTACAATAGTCCAACATGGAAGTAACAAAAGCATGAATTAACTTTTCAGCATCATGCCGCGTCAGCAGCTTCCTGATCTTTGTGATGTTCCTCAGGTGAAAAAAGTCACTTCTAGAGACTAATTTAATGTGTGAGTTGAAGGAGAGATTTTGATCACAAGTTACTCCTAGATTCCTCACAGAGAGACAAGATGTTAATGAGATACCATCTAGAGTGATCATATGATCTAATCTATCCCTGAGAGGTTCAGGACCAAACACCATGACCTCAGTTTTTCCTGAGTTAAAGAGGAGGAAATTTGAAGACATCCAGGACTTTATGTCTTTAAGACAGGTCTGAAGCTTCACTGCTCTGTCTCCTCTGGTTTCATGGATAAATAAAGCTGAGTGTCATCAGCATACCAATGAAAATGTATCCCATGCTGCCGAACAATGTTCCCTCAGGGAAGCATGTACAAGGTGAAGAGGATTGGTCCAAGTACAGAACCTTGAGGAACTCCATGGCTAACCCTACTGTATGAGGAGGGAACACCATGGAAATGAGCAAACTGGTATCTATCTGATAAATATGATCTAAACCAGTCTAGTGCTGTCCCTTTAATCCCAATCACATGTTCCAGTCTCTGTAACAGGATGCTGTGATCAACTGTATCAAAAGCAGCACTGAGGTCCAGCAGAACCAGCATAGAGACCAGTCCATGATCTGAAGCTATAAGAAGATCATTAGTAACTTTAAGAAGTGCTGTTTCTGTGCTGTGATGAGCTCTAAAGCCCGACTGAAACATCTCAAACAGGCTGTTTCTCTGCAGGTGCAGCAGTAACTGAGTCACCACCACCTTCTCAAGAACTTTAGAGATAAAAGGAAGGTTGGATATTGGCCTATAATTTGCAAATACATCAGGATCCAGTGATGGTTTTTTAAGCAACGGCTTAATCACTGCCACCTTGTAGGACCGGGGTACATAACCTGTCACTAAAGAACCATTGATCTGGTCCAGGACAGAACTGACTATCACTGGTAAAACATCCTTCAACAGATGTGTTGGGATGGGATCTAAAAGACACGTGGTGGTCTTGGATTTCTGAAATAGCGATGACGCCTCAGAAAAATATATAGGGCTGAAGGAGTTTAAGGGCTCGTTGGAGATGTGCTGACTGTGGGAACATACAGGTTGTATGTTCCCACAGTCAGCACATCTGGTGATGGTCCAGTTGTTGGGATGGCCTGGTTAGTTTTTTCTCTGATGGCTAGAACTTTATCAGTGAAGAAGCTCATGAAGTCTTCACCACTAAGGGAACATGGATCTAAAACACTGTGACTCTTGGTTAATTTGGCCACAGTGCTGAAAAGAAACCTGGGGTTGCTCTTATTCTCCTCAATTAAAGAAGAAAAATAAGCTGTTCTAGCCTTGCGAAGGGCCTTTTTGTAAACTAATAGACAGTCTTTCCAGGCTACATGATAGCTGTCTATTTTACAAGAATGCCACTTCCTTTCCAGTCTTCGCACTTTCTGCTTGAGGGTCCTGATATGTGAATTTCACAATGGAATTCTTCCAACATCATTAAGGGGAGCCCTAATCACTTTATTACCAAAACCAGGCAAACCAAATAACAAATGTGAAAACTTTAGGCCAATCAGTCTCTTAAATGTGGATTTAAAAATTTTGAGTAAAATAATAGCCAGGAGACTGGAGAAAATAATTCCAAAAATTATTGACAAAGATCAAAATGGCTTTGTACAAGGTAGACAAGGCTTCCATAATGTTAGGAGAATCCTGAATATATTATTTGAGGAGAAGGGAGGAACAGATACAGCGCTTCTGTCATTGGATGAGGAAAAAGCCTTTGATAGAGTGGAATGGCTTTATTTATTTGAAATCCTCAGACGTTTTGGCTTTGGAGACAACTTTAATAAATGGATAAAACTACTATATACAGAACCATTTGCTGAAATAATGACTAACCGTAATATATTCAAAACCATTAAGATACAAAGAGATGTAGATAAGGAGATCCCCTATCCCCTCTCCTCTTTATTATAGCTATAGAACCACTGGCAATAGCAGTAGGAACACACAAAAATATAAACGGCATATCAATTGGACCACAAGAACACCGGCTGGCTCTGTTTGCAGATGACGTAATCATATTCCTTAGAAAGTTGGAAAAATCAATCCCTGAATTATTAGAACTCCTTCATATATTTGGGAAAATCTCAGGATATAAATTAAACAAATCGAAATTGTCAATAATGCTTTTAAATCAGTTAGAAAGTAAATGCCCTCCTAGAACAGTCAATTTAAAATTGTTGACTGTTTTACATATCTAGGAATTCAAATTGTCCCACAACTCAAACATATTGTAGCCAGTAATTATGATCCCTTACTACAAGAAATCTCAAAATTATTGGAAAGGTGGACACCTTTACCCATGTCACTCATAGGAAAAATAAACGTCCTTAAAATGAATATAATGCCCAAATTGTTGTATTTGTTTCAAAACCTTCCACTTCCTCCTCCAAGCAACCAAGAAAAATAAATGTTTAGTAGATGAAAGTACAGAAACATCAGCAGGGCGGCTGGGAGTGTGGAGAGAAGATCTGCAGGAGGACATCTCAATAGAAAAGTGGGGTGAGGCATGCTCTCGAGCACAATCAAAATCTACTAACACACGGCTGAAAATATTACAATACAACTGGTTGATGCGAACATATATCACTCCAGAAAAACTTAACAGTTACTGATACTTGTGTTAAATGTGGGAGGGAAAAGGGTACATTTTTCCATTGTATCTGGCAATGTATAAAAATACAAAAATTCTGGCAAGAAATAAAACAATGTATTCAAAATATTTTACAAATTCGAATACCATTAGTTCGAATGGTATACCATATAAACGAATACCATTGTTTATATTAGGTCTATAACCAGATAATTTGAAGCTTAAAAAACATCAACGGATATTTATAGATTTAAGTGTATTAATGGCAAAGAGAGTAATAGTCCTTTCATGGAAAAACACCAGTAGCCCAAGTGTGAAGAGGTGGTTGTCTGAATTGTCTTCAACTCTCCCTCTAGAGAAAATCACATATACAATAAAACACCAACAGCATAACTTCCATCGGATCTGGGACCCCTTTATCAGTTATGTATCGAGGACTGACTTGTCTCATATGTTGGAAACACCTGGGGACATGTAAATAGTAGTGCGTTGCAGTATTTAGTATTTAAGATCACAGAAGTGTTTGTTTTACGATCATTTATTTTTTTCTTGTATAACTTAATTCCCAACCAGGAAACTGAAAGCCTGTAATGACCGGGGGTGGGGCGTTGACATGTTCGTTCATACCATGTAACTGTATTTTTCTGTATTTTTTCTGTATTTTCTTGTTATATTGTGAAAACAATAAAAAGAATGTTGGTAAAAAAAAAAAACGTCTGTACCGGGCATTAAGACCTGCAGGATTAAAGAAGCATGTAACTCACCCTTGTGAACCAAAACCTCCTTCTGTGTGGACCGTTTTCACTCTCACAAGGTAGTCATGGGGAAATTCATGGGAGATTTCTGGGTCTAAAAAAATTATTTCAGAAAGAAAATTATTTCCATAAATTACTTGTATACAACTAATGCGTAGTTGAGGAAACCATGAAACACACCAGACAAGAAGAAGGTATCATGCTGGTCTCTAGCTGGATGCTGCTGGGGCTGGAACAGGGAGTCAAAGTTCCAGAATGAACTCTCTATAAAATTGTTGGTTGGCATCTCTGTGAAGCTTAAAATGCAAACAGATTGGAGGTCATTTTGACTGTGACTAAAACAGGACATAAAAAAAGTTTCTGTAATTTAAATCTGTGAAAACATTAGTCTGGAAATGCATTAGCCTGGAAATCTTCATATTAAACAAACACCTAAATAATGAATTTGTAGATTTGATATTGCAACTATCAAAAATCTGATTCAAATTGAAGCGAGTGTCATAACCATTTTCAACATGTTCTACAACCTAGTAATTGACCTTTAGTCAGTTAAAGATGCAACAAAACAAGAAGCCAATATATATAAAGACAAAAGCAACATAATTTGCTAAATAGAGGGCATCTACCAATACAGATGGATTCTCATTTTTGCACAGCACAAATAAGTATTAGTTTGCCAATAAATAGCATTTTTGTTCAATGTTTCCTGGGTGAGAGAAGAATTCAACTGGTAATCAATATGAATCTGTAAGGGGGGGAAAACGATCAGTTTTAGCTGCTTTTGAAGAGAGATAACTGCATTCCAACTAAATGGCCTAGTTGAGCAATTACTATTACTATACTAAGATGAACTGTGAATAAATTGTGGTTATAGTACCAACTACTCACCCCATTTCCAGGAAGATTTGCCTAAACTCTGTTCTCACTTTCATTAGTGGATGGAGATGGCCAGAATCAGGGGCCGCACCCCAGGCATCAAAATTATACGGTTTAAACTTCTTGCCTTTCCAGCTGCCACTGCCAAATTTAAAAAAAAAACTGTCAGAAAAAAACATTTTAAAGCAAGCTACATCAGTCATTTCTCCCTATTTCTCACTTATAGTAAGGTAGAATACATACGTACATACAAGTGTATTACTTACGCTACAATCATTTCAGCGGTGAGATCTGTGTCATGTTTAGTTAATGTTGTGCTAAACGAGCTGCCTTTTACAATCCAGTATGATTTTACCGTCCTAAGCAGAGAGGGAGACACAGTTTGTTAGAGCAGATATTTGGTTGTCAAAGCTCCACAAAATTAATTTGCGTTTTGTCCTACATATCCATGTCCTACAATTTTCTGGAAATATTGATAATGGACTCAAAGGGCTCATTCAAATTTGGTGATTGTCTGGATTCTGGAGAGCCTTATATGTATATGTGGGACAACACAAGTGTCATCACTTCTGATCAGCCCATTTTAATGAGGCTCAGTGACACTCCAGGCGCCAGCAATGGCACAAAAAAAGATGGTTTGCCTTCTTCATCTCGCACCTCTGGTCAGCGAGCGTCCTCTCAGCCTACTCCTGAAGTGGACCCCCCAGACACTCCTCAAAGCTCTCTTCAAGTCCACCGCACAGCCCACTTCTTCCACTGAGCTCCCCAGCTCACAGGCCACCGCATTTCACATCAAAATATAGCTCTTGACTTGTAACTAGATTGCCAGTGTTCATAATACAACGAAGCACTTTCTAGATTGGTTTGAGGACAACAGGCTCTTGATGGACGTTGGGACAATCACTAATCACCACTTCAATGACGGTCTTAGTGACTATCCTGTCAGGAAAGCTATGGTGAACTCAGCTACACAGACCTAGTATTTTCATCAGTTTCCATCCCAGGTACTCCTTGTGCCTCCTCAGAAACACAGACAGTTTTTAGTCGATACACAATCCGCAGAAGCTAAATTTAATTAAGAACGCCCTCCAGCCATGGTATGACGGGTGTATAAGATGGTCTGTTGTGATGTTTTGCTTAAATAACCAGCATCTTTGTTTAATTTAAATTGATATTGAACAAATTTAGATTACAAAACTTAAAACAATAAAACCTACGACAAAACAAAAAGTAAAGTCGGAAAAGTGACACCCAGAAATGATGTTCGCAAACCAATGATGACTTCCCTGCTTTACTCCCCTCTATCTGTGTAGGCACAATTTATGGATGCAAATTGCGTCTCTGTGGCGGTTCCAGTTATTACAATACCAATGCAAACCCCCTGTAAGCTACACAGATGGAAAAGCATAATAAGGCCTTAACCAGCATAGATGACTATGAATTGCCCCAGTCCTAAACTTGTCACAAGGTGTGTCTAAGTGTTGGACACCGTAGCTCAACTACAATCAGCTCATAGTCGTCCAAATGTAGAGACACTACCAGCCCCAGATCGCTAGGTTGCGAGTCGACTTACAAGAGCATGTGGATGGTGAACTGCCCTGTGCGCATGCGTATCATTTCACTGATATTTAGCTAACCTAGATGCAAAAGCTTTATAAATAGCAACCAGTTCCAATAACACTTTGCCAACGTATTATTGGATTGATGCAGAGACCACCAGAATGCTTATGTATCTTAAAGAACTAAAGTTCATGGATGGGTACAAAACCCAAAATTGAGATTCATTTAAAAGAGTTGCAGAGCGACTATATTTTCCGAGAGCCCATAACAATATACTTTTTCCCTGTGAACATAACATACAAACAGCATGCCAAGTATTGAAGCATAAACTCATCATTTGAATCACTACTATGATAATAATAGTGCCCTGACTGGTATGTGAGTGAAACATTACCACTTACACTTCAGAAAGAAGTGTTCTCTTCTTTAATTCAGTCTTGTCTTTCTCATTCAGCTCAGTTGCATTGCCCTTCATCACCAAAAGCAGCTTCTCTCTGACATGATCCTCTATGTTCTTTACCTAGTGGCCAATACAACATCGTGCCCCATGAACATTAAGAAAAATAGTGATGATCATGAGGTGACATTAATGGTACAATTTTGGGCCACATATTATACATACATTTCGGAATATCTTTGGGCCACCCTCAGAAGTCTTGTCAAGTCGGATCCACTTGTTTAACAAAGCTTTGCTGAAACCAATTTTCCCAAAGGGCAATTTCTATAAAATAAGTACAGTTTAACAATCAATGAACTGGCTCTCTTTAATATATATCTATAGATATAGATTTTTTGACAGCCTATGTGAATGCACTTACCATCAGGTCATTGTGTGGAAAGCCCTCTGGCGGGATGCAGTTGAAAACCCGAGCTTCATGACTGCCTTGCTCAACTACCTCTGTACCCTCCGCAGTCAGTCCGCAGTGTTTGGAGGAGCGCAATTCAGCAGAGATTACCTGATAATTAATACAGAACAATGCCTTCTAGGTTGCACGAAAGAATAGTGATACAGTGGATGCAGTGTCAGTAAAAACGACGATTTAAAAGAGTGTTTAAAATAGACACTTTAAAGTTTGATTTAATATGACTGGGGTATAAGATTTCAGTCTTTAGCATTTTAGTATTTGTCAAATAGCAATACAGTAAATTTCCGACACAAAATCTAAAATACTTTTGCCACGAAATTACCTTTAGGAAGACGAAAAGTATTTAAAGCAATTTTTGCACTGTACGTTGCATCAGCCATAATAGAGACGAGATAACGCTCGCTAATGTGCAGTCAATAGAAACTCACATTTCCAATAGCCTGCAGACTTTTTACAGCGCCAACAATGGCCTGGTGGTCGACGCCGAGGCTACTGGCAGCCTCCAAGCTGTCAATGCCATTGTTTAAGTTTTCAAGCAACTGCAAAAGCGACTTGACAACGCCACTGTCCGCCATGGCAAAGAGAAGGTGTCAGAACATCTCCTTCTCTACGTTCCTTACGGGTCGCAACCAACTTGTTAATGTTTATATCGCCACCTACTGTCCTGGAGTGTGCAACCTCATGGTAACGTGCACTACAAGTTACAATCTAAATATATCAAACAATTTTTTAAAAAAGCGGGAGATGACACACAAATCATTCCGGCATTTACGTCCTGTAACTTTTTAAGAAGAACACCAGAACATTAGATCATTCTCTCATTTTGTCCCTTCTCCCTAACAGGCTAAATCATTTGACTCCATAGTCAATGCAGTTCATACTTTATCTTTTAATTCCTTCCTTTCTGTTTCCCACTTACTGCATTCAATAATTGCATTTGTTCATTTATGTATCAAGTGTGTTAATTTCAATCCTGAATATCCTAATCTTTAAAATCTTTTTAAAAGATTACTTCCTCTTTTCTACTTTCCTATGAAATGTTTCAAGTTCTCTTATAATTAGAATCTGCATCCTATTCCATTTGCCATAAATTCCTCATGTCTTTATAATCACGGGTGCTTCCACGTCAATTAAATCTAACTATTCAACTCACACAAATAGCATGAATGCAAACAGACTTTCTGTCTTCAAAGCAGTTTGTAGTTGTTGGATTATGGGTGTTCTTTAAATCCATTTAATTTGATTCATAGTTTGTATTCAGTAAAAAAAAATTGCAAAAGATAAAGATTAAGATATTTTTTCTACTTCATGTTTTTTCCCTCTGCATTCCTTTTGCTATTCTGTATTTTGAGTAAGGTTTTACTAATATATCACTTGATTTTTATCTCGTGCATTGCAAATATGTAAATAACGTTTTTTTAAAAATGGCTATCGCACACTGCCCTCTTGTAAACACAAAGGCAACGACCCATTCTTTGACCTGCTTTACCATTGTTGTTGACCTCTGTGTTAAGAACGTCAGACAAGAACTGAACCCCAAAGACAGATATACACACACTACTGAGTCAGGTGTAAGTCTTTACTGAGGTTTGGCAGTAGAAACCCACAATTCACAAAAATAAAAGTCAATGAGTTTGAAGTTGGCTTGGCGAGATGGGTAGGATCAAGCAACAAAGTTGAAGAACTGCAAAAAGGACAGACACTGTAAGTTCAAGGCACGAGAATAGGAATAACCAAACATGCCAGTCAGAAAAGAGTTTTGGGCCAATCTGTTACCACGGAGGGTTGAGCAACGAATTGCCGATGATGTGTGAACCAGTCTTGTGCTGGGGTTAGGTGCGGGTTTGGAAGTAGGGTGTTGGGGTTCTGGGTGTGTCTGTCTTTGTCCTGCAGGGGGTGGAATGGAGCACAATTGTCTGATAGATACCAGTTTGCTCATTTCCATGGTGTTCCCTCCTCATACAGTCGGGTTAGCCATGGAGTTCCTCAAGGTTCTGTACTTGGACCAATCCTCTTCACCTTGTACATGCTTCCCTTAGGGAACATTATTCGGCAGCATGGGATACATTTTCATTGTTATGCTGATGACACTCAGCTTTATTTATCCATGAAACCAGAGGAGACAGAGAAGTTAGTGAAGTTAAAGACATAAAGTCCTGGATAACTTCAAATTTCCTCCTCTTTAACTCAGGAAAAACTGAGGTCATGGTGTTTGGTCCTGAACCTCTCAGGGATAGATTAGATCACATGATCACTCTAGATGGGATCTCGTTAACATCTAGTCTCTCTGTGAGAAATCTAGGAGTAACTTTTGATCAAAATCTCTCCAACTCACACATTAAATTAGTCTCTAGAAGTGCCTTTTTTCACCTGAGGAACATCACAAAGATTAGGAAACTACTGACGCAGCATGATGCTGAAAAGTTAATTCATGCTTTTGTTACTTCCAGGCTGGACTATTGTAATTCTATATTATCAGGGTGTCCAAACAACTCTTTAGGAAGCCTCCAGCTGATCCAAAATGCTGCAGCCAGAGTTCTGACAGGTATTGACAAAAGAGATCACATAACTCCTGTAATGGCGTCTCTTCATTGGCTGCCCGTTAAATTTAGAATAATTTTTAAAACCCTTCTTCTGACCTACAAGGTCCTCAGAGGCCTAGCTCCATCCTACCTGGAGGAGCTAGTGATACCTTACCAGCCCAATAGACCGCTCCGCTCTCAGAATGCTGGTCTACTTGTGGTCCCCATAGTTTCTAGGAGTAGAATGGGGGTCGAGCATTTAGCTACCAGGCCCCCCTGCTATGGAACCAGCTCCCTGTCCAGGTACGGGAGGCTGACTCCATCTCTACTTTTAAGATCAGACTTAAAACCTACCTTTTTGAAAAAGCTTATTGTTACTAATTCTGTAGTTCCAGTTATTATCATAGACAGACAAATTATCATACTTAGGGGGTCGTCTAATCATTAGGTTAACATCTTAGCTATGCTGTTATAGGCCAAGGCTGCCGGGGTCCAGAAACATGATCACCTGACAGGCCTGTCACCCCACTGGGTCATGGTTTCCTCTCCTCTCCTTTCTATCCTCTACCTGTCCTCCCCCCTCTCCTCTCTCTACCCAGCCGGCCATCAGCAGGAGGGTCCCCCTACATGAGCCCGGTCCTGCTCAAGGTTTCTTCCTGTTAAAGGGGAGTTTTTCCTTGCCACTGTTGCTTGTCTGGGGTTAGGCCCTGGGATTCTGGAAAGCGCCTTGAAACAATTTTGATTGTAAAAGACGCTATATAAATAAAGATTGATTTGATTTGGTGTAACACATAGTTTGTGAACCTTTTAAAAAAAGAAACAAAAAACTGTCATTAAATGTTAGATTTTATTAAAACTGTCTTACCAAATTTTGTAGCAAAAATAATTGAATTACATAACAGCAATAACAATAATAAACATAAGAACACACACACACACACATTATTTATCCAAAAGTATTCCTTCACCCACCTTCACTCGCATTTGAACCTAAGTGAAATCCCATTCCTAATCCATAGGGTTGAATATGACATCAGTACACCCTTTACAGCTATAACAGCATCGACTCTTCTGAGAAGGCTGTCCACACGTGTGTTTTTGGGAATTTTTGAAAATTCTTCCAGAAGTCCATTTGTGAGGTCACACATTGATGTTGGATTAGAAGGCCTGGCTCTCAGTCTCCCCTCCAATTCATCAGGTTGAGGTGAGCACTCTCTGCAGAAGAGTCAACTTCATCCACACCAGACTGTCATCCATGTCTTTCAGGACCTTGCTTAGTTCACTGGCGCACAGTCATGTTGGAAGAAGAAGAGCTCCTAACTGTTCCCACAAAGTTGAATGCTGTCCAAAATGTCTTGGTATGCTGAAGCATTCAGAGTTCCTTTCACTGGAACTAAGGGGCCAAGCCCAGCTCCTGAAAAATAATCCCCCTCTCCATTAAACTTTACACTTGACACAATGTAGTTCGACAAGTATCGTTCTCCTCAACCACCAAACCCAGACTTGTCCATCGCCCATGGAAACCCATTCCATAAAGCTCTCTGCATGCAGTTCTTGAGCTAATCTGAAGGCCACATGAAGTATGGAGGTCTGTAGTGATTGACTCTGCAGAAAGTTGGCAATCTCTTTGCACTATGCACCTCAGCATCCACTGACCCCACTCCATCAGTTTACGTGGCCTACCACTTCGTAGCTGAGTTGCTGTTGTCCCCAAACACTTCCATGTTACAAATGATAGTTGACTGGGATATTTAGAAATGAGGAAATGTCACAACCGGATTTGTTGCACAGGTGGCATCCTATCGAAGTTCCACACTGGAATTCACTGAGCTGAGAGTGACCCATTCTTTCACAAATGTTTGTAAAAACAGTCTGCATACCTAGGTGCTTGATTTTATACAACTGTGGCCATGGAAGTGATTGGAACACCTGATTCTGATTATTTGGATGGGTGAGCAAATACTTTTGACAATATAGTGTATATGAGAAATACACATTACTGGAGGGGGAAAATAACAGATTTTTGCAATTTTTAAACACCACAAAGCATTACAAAGTTTATCAGCCTTTTAACCATCAGAAATAATTTTTCTGAAAATAAAGAAACTCCTAAAATCAGTAATTACAACACCAAACAGTACGTTCAGCTGTAAATCAGCACAAAATAACTGAGGTTAACATGGAAAAAAAGTACAATTTAAGCCAATACAATAAACACCTACAAGCCATCTGTAACTTTCTTAGGAATCACAAACTAATACAGTATAATTGATGTCAATAATCCAGAGAGCATGTCACAATCTATCTGTATTGGTAATTGGTAATCCCTACATCTCCTCTAATATAGCCACCTGAATCGTGGTAATGTGAGTGATTAGTGCCAAATCCCTGGTTGCCACCTTCTCCGCCACCCTGTGAGTTGTAGTTGGACTGATTGCTGAAACCTACAAATAGTTTCAAGTAAAACAAATGTTAGTAACACTATCATTGGCAACATATGCAGATACAAAAACATTATTAGTTCGTCTTGCATATGTCAGAATGTCTTCCAATAATGTGCACTTTAAAGGGTAAACATCTTGTACACACAATATATATACACACGTCTGTCTATCCGTGTATATATACACATACATGTGTATATTTATGCACATTTGTGTATGTGTGTATATATGCGTGCATATAGATAAGGTATTTCTGCTGACAGAATGAGTAGCTTATACTTTATGTAAACGTAAAAGGCTTGGGTGCAAGGATTGTAACAAACCCAAAAACATAAGGGACTGAGGTTACTTGTAGAAGCATAAACACAACAGCAAGATGGAAGATGAAGGCAGGTTGAATGAGTTTACTTTCCACTTCAAAAGCAAAATCTACATACAGTATTGTTCATCAATGTTCGAGGACGACACACACACACACACACACACACACCACACACCACACACACCACACACACACACCAATGGCACTCAATGAGATCAGAAGAGGCTTTCTTGTTAGAACCCCACTTGTAATTTTGCCACCATCTCTGAAAAAAACCTGTCAGCATCCTGAATGCATTTGCCTCCATTGTTGATATAATATGGCTGGAAATCATGGTTTTCAAACATGATGAAATCCTCCCTCCCAACCTTCTGGATTAAATTTAATAGGATAAAGAAGAATGTAAGACACAAGCTTTTCGATCTGGTTTCATCTCTGAATCCACAAGTCAAGCTGTGATACATAAATGAGGAAGGGGTTGCACCAATCCAGGCCAGACTTGCATCTGAGATGACTACATCTGTGAGTAATGTAAATAATTGTAGATACATAGTATAGCGAATATTAGTTCAAGAAAAACTAAAAAATGTAAAATGTGCTAATGAAAGTGCTATTAATTAATGTGCTCTAATATACATTTTGAATTTGGATGTCAAATATATTTCATTAAACATTTGTTTTCAAGACGGGCCCAATTAATAGTGAGACTTCAAACACAGCAAAGGATACACCCAGCATATTGGAGAGAAAGGAGATCACTGGGAGAGCCACCTCAACCCGTCCTAGTCCACTGAGTTTACCGTGACTATCAACACTGGCCAAATAATACGTGACCACACATGTAACAAATGCCCCCTCGGAAAAGAGCCTTTAGCACTGGGGGAATATAGTGACCTGCCTCAGGTTGGCTCGAATTTCAGAAAATGTGGACAGATGTTTTTTTTAAATTTGTAGGCCTGTAGTATGTTCCCATTTCTTGCAGTAAGTACCTTTGATGCATAGGCTTTAGTATTTTTGCACTTTATAAGTCCATTATGCAATGGCAATTTGTCTTTTGTAAGCCTGTAGGGTATTTTCAAAAAATTATTTATTAAATTTTTTTGAGACTTCATTTTGAATAGAATTGCTTTCTTCACATACTATTTATTTAAAAGTGCAAAAAATATCTTCAATTAACAAGAAATAATTGAGATTAATAATCCCAATTTCAATACTGATAAAATAATCCTGATTATAATTTTGGCCATAAACATATAGCACATAAATATATAGCCCTTAACTGTACAAAAGAAATGATAGAAAAGCAGTGGTGGTTGTTGTAATAATTGCAAATGATAGTAGTGATACCTATGGGTGGGCTCATATTGCCAGTAGTGATTGCTGCACCCAAGGCTATGACACCTTATTCCAGCTTTGGGATCAAAAACATGTGCTCAAAAGGCAATCTCACCTTCATAGCTGTATTCCTGGCCTCCTCCAGAACCCCCCGTCACCTGGCTTGGGTAGGCTGTGTTGCAAGTGTATGCACTTGTACTCCCCTGGCTGTGGCTGAAACTTCTCTTTCCCTGTCCATAGACCTGGCAATATTGGTTATTGGATGGTTGCCCTAAACCACTGCTAGACAGGTAATTCCCCGCACTTATTGTCCCTAGTGGTCCTTGAAAAAGAGTCTTTCCTCCTTTATGGAAGGGGGGGTTCTTTTTAGGGGCTTTGGCTGCAGATGTGGGAGTGTTGTAGCCATCACCTTGGTAGTATGATCCCTGTGCTGATCCTGAGGTCGATGGGCTTTTGGATAGCCCACCTTCTCCCTTTTTACCATCAAAGTTGAAGGAATCTGAGAAATAAATGCATGGTACATACTTAAACTTGGCATGAAAACCTATATTTCCATAAAATTGATGACTGGCACTACAATGAAGGCTGTTATTCCTTTTATTTAACAAACATAAATCCAGAAGCCCTGGTGATATTCTAACACATGGAATATTGCAATCAGTATAGTAGAATAGCTCCTCATGCAATTGGCAGACACAAAGTGCAGAATTAACATTAAAATAAGTTGAATACAAACTGCTGTTATGAGTGTTATGCTGTACCTCTTTGTTAGTACCAAATACAGCAGGTGCAACAATGAAATTACCGTATTTTTAGGACTATAAGGCGCACCTAAAACACTGAGATTTTCTCAAAAATCGACGGTGCGCCTTATAATATGGAGCGCCTTGTGTGTGGACTGAGTTCAAATATCTGCTGTGCGCCTTTGGTGGGTGCACTACGGTAAACGCTCCGCCAATCGATTAGCAGCACACCTACGCGTAAGGATTCCCTAAAATGGCGCCGGTCAAGCGAGACACGTATGTATGAGGCTTACTTTAAACTGCAGGCCATCGAATATGCGGCTGAAAATGGCAATCGAGCAATCTTAGTGTTTTCACTTTATGAGGAGGAGCCATCTCTCCATACGCGCAAGGACAACTGTTGCGCAGCGGCTGCCAGCGGATTACCAGGAGAGGGTAGCTATCTTCCCTAACCCTAACCAGAAGAGGGCGGCCATCTTCCCTAACCAGGAGAGGGTGGCCATCTTCCCTAACCCTAACCCTAACCAGGAGAGGGCGGCCATCTTCCGCACCTACTGCCGCAACAAGATAACCGCGCCACATCACCAACATGGATGAGATCCCTCTGACTTTTAACATCCCTTTGACCCACAAAGTGGAGAAAAAGGGACCAGCACGGTGGCGATACGCACAACGGGGCACGAGAAGTCGTCGTTCACCGTGGTTCTCGGCTGCCACGGAAACGAACAGAGCGCTGGATGACGGAAGGCGAACACTCCTTCACAAAGACTATGAGGCAGCGGCGGGCAAGTTATGCCACCATATGCGGGTGGATTGTAGACGCATGGGCTATGATACCGTCTTCATGTATTGTAAGAGCTTTCACAAAATTAACGCTGAACCGGAACCGGTCAGTGAATCCGATTCAGATGATTAAGAAGAGGAATTCGGGATGTTGGACATTGAAATAGTGCAGGTGTTTAATTCAGATACAGAAGATGAAAACTTTGATGGTTTTGTGGCGGAAGAATCAATATTTTGTTCAATAAATGTGTCAAAACTCACTGTTTTACTTCCGGTGTCATTTTTTACTGTATGTTTCAGCATGCGCCTTTTAATACAGTGCGCCTTATGGTCGTGAAAATACGGTAACTATTTTACTTCTAAAGATCATCTTAGCACAGGTCAAAGTGAAAATTATCTAAAGGAAGCATTTTTGCAGAGTTCCTGAACTCAAATGAAGTCTTATTTCCCAGAGAACAGATATACAGTGGTTTATGGCAGTGGGGTTCCCAGGTCTTCAGGTAAATCCACTGCATTTGGAAATATAAATGTCATAAGAGGTGTTCCTTTTCACTTATTCCTCTGGGTGTGCACTTGGAGATGAAGGAGATCAAGATGCTGCTGGACCACTACAAGTGAATTGTCTCCTTTTATGCTCTCTATGGAAGTCTATATATTTTGCTAGCTCGTAGGAGAAGATCTATGTTGCAAACTCATTGTAGCCACAGAAGTCTGACACAAAGTCACCTAAAGAGTGAGACAGGGCAGAGAAGAAAAAAAATTAGATTTGTAATATTGATGCCATAATTATGGCAGTTAAATGAATTATCTGATTGTGTTTATCAAATTGAGTTTAAATGGAATTGGATTTTTTTTAGATTTCTCTGCCCCTCTCACACTCAAGTAGGTCAGTCCACAGAACAGGCTGCCAAAGAGGAAAATGGTAGTCTTGAATAAGGGAGGTGCTTGACAAAAACTGATTTCAATCCTGTGGCTTTAAAGCAGAGAAATGTAAAATCATCAAACTGGGATAATCCTAATTATTCTGCATCAGGACATTTTCCACAACACATTGTTTACACGTGGACACATTTGGTAAATCAACCTTTGACTAAAGTACACTATAATGGATTAAATAAATACTTACTGTATCCACTGTTAAGACTGTTGCTGTAACCATATGTTCCATAGCCACCTGCAAAAATGACATGTTAGACATGCTCCCTTTCTCACCATATAAACTCCATCTACTCTATCAACTACCTCCTTGGCCATTATGGAATGCTCTGCCTCTTCCACGACCTCGGCCACCTCGCCCTCTGCCATGTGAAGAAGCTGGATCTCCAACTCCTAGGGTTTCCATCATGCTAAAGGCTGGAGAATGCTGTTACAAAACAAGGATTTTTCAACATGTTTATACCAGCGGACTGGAAGGTGAGCACCACACTGTTAATGCATATAAATAAAAATCCAATATATAGACATGATTTTAAGCAGGATAGAATAGATTACATTGAATGTGACACTAATACTGTTATAATGAGTGAAAAGGTTCATAAATTTACAACTGCTGCTTCTGCTTCAGAAGTTAAGGTACATCTTTACTAAACCACTACACACCGAGAATAAAAAAACATTTTCCCCCAATTATTTTTCTAGTTAGATTATAATTTACAAGTGTGACTTTACATACAGGCAGTTTGATGTATAATAAATTCTAATTCTGAGCTTAAATCATCTGCTTTAGTTAGGTACGGTAGTCTCAGTGCTCACCATGAGTGGTCCCTTTTTCTTTTTTGATAAGTCTGCCAGAGATCCCTCACTGGAGAGCCACTCCAATGCAGCCAAGGCAGCGTAGGCTTTGGCAACCTTCTTATTGGACCCACTGCCCTGAAACTTCTGAGTGTCTATATCCACTTCCATTACAAAGCGTTTGTCATGGCTGCCACCAGTCTCTGAAATTAGCTCATATTTGAGGCCACGTCGTTTCTCGTTCAGCTCCATTACAGGGTTCTTTCCATTTTTAGTCAAAATTGGACCCTGCTGCCGGACAGTCTAAACAAAATGAGTTATGACTGGTAAAAAAAGAAAATCTCAAGAACTTTTTTTACTTACTGTCATAGAGTAAATTGTTACCTCTGCAGTATCAGGGGCCTCTACATTGGATGTT
This sequence comes from Takifugu flavidus, assembly GCF_003711565.1. Classification (NCBI taxonomy): domain Eukaryota; kingdom Metazoa; phylum Chordata; class Actinopteri; order Tetraodontiformes; family Tetraodontidae; genus Takifugu; species Takifugu flavidus. Next base: position 18,843,503 of record NC_079522.1, read on the forward strand.
AATGAGGGTACAGAAGTTGTTTCAACAGGTTTGATGACCGTCTTTAATTCTTCTAAAGGGGCCATTATGACCTCATCCTCCGACATTACTGGTTTAGTCTTTAGTTCAACTCCTGTGGCAAGGCCCATGTCTTGAAGAACCTACAGTTAATTCAGAAAAACAAGTTGTAAAAGATGACATGAGAACATTGGAAAATAAAATTTAATAACAAAAATAGATGCAGTTGGAAAGTGTTCAGAAAAACTCTTTTTCCACATTTTTTTCCACACTTATGCGATATTTCTTAATTCTTTACTCATTCATTCAATGTCCCAGAAATCATGACACATAACATAAATACATAAACAAAAACATAAATACATATGAAGCTACTTGGTGGCAGTTACAGACTCCAGACAAACAGTCTGGAGTCATTCTTTTCTGCAGAGCCTCTTAGGTTTTGTCAAGTTGGACCTTTAGTTGTTGGCCATTAAGGATGTCCTGATCTGATCAAATGATTTTCAAAGGATCGTAATCATGTAGAAAAGATCCGGATCAGTGATATATCAAAAATGCAATATTACGTTATCAGTATGTGCAATTTACAGAAAGTAAAGAATAGGCGCATAGACATATAAAGCTGGAACATTTTAGTCACGTTATTAAGGCTCTATGGCACATTCAATGTCAGCAAGGAGGAGATGAGACTTTTAGCACCATATCATATATTCCTATGAGTAAGCGTACAATTCATTAACGCTAGTGGCAGGGAGCTGAGACATGAGTTAGTCACTGGTAGTCTAGGAAAGTACAGATATAAAGCTCGAAAAAGCAAATCAAATGGCCGCCATTTGGAAACACTAATAACTGGATCGTTAAGATAGTGCTAGATCATTATGCAATTTCTGCAAAATGGGGATTCCATGTGGTGGGAAGAAAAATGCACACCCAGAATGAAAGTACAGTGCAACATCTAAGGCAAAGACATTTAGCCAATAGACATACTTTGTCTAATATTTGTTGTTTCAATCATAAAGCTACAAGCAGTGTTGAGGGGGCCTAACATAAACATTGGGTGGTGGCAGTTAAAATTTCTGCTATTTCAATCCCATACTATTGAATTTTTCACTAACTCCACTCCAAGTTTCACAACTTTTTTCAAACTTGGTGCTATAAGTATGACTTATAGATCCGTTCATTGTTTCAATAATAAAAAGAAATCTGAAGGCATAACTAGGACGTATTTATTTTATTCTGCATTGCCAAAGTACCGGACTGGGACTCACCAATACTCAATAGCAAATGACTTGAAGGCATAAAAATGTGGCATCCCTAATTTTCAGATCTCTCCAGGGATGTTCCACTTGATTTAAACCAGGACTCTGCCTGGAAACAATACAAAAGCACGCCTACTTGGCTCTGCTCAGTTCTACGTCTTCACTGTGTCAAGACAATGTAGGAGATAAAGATCGTTGATTTATCAGCCAAGTCCTCAGTGCTGTGAAGCGGTTTTTATAAAGTATTGCGACTTTATAATATTGCGATTAAGGTTGATTTTCCTCAACCTTAAGCATCTAGGTAATTTAGAAATAACTCTAAATTCTGTCTACATGTCATTCTGGGATATGAAACAGAGCAAACAATTTCTACTGCTTAACAAAATGTGAAAGACTGAAAAGTATGGAATGCACTGTTAATTGTACTGAATTTATGCTGCTCTCACCTTCACTGCTACATGAAGCTTAGCAGTACGTTTAGAAGGGCCTGAAGCTTCAAACACTGTTCCATCCACTTCCACAGACATAGTAAAGACAGGAACATGAACTGGGCCAGTCTGAGATACTAATTTATACTGAAGACCTGGCTTCAGCTGATTTAGCCTCATCAATGCATTCATAGTTTGTGGAAGATCGGTCTTTTCCTCTGGAGCTGATAAAATGAAAACACAGCGATGAAGCAAGTAATCACATATGTATATGTACACACACACACACACGTATTTAGGTATATATGTGTATACATATTAATATATGTACGTTTTGTATTTATTTTCCAGACCCTTTCATCACCATCTAATATGAATACATTCACTATCACTGATCAGTATATCCTATTAATACTGAAAGGGTGACCAGATGTAAACAGAATTTTTGCCAATTTATAACAAGAAGATGCTCCTTGACTTATATATATCCCATAATCTTTTACAAGTGACATGCGGGAAGCTAAACATGATGCTAATTATTAAGTTAACTTTTCAGGACATAATAGTAAACCAACAAGCAAATAACCAATGTATCTTACATTTATTAATCAGTAAATTAAACTAAATAACACTACTGCAGTGCTGACCGATTTATCACTGAGTGTACAAAGTAGTGTACTCAAGCCAATTCCTTATATAGTGAATGAGGAATAGGGAAGGAGAGTGTAATTTGTAAAACTATTGATCTCCACTTGCAGTAAAGTCAATTGAATGGACACAATTTGTGAAGACACACAGTATTGTCTGTGCATGGTCTTAATGCTGAATTTGAAGTCTTAGAGTAAAAACCAAATCACAAGGTCAAAAGATTTGTCTTTAGAGATCAGGATTGTCTCGAGGCACAATCTACCACAGATGTACCTCCATAATTCTGATATGTAGTTCTGTATGTATTCTCTATGATATATGCCTATTCTCACCTCTCCATTCACTCCTCTACCTGTCCTCTCCTCTCCTCTCCTACCTATTCTCTCCTCTACCTCTCCTCTCCTGCCTATTCTCTCCTCTCCTCCCTATTCTATCCTCTACCTGCCCTTCCCCCTTCTCCTCTCTCTCTGCCCAGCCGGCCAGCAGCAGGAGGGTCCCCCTATATCCTGCTCAAGGTTTCTTCCTGTTAAAGGGGAGGTTTTCCTTGCCACTGTTGCTTGTTTGGGGGTCAGGCCCTGGGATTCTGTAAAGCGCCTAGAAACAATTTTGATTGTAAAAGATGCTATATGATTGATTGATTGTTGATTGATTGATTTGGACATTTGAAACAACCAAGTCTCAGGGTTGGCTTGATTTTGAGAAAATACAGGCACCACATCATCTGCATACATCATCCATCAGCCAAGCATGGCAGTAGCAGCATTATGTGGTTGGGAGTGGTTTTTTTGGCAGCTGAGACAGTGATACTGAACAGTATCAAAGGTGCTCTTGCCCCTCAGAGTGGACCAGATATTTGGCCTCCAAAATATGAGCTTTAAGCAACCACTATACAGAGTCCATCTTGCCTTTTTTGTGGAAAAATTAATCAAATAAAAATAAACTTCCACATACCTAAAACATAACTGTAGCCTGCTGTTTTAAGAATAATAAACAAAATTAGGGCAGTTTGTATTTAATATTGGAATGACTGCATTTCAGTGTGCCGTCATCTATTTTTTCACTCAGCTGTTTACAGAAATCACCCATTAAATCTGAACATAAAAACAACCACATAAGCTCGGGTCCATAATGTTGACAGAATGTAATGTAATGTGTAAACCCTCCGCTGTCAAAGGGGCTTTAACAACGCACTAAGTGAAGACTTGTGTGAATGCAATATCTTTGTTTCTGCCTTTTGATGTTTCCAAACAATTCTAAAAATTGTAAATATTTCTAAACTTCAGTTGTAGGGTATGGAGTGTAGACTGATTAGCAAATATTAAAAGTTTTTCTTTTGTTTTAGCAGAAGGTTGCAACATTACAAATTGAAAAAAAGACTTGAAAGGCTCTGGAAAACAAAAAAATAACGACTCCCCATTTTCATACACATGTGGAGTGTTCAGAGTTGAATAAAACACATAAATACATATTAATTATGTGTATTTACATTTTTTTTGCAACTTCTTCTTCTTCTTATTTGGGCTCTTGTCATCAGTCCCATCTTCTTCCTCAATAGGCCTTTTCATTGAAGGGTTGTACATTGTGCTGGGTGGAATTTGCACTGAATTGCAGACATATACGTTTACCACAAGATCATACTATGCACATTTTAAAATGCACCAACATAACAGAAATCTTAAAAAAATAAAAATAAATAAATAACCAAAAACAGAACAGCAGCTCCTACTGATGTGTATATGTCAAAGTTTACCTGTGTACTCAATAGGTGTTTCGCTACGAGGCTTTTTGGGCATTTTAGAAGGAAGGGGATCCATTCCAAGCACTTTGTGAAGTTGTCCAAATGCTGACAGTCTTAAAGCATGCTGAGAATGCCAGAAATGGGGTTTGGTTTATCATTAACCACCATATAAAATAGACAGATACACAAATACACAGTGTTTTATCCGACTCACTTGTGCACTTATTGTAATGTCTTCTCGCTGCTGTAGATCCAAGTGATCAATTGCATCTATGGCCTCCTTTTCACATGGGTCAGAGATTCCTGCTCCATCTACAGCATGGATATTGCATAATATATTAAAAACATTATGAACAAAACACTTAAAACACACAGAGGAGGCATACATAATTACCTGCCAAAAGGATTCCTGAAGCCAGGCACTCTAATACCCTCCGCAGAGCTTCCCCTGCCCCCATGGGACGGTTCCCTGTCCCAATGGCTTTCTCACAGATGAGCTCCAGAGGCTACAGAGCATATCATGGAAGGACATATCCATACTTTTATGTGTCACAAATCTTTGGTCACTGCGCTATAAACCAGTGATCAAATGGTGCTTTACATTTTCCCTTGGCATTCCATGAGGAAAATATACTTTTTAAGGTCTATGATACAGTTCCAAGTATCAAACCCCCATGTTGTTTAGCAGCACTCTCAAAATGACTCAATTTTCTGTCAAGAAAAAAGCAACTCAATAAAAACAATGTGATCATTCACAGACAGACAGGCAGACAGAAATATAGACACCACATAAAGCTAAAAAGATTGCAAAATATATTAAATTATACAACTCCTAATGGAGGACATCTCACCCATCCACGAAGCGGTGCCCAAGTGGGGACGCGGGCACAAAGGTCCCGTAAGATCCGGATGACAATGACACAAGAACGTAGGCCATTGGCTCTGGCCTGGGAAAACAAATTGGATCGAGACATGCACTTAACTGTATAAAGCACAAGAGGCAACAAAGGTACAAGAAACAGTATACAAATGAATTCATATGGACTGTATGGAAATAATTATGACAATATTGCTTTCCTGACCCTATTCAAAAAACATTATCACATTTGTGAGCGCATGTTCATAGCAAACAATATTATGGGTGTCAATTAAACCTTTGAATCCATTCAAAAAAGATGTAGCGGAACATCAATAAAATTTAGTAGATGAAATTGTTTCTTAAAAAAAAAAAGTGACGTGTCTAGAGCACTACCAGAGAAAAGCACGTTAAGATGTAATAGTCTTGTTTCGGTTAATCAAAGCGTAAAAAAACTGTGTATGATTTGGAAAGTTATTAAAATTTGAATCATTTATGTAAGCTATTAATACTGTACACACATAACAATATACACTGTGATAAACAACAAAGGAGATCACACATCCCAGATCTCAGTTAATTAAATTTTGTCATTGAAAATCTTCATTGATTAAATAGTGTAACCACGTGAGAACAAAATAATCAAAGAAGCATCAGTGGAAATCACCTAAATCAATCACCTAATACAATCACCTAAATTCAAAGGGGAAAAATTAAAACTGTTCCACAGGCTGATCCAATTTATGTGGATTTCCGCAAGCATTCACACACCTGAATGCACAGCCTACAATGCCTGGGAGGCATACTTTTGATTAGATGGTCTCCTAAATTTTGGTCAGAGGAATAGCCGCCCACTCAATAGCCTTCATTATTCAGGTGTTGAAATACTGCAGCTACATATACCCAGCATTAATTTGTATTGCTTCCGATGAAACCCAGGGCACTATGTTCCAGCATATTGTTTGGTAATGGAAGTTTGTGTGGACCCTTTTAAGGACATGCATCTAGGGCTGGGCCAAAAAAAAAGAAAAAAAGATAATGATATGTTCCACGATAGATATGCAGTCAATATCAATAAAAATGCATTTGATAAAATGCGTGATAATTTTCTTTTGCTGTTAGAAACCAGAAGTTGTGAAGCGCAGTTGGTTGCCTGAATAAAGGCACTCGCTCTCTGGTAACCTGTCAACATAGAGTGATCACTGATCAGTTAAAGTGAAATGCTAACAGTCAATAATGTAACAGTATGTTTAACTTCGCCATTTTCTCAATTTGGTTCTTCACATGGAGTATGGAAATAGTAAATGAGTGCCGCAGTGCGCAAAGAAATTGTAAATAAACCGAGCAAAATCAGCTCATCAATATTGCAGATTTTTGGTTTCAACAAATCGGACCGTAGTCAGCCCAATGTGGTCTGTAACTTTCTGTATGTAAGACCATCATCCCCACTAAGAGTGGCAAAACAACAAACCTTTTTTTACTACCTCAGCCCAGCTTTGGAGCAAATACGTATTTGCCAACGTCCAACGTCTACAGCCGCAGCACTACCTAACAAGCAGCAGTCCACCATGGAGAGATACTCTGCAACGGTATCTCAAATCACAGAAACATCTCCATTTTTCCACACACAAGCTGGTCATAGAGTCAAAAACTAGGTAGGACTCAAGACAGAAGATGTTGGAAAGGGTTCTAGAGCAACAAAAGGCCATCGCTGAAGTTCTCTCTTCTGACAAACACAACAGACACCTGATCCCAACATAGTGGGATATTGACATTCTTGAGAGTCAATGAATGCAGCATTAAACCTTACAGACTCCCTTTCTGGGGAGTAGCATGTGACAGTTTCTTACATTAAACCTCTGCTCCACTTTTTCCGCTCCAATTTGCTGAAAGTTAGTGAGAGAGACACTTAGCTCACAAAAGAAATGAAAACAACAATAATGGCCTCTCTTGATGAAAACTATGCTTGTGCTGACACAGTTGATCTCCTTGATATGGTTACCCTCGTGGACCCTAGGTTATAAGCTCCAATACATCAATCCAGAAAAGGTAGGGGCTGTTAAAATGAGATTGGTGTCTGAAATCATGGATGAAGACCAGGGCTAGGACCAGGGTCACAGGCAAGGCCAGGCAGGGAGCAACAGACCAAAGTGCAGAAGGAGGGCTACCAGCGGACCACCTCTGCCATTGGGCTTGAAAAAGAAACCGAATTCATTGGGGAGCTTCTTTAATATACTCCTCTGGACTGGTGGAGAAAACATGAACATAATTTCTCCAGGTTGTCTCGGATGGCAGAAAAGAACTTGTGCATCCCTACAATCAGTACCCCCTCATATTTCCATGCCATTTTTATATTGCTTAACATATAACACTGCACCTACTCTTGGCACTATTCTTGGCTTGTTTACATTTTCATAGAATTCACTATTTTGTTAAACATTGTTAAGTATTTGTTACATATGTTATTCTTTCATTTTGTACTTTTGTTTACATTATTTGAGTCTTTTGTTGAGGGGCTGAAAAACAGAAGATTCTCGGTTCAAGACCCAGTGCAGACAAAACATGGAAGGTGTTTTGGTAGCAGAATATATATATACATATATATATATATACATATATATATATATACACACATATACATATATATATATACACATATACATATATACACACACACACACACACTGTATATACAGTATATATATAAACTGCTTAAAAAAATTAAAGGAACACTTTGAAACCACATCAAAAAATTATGTTGGATATCTATACAGATAGACAGGGCAATGCCACATCCTTTAAGCAAAATAAAAGTTTTCAGCCTACAGAGGTTTTAATTGTATAGACACCCTGAAAATCAGAGTCAAATAATGACGCGGCAGGCTAGTCCATTTTTCCACAATTCAATTTCTGCAAGTCAAAATGCTTCTCAATATCTTGTGTGGCCCCCACGTGCTTGTATGCATGCTTGACAACATTGCAGCATGCTCCTAATGAGACGACAGATGTTGTCATGTGGCATGGCCTCTCAGATCTGAGTATGGGCATCCCTGAGCTCCTGTAAAGTCTGAGGAGCCCCTTGGCAGTGCCTGATGGACCGAAACATAATGTCCCAGAGGTGTTCTATTGGGTTTAAGTGAGGTGATCGCGAAGGCCATTCAATTGTATCAATTCATTCATCCTCCAGGTACTGCCTGCACACTCGTGCCACATGAGGCCTCGCATTGTCGTGCATCAGGAAGAACCCGGGACCTCCTGCACCAGTGTAGGGTCTGACAATGGGTTCAAGGTTTTGATCCCGATACCTAATCGGAGTCAGACTGCCATTTTCTAGCCAGTAGAGGTCTGTGCGTCCCTCTATGGATATGCCTCCCCAGACCATCATTGACACACCACCAAACCTGTCATGTCGAACGATGTTATAGGCAACATAGTGTTACCCTCGTCTTCTCCTGACTCTTTCACGTCTATCACAGGTTCTTAGGGTGAACCTGCTCTCGTCTGTAAAAAGTACAGAGCACCAGTGGGGGACTTGCCAATTCCGGTGTTCTCTTGCAAATGCCAGTCGAGCTCCAAAGTGCTGGGCAGTGGACACAGGGTCTGCTACGGGACGTCGGGCCCTCAGGCCACCCTCATGAAATCTGTTTCTGATTGTTTGGGCAGAGGCCTTCACACTAGTGGCCTGTTGGAGGTCATTCTGTAGGGCATGAGCAGTGCTCAACCTGTTCTGCCTTGCACAGAGGAGCAGGTATAGGTCCTACTCATGGACTGAAGACCTTCTATGGCCCTGTCCAGCTCTCCCAGTGTGACTTCCTGTCTCCTGTAATCTCCTCCATGTTCTGGAGATTGTGCTGGGAGACACATTGAATTTTCTTGCTACAACGCGTGTGGCTGTGCCATCATGGAGGAGTTGGACAACCTGTGCAACTTCTATAGGGTTAAGGAATCGTCTCATAATGCCAGTAGTGATAATGATCACAGCCAAAACCAGCACTAGTGGAAAACCAGCCAAAAAGATCAGGAGGGAGTAACTTGAAATTACCTCCATGTATAAAACCAGTCCTATTTTGGGGAGTTTTCTCATTGTTGCTACTCTCGTGCACCTGTTGTTAAGTCCATCAAAACCAATATAGCTGGATATGATTAACAATGCCCTCTGCCACTTAACCAATCAGATCATTATCAGAGAGGTTCAATTGATTTGATTCCATGCTCAATAAAACGTGTTCCTTTCATTTTTTTGAGCAGTGTATATCAACCGATACAAAAAACGTATATAATGATACCGTTTCCAGCCCAGCCCTATATGCGTCCCCATATCATTACTAACCAACCTGTCATGCTTTAGATGTTGCAGGCAGCAGTATGAACTGTGAGTTTCTCAAATCTGTTTTATGTGGTCAGTGTTAACCTGCTCTCATCTGAAGAGTAAGGGCTACCAAGGTGACTGCCAATTCTAGTGTTCCCAGACACCTCAAAGCTGTGAATACCCCACAAGACCCCATGTTGTGTATTTGCACCACCTTCTTAGAGTGTGTCTCAGAGTAGTGGCCTCTTGGGGCTGTGACAGCTTTCGCTTGCACTGGTGTAGCCTGTCTCCTCTCGGTAAAAATGTCCAGCCCTTAAAGTCGGAAAATTCTTCTTTTCAGTTTGAAATAGGTAAACTTTGAAGGCATTTTGAGCAGAAAGGCCAAGGAAAAGGGTATTGCCTGCACACTCTTCGTATTTAACAAACCACAAAGAACTATAAGAAGTCGACCTTTTGATTACAATAAGTGTGGGGTGCAATCAGCCATAATACAGGAAAACCCTGTGTGGGTGCAGAAACCACCACTAGTGGTAAGGACACTGAAAAGACAAAACTTGCCCAGAATTACCCAGAAAAGATGGGGACAGAATATGGTCTATATATTCACAATATAGTATGCATATATCTTTAAACTCATTTAATATAGTTTGAGATTCATAAACATTCATCACTATGGTCTTGAGTCAGTTTGAAATGCAACACTCCAGTAATATCTATACTGCAGTGGTATTCAGAAGGTATACACATGACTAGGTTAATCATAAAGGTTTCCTATGTAACAATCACCTTAAGTACACTTCAAAGGAGTAATAACAAAATATACAATATACACATGGGATGTTCAAATTAAAGGCAAAAGAACATTCAACAATAAAACCATACTTTAAACTAATTCTGTTTAAGAGACAAAGACGAGATCCAAACCTGGAACCACTTTGCGTGGCGAAGAGATGCCAAGGCAGTTAGGCATTTCTGCCTGTCCAGAACATCCAGGGGATCGTTGACTGAAAGCGATTCTATTGGCAGGTGGAATAAGAAGACAAGGTACAGTTTGACCAAGGGGAGTTCTGTCAGACGGCCAAGGGGAACACAAGCAGCCTTTCCAAACCACAGGCAGGAGGAGAAAGAGAAGGGGGAGACATCTCTCCAGAATGATTATTTTAACCTCCCTGCATAACTAAGCCCAGTACTATGAGTAATGTGATGTCATTAGCTGTATTTAGTAGAAAATAAAATTCATGTTCAATAAAATAAATACATAAAATATGTATTTATTATTGCATGTATTTACAGTACCAACATTTTAAAGTAGGATTTTTTTTTAATGGTAAAGAGGTGCAATGATACGCAGAAAATATTTTCTGTACAACAAAAAAATCAACCAAATCAACTGTGTGACCAAATAGATCTAACTACTCTTTCTAATAAGTCTGTCAATACATCTGCAAAAGTCTCCAACCTGTATGTGTAAAGCAAAATTTAAAATAAATTCTAAAGTGCAATTACTTGTTACACTGTGTTGCAAAACAAATCCACTAAAATTTTGTATTCTATTCTATTTAACTCATGTACTTGTGTTGTATTGGTAAAAAAATTAAACATACTGACAATCACTGCACCCCTTCATACGTCATACAGTGCTTCTGAGGGAGGTAGGGTCTGCTCTAATTTAGGTGTTACTAACAGGAGGTAAAACCCCCTTCCCCTTTTCCCCTATACTGGGTGCACTGCAATTTGCCCCTTCCGAGACAGAGAGCGGCCAGTTGGTCAAAGGTCCAGCGTCCCTATAAATTGACAAACTAGAAGGCTTGACAGAGAGAATCAGAATTTGAACCTGAGGTTCACAAGTTATCAAGTGCACAAAAGGGGTGTATCTAAACAAGTCCACACTGCAGCAAAACTGATGGCTTAAAAAAGAGCCAAAATGGGTATCAGTGTTAGCTCAGGGATACAGATAATGTCAAGGTTAATCCCCTACATACAAAGAAATACTCATCACTATCAAACTCTTATAATGCAAAAACAATTTTGTCCTCTAATTTCAAACCTTGTTTTGCAGTAGTTAGCTTTATGCTCATCAACCTAAGTTATAACCAAGGCTGAACTGCGTGAAGCTAGACATAACTACAGTGCCCCATGCCATAATCTGTGACCATAAGCCTTCACTGTTATGTCAGAGACCAAATTGGTCATTTGTTGGGTCAATATTTACTGCATGTTCTGCTACTCATTTTTGCTGCAATGCAAACTGTCCATCATGACAAAAACATGCAAACAATGTAGTTTCTTCCATGTTTGGGCAAATTCTCAGTGAGCCTTCATTTTGCTAATATTTGTGTTGGGGAACCGCATAAAAAAAAAAAAATCTTCAGCAGTCAGCTCAAGGTCCTTCTGTTTAAACTTACCTCCAGCAGAAACCTTTTCTACATCCTCCCGAACCACTGGGGAGGTCAGGTGAATAGTCAGAGTAAGGGGAGGCACCTTGCTGTTCTTGATAATTATGCAAGCTTCATTTGTTTTCGCTGTCACCACATACTTGTCTTCTGTTGCCTGAAGATATAATATTGAAGACATAAACCACTTTCCTTAAAAAAGGATAAACTCAGTTATAGGAACTAACTTCCCAGGGATCTTTCAATATCTTGGTACAATTTGTTACAAGTCACAAGTTGGGCTGACTTAACAACGATATATCATTTATACATAAATATATTTCTATACTGCAAAGCAGAGCTGTGGCAGAACCTTGAAAAATCATGTATCCAATATTGGATGTGATGCAGATGTATTGTGTCATAGTCATGGCCATTTTTAATACTTAAAAAAAATTGAAACAAGCCAAGAACCTATGGTACTCAGCTATGGTCTGTTATGTTATGCCTAGAAAATTGCACGGAAAATCCCAAAATGAAAATAAAGGTATTACACATTTTTATTGCTTGTTTTATTGCTTTTGAAATATCCATTAAGGCCTGGGGGGTGATAGATTTATCAAAATTTATTTTAAAATATCAGTCATATTCATCTTTAAAAGTATCCCCCCTCCTTTGAGTGACATCCTACTTATGCAAGAAGACACCTGTCAAACACATACCAACATCCAAAAGATATCTGTCCTTCGTTAAAAGGACAAAGGCTACAGGCAAAATTTTTAAGCATGTGCTCAAAGCACCAAAAGCTGATGTTTCCACAAATTTTGCTGCAACTTTGGGGACAATAAAGATGTTATTTTATGTGTATGATTTGTAAAAACTGAATTAAAAAGCTGCCACAAAGATGAACCTATGCAACCAATTTAAGAGGACACCGAATGATCATATTACCAGGTGCTGTTTGGTGCATAAACACCTCAAGAGTCAGAAGGCAGGTCTTTGAGAAGTGTAAAAATCAGAAATTTAGGGGGCTATTACCAAAGTAATCTGTCTTCATTTGTTAAGATTAGAACAATATCATCCCTTTTTGTGCTGCAAGGTTTCAAAGAAATTTTGCCGAAAGAGCTTACAGTGCTGTTTGTCCTGAAATGGTTCATAGTTCTGGCCCTCAACTATCACAATAGGACACCACAGGGTACAACGGTCTGGGTTAATGGGAAAATGAAAATAAACCCAATAAGACCCATCTGTAATGAATTGTGTTATTCATGACAGTATTCTGCATTCAATTTTTTCATTGTCATTCATTTTGAAATTCAGCCACATTTGATCTCTTCTCCTTGCTCCACACTTTCATCTTTCTCTGCCATTTTCTCCTATACAATCTCCTCTCCTGAACTGTGATGCTCTTTAGAAATCGATATTCTTTGATTTATATACACTATATAATGCCTTGACAGAAGATTTGCATGATTTTCTTTATTTATTTTTTTAAATCAACTACTAGCATTAACCTGCTCATGTATCACAGAATGGAACTATACTCGATTTGGGTTTAACTTTGTAATCTGTCCTGTTCCTTGATGCATCTAATGTTGCAGGAGTGTATTTAGTTAACAAATTTAAACGTGTACTTTATGTGTCATCATTAAAATATGTATTCTGGTCCTCATTGGAATAGAGGGCTACAATTATATAAAGCATCTTTACAAATGCATGTCAACTTTTAGAAATGATTAAATAATTTTATTATACCTTAAAAATAACAGAAAATACATAACGGACAGTTGATATTCTTACCTTGAGTTGTGTGACAAGATTTTCTGATACATTTTTCAGCAGATCACTAGTAGGCTTGTCCCTACATAGAAGAACCAGCTCTATGTCCAGGTCCCCTTTCAGGAGTAGGCCCTTGGCAACTAGTCCCACCCTCATTACACCACGCAGAGTGCGTGTAGCCTGATCTTTGTTTTCACTGTCATAAAAACAGATGGAGGAAAACAAGTTTAAAAAAACTTCACAAATAACTACACATCTTGTTTATGGATTAATTCAGTCGTGAATTCATGAAAATTACTAACCTTTCCTTATCATTGTCTGTGCTGTCAGACTCAGACTTTGTGTTTCCTTTCTCTTCCTTATCCAGCCAGTCAGACACAGCCTTAAGGGCTCGCTCCGTGTGGGATACCATATTTTGTACATTTTCCAGTTCCTCCTGACTTGGGTAGATGACCGAATGTTTAGCCATAACATGTCGGTCATCATTCATGAAGACACGCATGGAACGATGACGCATTGGTGGAGGCTGGATGAAAGAGTAAACTGAATTTTACACTTCAAGCTTTATCTGTATGCAACTTTAATATATACAATGTAATACAAATTGTTTCACATGGAAGTTAAATGAAAAAGTAAAAACCAGATCAACCCTACCACACACCCATTCAAACATGCATACAGCTATTAGCAGAGATAGTGGATTTAGGTCCAGACCACTGCAGCAATGTGAGAGCTAAGGCCCTAGCTTCTGGTTACACTGCCCTCACAATCAGTTACACCAGGGGTCGCCAACCTGTGGCTATCTATTCAAAGACATATTGTGCAGAAAACCAGATATGCCTCCATCTCTCTCTCACTCACACACACACACTCTCTCTCTCACACACACACACACACACACTCTCTCTCTCACACACACACACACACACACACAGATTTGATTGATTTTTCAAAAACTCAATTTAATTTATGTAATTTTCAGAACAAAATCATGATCCAAACAAAAAGAAAAAGACATTCAGTTGATGAGACCTCCAAAGACCAGCTCCTCGACCTCCACCAGACATAGTTCATCTTTGAGGCACCATGCGCTCTTAAACTCATAAAAAATTGTGTGTTGCTCTGTAAAAATTAAAATCCGTTCTTATTCGAGCTTTCACCATCCTACAGAAGATGGTCTGAAGATCCCAGTCCAGAGATCGGCCTATCTTGTTCCTCCTGTTAATGTAGATGTAATGTAGGCCAGTTTTGTCTGACCCATATGGAAGTTCAGTAACTGGCACTTACCGTATTTTCACAACCATAAGGCGCGCCGTATTATAGGGCGCACCTTCAATTAACAGCCTATTTTAGAAATATTTTCATACACAGGGCGCACCGTGTTATAAGGCGCATAGCATAGAAACTGCGTAGTGCCTGTGGTTTCATGACGCGTTCACTAGATCGAGCTGCGCTAAAAGGAATGTCAATAAAACAGCCAGATAAGTCAGTCAAACTTTATTAATAGAATGCAAACCGTCGTTCTCACAACTCTATTCACTCCCAAAACGAATAAACAGCTGTTTTATTATTTTTCCCGAGTGACGTAGTTTTTTCGCGTAACACAGTTCGTTTAATAACAGCGAGTTATAACAGGCAGTGCAACATTTTTATCACAAGTGGATAGTGGAGTTTAATAAATCTTCGATTTAGTGCAACATTTTTATCACGTAGTACCGTTGCGGTAAATCAAACGTTAGTGCAAACACAATATACGGTAACTCGAACTCTCGAAGTAGTGCAAAGCGATAGCAATAGCAATATAACAATAGCAATATAACAACGTTGTTCAAACGGTAATTTCCATATTCACAGTATGACCAGCCTTGTTAAGTTGTAAACACACAAAAGAAACACGTAAAGATCACTTTAGCAGTTCATTCCTCATCCAGGAATCCCTCGAATTCTTCTTCTTCGGTGTCCGAATTGAACAGTTGTGCGAATACGGCGTCCAACATGGCCGGCTCCGTCTCGTCAAAGTCGTCATCAGGGTCGGTGTTGCTGGTGTTGTCTGGCATTTCAGTGACAATCCCTGCCTTCCCGAAAGCTCGGACCACGGTCGATGCCCAGGCATTTACGATCCACTGGCAGATAGTGACGTATGACGCTCGGCGCCGTCTCCCCGTCTTGGTGAACGTGTGTTCGCCGTTCGTCATCCACCGCTCCCACGCAGTTCGCAGTCTAGCTTTGAATGCCCCGTTGACACCAATATCTAGCGGCTGGAGTTCCTTTGTTAATCCACTTCTTGCTTTGTTTCCTCGGAAGCTCCGTTGAGTCTTCTTTACCTGGCGCAGGTCGTCTTGTTGCTTCCTCCACTTCCGCACCATTGATTCGTTCACGTTAAATTCTCTTGCCGCTGCTCTATTTCCGTGTTCAACCGCGTGACTGATAGCCTTCAGTTTGAACTCTGCGTCAAAAGCGCGTCTCTTGCAAGGAGCCATTTTGGGGTCTTTACAGACAGAAACGGTTTCGGACTGAATTTACTGCTGTTACCTCGGCCACGCCTACTGACTACGGTAGCCGCGATTAACCAATATTACCGTAATCCATACAAAAGGCGCTCCGGGTTAAAAGGCGCACCGTAGATTTTTTAGAAAATTCTAGGCTTTTAGGTGCGCCTTATAGTCGTGAAAATACGGTAGCTTTCTCTCTCCTGTTGTATCTGAAACCCATAATAAAGACAGTTTGTGTAGAAGGCTTCACCAAGCAGGGAGAACATCTGACTGAGCATCAAGAACAGCACAGAGAGGCGACCACACTCTGAGAAACAGTGGAACACCATCTCTCTGTGGTCACAGGATGGACACTCAGCCCCGTGAAGGATCCTCCATTGTAGGTTGCACGTTTTTCAAAAGCAGCTGCGAGTCAGGAACATTCCCCAACGCGGGTGTTAACCTCACGTCCAGAAAAGGGTCGTTATGATTAGCTGGCCTCCGTCCTTTACAGAACTCACTTATCAGCTCCAGTTGATGTCTCCACCCTCCCAACAGCTGGTTCAGGACCCTCACTGACCTCACGCCTGCATGCCGAGCCAGTGCTGCTGCATTGTCCAACCGGGGCCCACACACGTTCACCAACTGCCCCAGTGGGATGACACCAGCCTTATGCATTTTCTGGGCCAGTTGTGGTCCTGCCTCACACCCGAAATGGGTCCCATAGCTCACCAGTTCCTCCAGAAGCCAGAAAATGGAGTTGCAGGTAGCCCATCTCCCCTGTGTAAACAACCTCCATACCTTAGAAAGTCTGTGATAAAACCCTGGGAGGTCATCCATTCTGACCCCTCTTAGGTCCATTGGGAAACATGGGTGCTGCCAACCCCAGTCCACTACATCGCCTCAACACAGCTTTAGCCACAGGTCTCCAGACCAGATCCGGTGGACCACACAGCAGCTTTTGGACAAACTGGAGCCTGACATCGTCGCTCCTCTGCTCTCCAGGTGGACCAAGCCAAGTCCTCCTTCCTATGATATCCAAAACAGACAGTCCCAGAGAAAATCCACCATGAACGCCTGTATCCTGGACAGCAGGTTTGGGGGGATCTCTTTGTTTGTTTCTTTGTTTGTTTGTTTGGGATGTCTTTGTTATTGCTTAGAACTATGGACACTTGTCTTCTAAAGGATGTCTAAGCAGTGGGGACTTGCAGCCCAGAGGAATCCACCTCATCGGGAACACGGCGCGTCCATGTCAGCTGAGCTCCCGCAGCCATAACTTGTTCTAGAGGAAGGGAGGGACATTCGAAACCACTACAGCCTCCACCAGCTGATCAGCCTTATCGGTGCAGTCAACAAAAACCACCACCGTGCTGTTCATCCTGGAAGCAGACTTCATGCTTCTGTGACCCACAATCCTTCCCACAGCACACACCTCCATGGACACACCGGTAAGGAGAGTTTGACGGCATGTGTGTGGGTTAGTTTTTCCAACCTTGAGACTCCCAGCCAAAAAATTCCAAAAAAGACAGTGAACAAACGACCAACAATTACAGAAAAGTGCTCCCCAATGTGATTAAACACCACCCAGGGTGACAATATAGGTTAGAAATTAGAAAAGGTTTGGAAAATACACTCCTAACAATCACTCACTCCCATAGCCTGACACACTCACCATTACTCAGAAAGAGAGGACAGAAAGTGGCTGACATTTTATTGCAAACCTGCCAATAACTGCCACTGTGCACTCAAAAACTTCGGCCGGAATGCACAGGTGATGAATGTTGTCATTCAGACTGTAAATAGCAAAAACTTTAAAGAGCCTTCAGTTTCGTTTGTCACTGGATGAGATGGAAGTATGTACTTCAATGTCTTGCTGTCTTACAAAGATGTGGCTGTCCAGAAGGTTTGCGCTAAGGCATTTGACTGCATGTCTGGAAATTGTTAAACATTCCTGAGCAGCAAAGGGCTAGCCTTTTCAGAGCTAGAACAGCCAGAGTAACTGGAAAAGCTGCACTTTTATGGTAGACATGACAACACACCTGAACACACCGAACACTCTGGTTCAGGAGAGTTTTGTTGTATACAGAAATAAAATGTAATTTTCTGTAGTACTTTATTTATTACATAAATTCAAAACACTATTCGTACTATGAGTACGTGTCTGTTTTGTTAACGTAACATATTAACAGTTATTCAGATAACTATACCATAAAGAACATCCGAGCAAGGTTACCAAACAATCAAGTCTAACTCCATAGACAAAGCACCGCTTCTTCTTCTGCATCGCTAAAGGAACTCGTTCCTTAGGTACACACGCCTAGAGCGCCCTCTTGTGGTTGTCAGTGTGAAAATAACAAACATGTGAAATTCTGTAATAATGTATTTATATAAGTCGCTCCAGAGTACAAGTCGCACCCCCTGACAAACTATGGAAAAAAAGTAGTTCGGAAAATACGGTACATTTTAAATGTCAAAAAAGAATTGCAGCTCCTGGCAATTTCTTTTTTATGGAAACTGGGTCCAAAAGGCTCTTTGAGTGTTAAAGTACCGTATTTTCACGACTATAAGGCAGACCTAAAACACTGAGATTTTCTCAAAAATTGACGGTGCGCCTTATAATATGGAGCGCTTTGTGTGTGGACTGAGTTCCAAAATCTGCTGTGTGCCTTTGGTGGGTGCACTACGGTAAACGCTCCGCCAATAGATTAGCGGCACACCTACGCATAAGGATCCCCTAAAATGGCGCCGGTCAAGCGAGACGCGTATGAATGAGGCTTACTTTAAACTGCAGGCCATCGAATATGCGGCTGAAAATGGCAATCGAGCAATCTTAGTGTTTTCGCTTTATGAGGAGGCGGCATCTCTCGATACGCGCAAGGACAACTGTTGCGCAGCGGCTGCCCGCGGATTACCAGGAGAGGGTGGCCATCTTCCCTAACCCTAACCAGGAGAGGGTGGCCATCTTCCCTAACCCTAACCAGGAGAGGGAGGCCATCTTCCCTAACCCTAACCAGGAGAGGGTGGCCATCTTCCGCGACAAGATAACCGCACCCAGCCACATCACCAACATGGATGAGATCCCTCTGACTTTTAACAACCCTTTGACCCACAAAGTGGAGAAAAAGGGACCAGCACAGTGGCGATACGCACAATGGGGCACGAGAAGTCGTCGTTCACCGTGGTTCTCAGCTGCCACGGAAACAGACAGAGCGCTGGATGACGGAGGGCGAACACTCCTTCACAAAGACTATGAGGCAGCGGTGGGCAAGTTATGCCACCATATGCGGGTGGATTGTAGACGCATGGGCTATGATACCATCTTCATGTATTGGAAGAGCTTTCACAAAATCAATGCTGAACCGGAACCGGTCGTTGAGTCCGATTCAGATGATTAAGAAGAGGAATTCAGGATGTTGGACATTGAAATAGTGCAGCTGTTTAATTCAGATACAGAAGATGAAAACTTTGATGGTTTTGTGGCGGAAGAATGAATATTTTGTTCAATAAATGTCTCGAAACTCACTGTTTTACTTCCGTTGTCATTTTTTACTGTATGTTTCAGCATGCGCCTAATAATACGGTGCACCTTATGTATGTTTTAAATACAGAAATAGCACCCATAACTGAGACTGCGCATTTTAATACAGTGCACCTTATGATCGTGAAAATACGGTATGTCAACCCCTGACTTACACCCAGGGTAGCCTTCACCTCAGCTCCAAGATCACCATTGCTGCATGTCATCCTCTCGGATTGAGTTCCTCTTCTCACAAATTTTTAAATACTGTTCAGAGGCAAAAATGTGCCATAGCCTGAATAGTCCAAAATATGTGCCGGATACTCAACCTTCAATCACTTTCATATAACCAGACAGCCTTTAACAAATTGACATTGTAAAAAAAGAAGAAGCAATATTTACCATTGTCAAAGATCTGCCAACTTCAATATCCAATGAACACTTCAAATTCACAAAGGATCTCCTTTCAGAAAATTCTTTTTCTATAAAGAATAAACATGTACATTTTAGGAACATTTTTGTTTCAAGATTAAATTGTGTTCTATGACATTTAATATCTCACATGAAAAATGTATCCAAAATTTTATCATGTATACAAAGATTGTCCATGCTTATCCCTGAACATGTGCATTTCTTGGGGTGTATTGTCGATTTGTTTTTGTGGGTTTTGCATGTTTAATTTTTACTGGAGCCTCTTGGCAAGGTCATGTTTTCAAAATTCCACATTTCACCTGTATGAAAGGGTTAATTTTTTTTTTAATTTATTATAAGAAGTATTTTGCACGTCCTGTAAAGGTCCAGAAACGGTTATTGCCCGGCGGATGCAATATATAGAGTAGACATATCCTGCACGTCCATCAGACGTCTAATGTTTAGTGGGCAGTAACTTCATGCTGGCGCCGGGCCTATTGGCGATGCCGTTACATTTCACCCTACAATACAATTTTCAGCAACTAAAAACATATTCTAATTACGGTATGACAGATACTCAATGTAAACAGATTGTTTTATTTTACTGTTATATTCTATAAAATAATCAGGACGGCAGCTGTTTAGCCACTCTTAGCTGTTAGCTTACCAACGCGGCATTGTGCTGTGTGTTAAACAAAATTAAAAACCTCAAAAAGCTGTTGTAGCAATATCGTTGTGCATTGTTGATATATCTTACACACATGCTAACATTTGAGGGACATTTCTCTTTTTACTTACCGGGGTTTCGTTACTGCGCTGTTACGATGCAGAACAAGCAACCAGTTTCGGCCGCAACAATGCAAATAAAAACACTCCCATTGAGCTCATTGGTCAAAACTCTCACGTGACAAATATCAGCGTATTGCATACAGAGTATTGCACAAAGGCCCTAGAACTCAAATTCACAGTGGGCCAAAATTAAGCGGTGAAGTAAAGTCACGGGCCAAACTCAACATTTATTGAAAAATTAACTGCAACTGATATGTAATGTTTAACCTTTTCATATGGAAACAAACTTTAGTTTTGCTTATACACTGAATCTGGAAAAACCAACGCTTGATATTACAAATACATGAGAAATTAAATTTGAAATAAAAGACACATCAGTGGTATTAATTCCTTATTTAAATACATAAATAAAGTATGTCTCTCCCCGTATCCTTTCAAGTTCCTTTTTAAAGTAAATATTTTTCAAAGCCAACAACAAAAGAACCAAAAATAATAATGTCATTCAATAAAAATCCAACATTTCAACCATTTACAGACCATGCCTTGCAGTAGAAAAAGTGCATAAGAAACAGATATATTCAAGCTCAGTTTGCTACACTCTGGTTTACTCTGCACATTGGTCTAAGCCAGATACCTGGCATCATTTCTTAGATGCAAGTTCATCAATGTCTGGGGTCAGGCTCTGAGCTGAGGAAAGCCTCAGGACGGAGTGAAGGTGTTCATCAGTGAGTCGACTTCTGTGAGGTGTTTTGTTCACCTTCATCATAGAGAACAGTTGTTCACATAGATATGTGCTGCCGAACATTGAGAGCATCTGAGCAGCTTGGGTGCGTAATTGAGGCATTGTGTCTGGGAGGAAACATGGAAACCGCGCAGCACCAACAGAGTCATATTTTGATTTGAGCATGTCATTACATTGGAGTTCAATTAGATCCATTTGGAGGCTGGTTGGTGCGCTATCCACGTCGATCGCAAACGGTTTACTGAGCAGTTCAAATCTCCCTTTCTGAGCCTCAAAGTCGGCAAATCGCCGGGAAAACTCGGCGCTGAGTGCGTTGATTTTTTTCAGCAAACTGCGCTAGGCAGCACAGCAGGAGAAATTTGCTCTGCCATGGTTTGGCAGCACGGAAAATGACCCAAGTTTCCTTGCAGCATCTGAGTCTTCCACAGACACAACTTAGTTTTAAAGGCCCTCACTGCTGCGTACATGTCTGTGATGATGTGGCCCCGTCCCTGAAGCTGCAGGTTAAGCACATCGAGATGGCTCACAGTGTCAGACAGAAATGCAAGCTCACACAAAAACTTTTTATCTCTCAGCTCTGTTGTGTCCTTCCCTTTGTTAACCATAAACTGACAGATTTCCTCACATAGCTTAAAACATCTGTTCAGTACTTTTCCTCTGCTTAGCCATCTCACCTCTATGTGATAGGGCACATCTCTGTATTCCCAATCCAACTCCTCCAGAAAAGACTTGAACTGCCGGTGATTCAAACCTTTGGCTCTTATGAAGTTGACTACTCGCTTTATAGAGCTCATAACATGTTCCATTTGCAGAGCTTTGCCACAGAGTGCTTCCTGATATATGATACAGTGATAAACTGTAAGTTCACCTGCATCTTCCTCCTGCATCTTCTCCTGATTCCTGCCGACCAATCCACTCTTTTGACCACACACCGCGGGTGCACCATCTGTCGTCAGTCCCACAAGTTTATCCCAAGGCAGGCTCATTTCAGTTATACATTTGGATACCTCTTCAAAGATATCTTTTCCTGTGGTGGTGCCATGTATTGATTTTAATCCTAAAAGTTCCTCTGTGACGCACAGGCTTGAGTCTACTCCACGGATGAAGATTGACAGCTGGGCAGTATCAGACGTGTGGCTGCTCTCATCCACAGCAGGGGAGTATGCAATAAAATCTTTTCCCTTTTTTATTAGTTGTTCATGTAGATTAGTGGAAAGCACACACACGCGGTCAGCCACGGTGTTTCTGCTCAGGCTCACATTTATAATTTCTTGCTTTTTATCTGGGCACACGATGTCGCAAACTTTGACCATGCACTTTTTGACAAACTCTCCTTCATTAAAGGGCCGGGCTGATTTTGCTATCTCTGCTGCCACAATAAAGCTAGCCTTTACAGCAGCTTCACTTTTTGATTTTGCTTTCATGAACATAGACTGCCGGCAAACCAGACTTCTTTTCATCTCCTCCACCTTCTGCATCTTCTGTTTTACGTCCAGGTCCTTGTACTTTTCATAATGTTTTGTTTCATAGTGTCTTCTTATGTTATATTATTTCGTTACAGCCACGTTAACTCTGCACACAAGACAAACAGGTCTGTCCTTTATATTCGTGAACAGATAATCTGCCTCCCACCTGTTTTGAAAGCTCCTGTTGTCCATCCTTCGTTTGGCCATTTTTGTTGTCAATGACTGTCAACAGAAAAAAGGAGCGCTTGCCGGTTTCAACTGTGCGCCAATATATGCTAGCAAAGCATTGTGGGATTTGTAGTATTAGCGGTACAGTACTGTATTTTCACAACCATAAGGCGCACTGTAATAAAAGGCGCAGTCTCAGTTACGGGTGCTATATCTGTATTTAAAACATACATAAGGCGCACCGTATTATTAGGCGCATGCTGAAACATACAGTAAAAAATGACAACGGAAGTAAAACAGTGAGTTTCGACACATTTATTGAACAAAATATTCATTCTTCCGCCACAAAACCATCAAAGTTTTCATCTTCTGTATCTGAATTAAACAGCTGCACTATTTCAATGTCCAACATCCCGAATTCCTCTTCTTAATCATCTGAATCGGACTCAACGACCGGTTCCGGTTCAGCGTTGATTTTGTGAAAGCTCTTACAATACATGAAGACGGTATCATAGCCCATGCGTCTACAATCCACCCGCATATGGTGGCATAATTTGCCTGCCGCTGCCTCAGAGGCAGGTTATCTTGTCGCGGCAGTAGGTGCGGAAGATGACCACCCTCTCCTGGCAATCCGCGGGCAGCCGCTGCGCAACAGTTGTCCTTGTGCGTATGGAGAGATGCCGCCGCCTCATAAAGCGAAAACACCAAGACGGACCTCCTTGGAAGTGCTCAATGTCCAATTCTTCAGCAATCGCTTTGGCCTTTGGTGACAGTAGAGACGCCCCTTCCAGTTGTTCGCTGTTGCACAACCAACTGTTCCACTCGGTCTTCCAGCTCGGGCCACCTTGCTTTGTTCCCGCAGAAACTCAGCTTCGTCTTCCTCACTTTCGTTCACTTTCTTGTTTTCTCCACTTTCTGACCATGGACTCATTTACATTAAAATGTCTTGCAGCTGCTCGATTGCCATTTTCAGCCACATATTCGATGACCTGTAGTTTAAAGTAAGCCTCATACGCGCGTCGCTTGACCGGCGCCATTTTAGGGGATGCTTACACAGAGGTGTGCCACTAATCGATGCTATTTAAATAAAGATTGATTTGATTTGATTTGATTGACATCTCTTTAATAATTAAAATGACCACTACTGTTAGCATTCAGTAAACCAAAACAGTACATAAAATCTGGGGTTCCCATTTAGCTTAGAACTGAAGAAACCTCCTGGATGACACTTAATACGTCTTCAAAAATCTAATAATGTCCAGGTGATTTTCCAAGCTAAAGAGCACCAGCAAAAAAAAAAAGGGCTGCTCATGGCATGTAAACAAAGGCAGTCTTCCGTCAGCTATATCCATTTTGAACCGAGCCACATGCTTATAGGCAAATATAAGCCTCATGTGGGATTTGCGACATATCTTCTCTCCAAGAGTACGTGTTCCTTTGTCTGCGTAAGAGCGGCCGTAGACGCTACATAAGAATAACTTATCCAACCATATGCCATTAATATTTACGTCACAATATAATTTGTATATATTCTCCTATTTGAAACCAGCACACACAATTCATGATGTATTCCTAGGAATTTTGATTCCTTTATTGATAAGTTTAGGCTTGAGTATGACAGCACATGCTTGTTATTGTTCAACAAATGGATGATTTTTTTTTAAGCAAGGCATACTATTACGTATATTGACGGGCATGCCCAAATTTGAGACTAGAAGATTAAAAAAAATCTTTATCTATCAATAAAGCTTATTCTAGGGCACATGTGTCAAACTCAGGCCAGTGTAATTACAATTGGCCCGCGAGATCATATCAAATGTGCATTAGAGCTGGCCCGCGGTGTATACCATATTTTCACGACTATAAGGCGCACCTAAAACACTGAGATTTTCTCAAAAATTGATGGTGCGCCTTACAATACGGTGCGCCTTGTGTGTGGACTGAGTTCCAAAATCTGCTGTGTGCCTTTGGTCGGTGCACTACGGTAAACGCTCCGCCAATCGATTAGTGGCACACCTACGTGTAAGGATCCCCTAAAATGGCGCCGGTCAAGCAAGACGCATATGAATGAGGCTTACTTTAAACTGCAGGCCATCGAATATGCGGCTGAAAATGGCAATCGAGCAATCTTAGTGTTTTCACTTTATGAGGAGGCGGCATCTCTCCATACGCGCAAGGACAACTGTTGCGCAGCGACTGCCCACAGATTACCAGGAGAGGGTGGCCATCTTCCGCACCTACTGCCTCGACAAGATAACCGCGCCCAGCCACATCACCAACATGGATGAGATCCCTCTGACTTTTAACATCCCTTTGACCCACAAAGTGGAGAAAAAGGGACCAGCACGGTGGCGATACGCACAACGGGGCACGAGAAGTCGTCGTTCACCGTGGTTCTTGGCTGCCACGGAAACGGACATAGCGCTGGATGACGGAAGGCGAACACTCCTTCACAAAGACTATGAGGCAGCGGCGGGCAAGTTATGCCACCATATGCGGGTGGATTGTAGATGCATGGGCTATGATACCGTCTTCATGTATTGTAAGAGCTTTCACAAAATCAACGCTGAACCGGAACCGGTCGTTGAGTCCGATTCAGATGATTAAGAAAAGGAATTCAGGATGTTGGACATTGAAATAGTGCAGCTGTTTAATTCAGATACAGAAGATGAAAACTTTGATGGTTTTGTGGCTGAAGAATGAATATTTTGTTCAATAAATGTGTCGAAACTCACTGTTTTACTTCCGTTGCCATTTTTTACTGTATGTTTCAGCATGCGCCTAATAATACGGTGCACCTTATGTATGTTTTAAATACAGAAATAGCACCCGTAACTGAGACTCTGCCTTTTAATACAGTGCGCCCTATGGTCGTGAGAATATGGTAATCACTGCCACCTTGTAGGACCAGGGTACATAACCTGTCACTAAAGAACAATTGATCTGGTCCAAGATAGAGCTGCCTCACTCACTCTCACTCACTTTCTACCGCTTGTTCCTCCACTGAGGGTCGCGGGGGGACTGGAGCCTATCCCAGCTCAATGGGCGGAGGCAGGTTACACCCTGGACTGGATGCCAGTCAATCGCAGGGCTAACACATATAGACACACAACCATTCTCTCTCACACTCACACCTACGGGCAATTTTAGAGTTTCCAATTGGCCTAATCCCCAATCATGCATGTCTTTGGACTGTGGGAGGAAGCCGGAGTACCCGGAGAGAACCCATGCAGGTACAGGGAGAACATGCAAACTCCACACAGAAAGTCCCCTCAATCCCAACCGGGGATCGAACCCGTGGCCTTCTTGCTGTGAGGCAACAGTGCTAACCACCACACCACCGTGCCGCCCATAGAGCTGCCTATCATTAGTAAAACATCCTTCAACAGGTATGTTGGGATGGGATGTAAAAGACACGTGGTGGACTTGGATTTCTGAATTAGTGAAGACGCCTCAGAAAAATATGTAGGGTTGAAGGAGTTTAAGGGCTCGTTGGAGACCCTACATTTTCCGTTTAAAAGTTTTTTGCCTTGTTTTTATTTGGACTTTTCCCTCCTGTGGTCTTGTGGTGTTTTTTGCATGCCCCAGAGGTTTGTGATTCCTTCAGTGCTGTTACCCGCAAGTTTTTAATAAAGCCATTTATTAAAGCTGTCAGGAACTGATGTGTTTCGAGTGGATCCCACCACACATGTGCCAGTACAATCTGGCCAGGAATCGATCCAGCACACAGCCCCTCACTACTGGCTCACCTTCAGAGGATTGAGGTGGTTATACAGCAGCATGAGACTATGATGGCCATGGCCGCTGCAGAGGCCAGACAAGCAGCACAGACCCAATAACGCACACTTGCTGGGCTGGTATGACAGCTACAACAATTAACCACTGCATTGTGTCAAGCTGCTGCTGCTCCTGTTGCCACTGGTGATGATTCTGCCCCCGTTCATGCTCCAGCTTCTGTTCTTGTCCTGCCTGCAACTGCAGTGCCAGAACCTCGGGTAGGAACCCAGAAATGCAATGATGGGACCCGTGAGACCTTTCACCTTTTCCTCACCAACTGCTCACTCCTGTTTGCTCTGCAGCCCCGCACCTTCGCCACAGAGAAAGCAAAGGTGGCATTTGTCATTAACCACCTGATCAGCAGAGCTTGACTATGGGGAACAGCTGAGTGGGAGAGCTGTTCGTCCGCCTGTGCTCACTTGACCAGCTTGCTGCAGAGCTGCATATGCTACTGTGGTGTGGAGGAATCTGGTGGGCTCATAGGACTGAGGCATGGAGTACATAGTGTGGCAGATTATTCCATAGACTTTCATACCAGAGCCAACCAGAGCGGTTGGAATAGTTCCTTTCTTTTTGATGCTTTCCACCATGGTCTAGAGGACCCACATCGACCTCAGAAGCTATTTGCTATTTGAGAGTGGAGCTCCTCTTGTCACCAAAGCTGTCTTCAGCAAACCTCTTCGAATGTCTGTCCTCCCAACTCCAGTTTGTTACCGGATCTCTCCACGGTGCCACTTGAGTATCAGGATTTATGCCATGTCTTCAGTAAAGCCAGAGCTACATCTCTGCCACCTCACCGCCCCTATGATTGCACCATTGACCTCCTGTCAGGCCCCTGGGGGGCCCTTAACTTTTTGTCGGAACCTGAGTAGAAGGCCATAGATGCTTATACAGTATAAACAATTCACTTGCTGCAGGTCTCATCTGTCCTTCTTCTTCCCCTGCAGGGGCCGCAAGAATAACGGGACACTGAGACCCTGTATTGCCTACCGAGGTCTTAACAGCATTACCATCAAGAATCGGTACCCCCCCTCCTTTTGTCTGCTTTCAGATTGCTCCAGGAGTCCACTATTTTCACGAAAGTAGACCTATGCAACGCCTATCATCTTGTCCGCATTAGGGGACGAATGGAAGACAGCCTTCAACACACCCACAGGACACAACAAGTACCTCTTCATGCCGTTTGGCCTCACCAATTCCCCAGCTGTCTTTCAAGCCTGAATTAAAGACATTTTATAGGACATGCTCAATAGATTTGTGTTTGTCTATCTGGATAGCATTCTGATCTTCTCGCTTTCTCGGCTTTGCCAATTTCTCCAGTTGTTTCATTCAGAACTATAGCACCGTTGCGGCTCCTCTTACTGCACCGGCCTCCTCTAAAGTGCCCTTTTGATGAACTCCTACGGCAGAGGAGGCTTTCCAGGCTCTGAAGACCCGATCCACGTCTGCACCCATCCTCTAGATGCCTGACCCTACACGTCAGTTTGTTGTGGAGGTGGATGCCTAGGATGTAGGGGTAGGGGATGTCTTGTCTCAGCGGTCTTCCACTGACCAGAAACTCCTCCCATGTGCTTTTTTTTCTTTTTCGCCTAACCCATTGCAGAGAGGAATTACGACTGATTGGGATTTGCTGGCTGTTAAGTTAGCCCTCGAAGAGTTGCGGCACTGGTTGGAAGGGGCTAGGGAGCCTTTCCTCCTCTTAACTGACCACAAGAATTTGGAATACATCAGGTCCTCTCCTCTACCTGTCCTCCCCCTTCTCCTCTCTCTACCCAGCTGGCCATCAGCAGGAGGGCTATATGAGCCTGGTCCTGCTCAAGGTTTCTTCCTGTTAAAGAGGAGTTTTTCCTTGCCACTGTTGCTTGTTGGGGTGAGGTCCTGGGATTCTGTAAAGTGCCTAGAAACAATTTTGATTGTAACTTACAATAGTAACAATAAATTGTAACTTGTAATATAAGTAAAGATTGATCGATTTATTGAGGTCCACCAAGAGACTGAACTCCCATCAAGCCCGCTGGCCTTTATTCTTCACCTGGTTCAACTTCACCCTCTCCTACCACCCAGGATCCTGCAATACCAAACCTGATGCCTTGTCCCAGTAGTTTCAAAATGAGGAGACAAACACTGGGTCCAATTCCATCCTTCTGGAGTCATGCTGCATCGCCATGGTTACCTGGGAGATTGAAGAGAAGGTGAAGAGAGCCACTGAGGGTCACCCAGGTCCTAGTGCCTGTCCTCTGAACTGTCTGTTTGCCCCCCTCCCTTCCTGCCACGGTCAGAGGTGTTACAGTGGTTTCGATCTTTTAAACTTACCTGGAACACGACACACCCAACAGGCCATTTGCCATTGCTTCTGGTGGCCCACGTTGAGGGAAGACACCCAGGAGTTTATCAAGGCCTGCCCAGTCTGCAACCGGTGCAAGACCCCCCGCCAACTTCGTGCGGGATGCCTGCAACCTTTACCTATCTCACACTGCCCTTCCTTTCACATCTCTTTTGACTTTGTCGCAGGACTTCTCAGTCATATTGACCATTGTTAATCACTTTAGTAAGATGACCCATTTAGTTCCATTGCCCAAGCTCCCCTCCGCCAAGCACAGCTGATTCTGCTCCATGTAGTCCGTCTGCATGGTCTCCCTAACGATGTGGTGTCAATATTCTGGAGGGAATTTTTCAAGCTGTTGGGTGCCACCACCAGTCTGTCTTCCGGGTTTCACCCAAAAATGAACTACTGAATGGGCAAAGGGAGCCTGTGAAACAGGAGATGGAGACAGCCCTGCGATGTATGGTGAATGACAATCCCTCCTCCTGGTCAGAGAAGCTTCTGTGGGTTGAATATGCCCACAACTCCCTCATCTGCTTTGGGAACATAATGAATGTTTATTGTTTATTCTCATTATTTCTATCATTTGACATGTATCTTCTAATATGACAGTACCATCAGTATAATGTGACCAGTATAATCCACAAGCTAGAAGATGCAGTTAGGTAGAACACAGCAGAATGTAAATTAGTAGAAGAGAATGGAATGTAGAGGGCTGGGACAGGAGGGCCCAACGCTGGACTTAGGCAGAGAAGTTATGACCTGCAGATAACCATATATAGTAGTGTTCTTGGTGTGAAAAGCTCCCCAAAACTGGAATATTGCCAAATAAGGCAACCAAAGTGGAAGGAGACAACGCTCCTGATTGTATATTGTCTTCCATACATTCTTGTATCTCGCTTTTCGTCTGCAACCCTCAGTGTGTGGTTGTCTGTCCAAGGGCCCCAGCTGATAATAAAGTCCTTAGTTCTCAATTCACTGACCCTTGGATTTGTTTTATTCCATGCTGAACACCTAAGAATATTTTGTCTCATGATGACACTGCTCAGCCACTGGTTTTTCACCATTTCAGTGCCGTTATGGGTACCAACCCCTGCTGTTTCCTGCCCTTGAAAAGGTGGTCACTTGTCTTTCCGCTGTTGCCTTCATTCACCTCTGTAGTCGCAAATGGCACCAAGCACGGGCGTCTCTTCTTCGTGCTGCTGACCGTTATTGTGTCGCCACCAATCAACACCGACCTCAAGCAATGGTCTTCAAAGTTGGTCAGAAGGTCTGGCTCTAATCATGTACATTTTTTTTCTGTTTTTAGTATACTGGAAGTACAAGTCCTTTGCGTTCATATTTAAGAATAATTGTGTTGTGTTAAAAAGAAAAAATAAACAAACAAAAAAGAATAAATCTTCCAGCAACCAATGCCAGTGGTGTATTGTCCTTATTTTCTGATTGGCTGAATTATAGGGACAGCAGATTCCCTGTTCTGTTATCTGAGGCTACAGATATTGAGAAACAGACATGAAAGAAAAAATAATTCTGACTACAGAGCATATCATCCCTACTGAAATAAGTCACCTTTAATGAGAAAGCAATGATATTTTGCTACTTTTCTAGGGCATTGTACATGCTTATTTTTTGCAGTATATCTCTACTTGGTTGTAGGCATTCACTGATGCTTGATGTAATATTATAGACTTGAAGAACAGCAAAAATTCAGACTATAAGACAACTGGGCCTTTGTAAAAACAAGACAAATTGTCTATAATAACAATGAGGCTGCTCAGACCAAAGACTACTGAATCAAACACAAGAATATGAAATATTACATACATTATGTGGCGGTGCTTAAATACAATGCAAATGGTATGCTACATTTAGTGTACAGTATATATTCCAAACATAGCACTTGAAGTTCTATTTTACACATTTAAAGGGGAAATATTATGCTCATTTTTATGCAAGTTAACATGGTTCCTTGTTGTCTAAATTAAGTGTTAATAATGTGCTTTGTTCAAAAAAGCCAAAGAATTAAGCACAGATGGACACTAAATGCATCAAGGCTGTAATGCCCTGCTCTGAAAGACCAGACTGACTGTCTTTCCCTCTAAATCCTACTGAGCTACTGTTAGCACCACACAGACAGGTTTTGCACCATCCAAGACTTGAGGGCAGTGTAGGTACAAAATGTGTCCAGCTGCCAGAATTATTTTAGAGGGCTTTGCCTTATGATGACCAAGCATATCATGATTGGTTGTGATTATTATTGATTATTATTATATCATGATTATTATTGGCTGTCTATTTACATGGCCAGGATAAAAACATGAGAAACAGGAAGAACTGTGTGAAAGTATGGCGAAAATTAAAGTGATGAAGGACTTCTACAAGGTGAGACAGGAGCGGACAGTGGGCTTCAGTGCCCCATCCCCATCTTAATTTGACAACTAAACAAGATCTTCAGTGGGACAGTGATTTTTAATCAGTAATATATCATATCTCAACAACATATTCAGCAGTATGATGAGTACAGGAGGTTAACTGATGTTAAGTTGGGACATTTTATACTTTTAATCGATTTGTCCTTATTGATATTTGGCATTGTATGATTACAAATAATGAATGTTCAATTGCACATCATAAATGGTTATAGATCTTCATTTTCAGTTCATATTGTTTGCTGCACTCATTATGCTACACATATTTTTCTTAGGTGATAACTGTAAGAGTTAAGAACTATTGTTGATAGTTGTTGATTTTGTTGATATATTATTCCTTAACCTTATATTATATTCCCTTATATGTTACATGTTTTGCACCATGGTACCAAAAATACCATCTATGTTAACATACTTTGGACAATAAACCTGATTCTAAGAAAACATTGGTTTTATCCCTGCAAATTCACAATCAAAAAATTAAAACCAGACACGAATATATTAAATTTGAAAAATCTTGTGTAAAGATGTGTCACTCTAACTGTATCAAAAATCCATTACTGAATGGTTACCCACTTATCTCCAAAAGATACATTTTCAGATGATAATATCTCGACATAAGATATCTGTTGTAATGGTTTGTCCTACATAGCATTTGTTGCGATGTCATCGCAATGCAAATTGCTGGGCACATTTGGTACCTACTTCAGTGTCATGTGACCACAGTTTTAAAGATGTACATGACACGGTCCAGGCAGTTGCATGCAGTTAAAGCAAGAATGAGAAAATGGTGCCATAGGCAGATCCATGCACAGATAGCTGTGGTTGTGTGGAAAGAGATACCCAGCATCAGGGTGAAATTATACCAATCACCCAAACTGTTACTTAATAGTCCCGTGGAAATTCAAATGGAGCTTTTAAGACACATTATCTTACTCCAACAGCTTTTAAAACGTTGGATTACTTTTCAAAACTGACATTTATGAGGTGGAGAGGCACACTGAATATACAAAAATATGTACATAAGCAAAAAAGTGAGGTTTCCTTAATATGTCCCCTTTAAAATCAAATTTTAAACCTTTAAAAGAAAAAAACTGTGAGCTTAAAATGATAATTCAGTTTTAGGAATGCTTTAGGATATTAATATTGACTTTGGGTTTTATTGTAGAAAACAGTGCTCATCCCTTTCTGTGTTTAAAGCAAGTAAGCACACAGTATACAGGAAATTCTTTTACAACATTTCACCCCTTGTCAAAACAAAACTTGTACACGTCTGAACACAGATTTTTGAAGCCAAAATGTAACGCTGGTACTAAACTGTGCAATAGAAAAGCCTCAAAATATACAACATTAAGAAGTAATATTGTAATGTTTTATATCCGATCACTTAATGTGATTCTGCGTAGCATATAGGCAATGAGATCACATTTCAACAAACTGTTGTCTGGTTCGCAATGCAACGCCTCAAATTTAGATCCAAATGAGTGGAAAAGCAACATTGATTATTTCTATTTACAGCCAGTCACTTTTGATTTGATTATAAAGTATCTGGTTAGCAAACAGCACACACAACATATCTCTCATATAAAGATTAGTCAAAAAAACAGAATACAAGTGAGCAAAAGGAAAAATTCACCAGATATTCTGGTTGTCATGTCGTTCAAATGGGCCTGGAGGCTATATGACCAGGCATCTTTGTTAACTTTAAATAGACAGTGAACAACTGCAGATCACCTTGACCAGAATGATTTACTTATGATACAATAAGAGGGAGTAAATTTGCAGAAGCGACAAGACAAAATTACATATTTTGGCGGGTCTGCGTAGGGTCTGCAATTCCTTTTTGAGTAGTTACAATTTTTGGAAGGTGTGTATTGCATCTCTGCAGCAGTTGTAGAGGGCCCGCAGACTTGACTACACAAAGGATAAACTAGGCTTCAGTCTAACCCCCGACTCATCAGGAAGTTCTTAGTGATATTTGTTAGTGTTTGCTTGAATTATATAATCTTTAGATGAGAAAGTGGTACAGACCTGGGGCCTTATGTACAAAGAGTTGTGTGGATTTCATACTAAAACCATGCGAATGCTCAAATCCAGGAAAGTGCATATTTGCTTTGTACATTCGAATCAACGTGGAACTGAGTGTACGTTTTTGAGTACCAGTCTCCTCCCTCACCACACCCTAAAAAAATATGCAAATTAGTATATAAACAGGGTGGGATTCCCCTCTTTGCACGATCAGAAACAAGCCATGAGTCGCAAAGGTAGGCAGAGGAATGTAATAGATTGCGAGTTGGAGACACTCGTCATGACGCCGAGGCACGAAAAATAAATTTTTGGCACATTGTTCACTGGTATTAATAATGAATGGAAGATTAGTTATATTCTGTACAAAATGCAATCAGTTGCCATTTTGGAACATTACACAGATAAAAGAATTGTTGTAGCGTCTGTAGCATAATAAGCAACCCACACCACTGACGAGTGTAGACCGAATATAATGATGCTGAACTCTGCATCATTATATTTAGGGGCGAAGATGCTCAATGTCTGTCAGGGGGAGTAATTTTAGGACAGATAAATTATTTACTTACTAAGAAGCCACCCATCCTTCATGCAAGCTTGTATGCTGAGTATGTTGGTCAGAATGAATTAATTGTCTGTTGATCCAGGACACCTCGCATCAATATTAATTATTTGCATTTACGCATCACAGATGATCATATACATTGACCGGATGAAAATGCTTCCTATATACATAAATTCATCATCTGATGGTGCCTGTATAGAAATGTGTGTTCAGCTGATAGCTCCGATTTCATTTAGAAAACTGGCTACAATTTACACTTTTATCTTGGCCTGTTCGACTGTAATGTATATGGGAATTTGATATAGGTTACTAATATTTGGATAACTCAGAGCAAGGCAAGTATTCAACAATGATTTCTCCTCATAAAACTTGATACCTCTAATTGCCATCCACCCCAATGCACAGTAGTACCAAGAGTGACTGATTTACAGAAGTGCTGAACACCATTTAAATAGCTGCTGAGGGGGCTTGACAATTGTTTTGAATGATAAAGTGGAAAGGTGCTAAAATGTAAAGGCACGAAAAACACACTCACATTAATCAAATAAGTAAAAGTGAGGCAATGAGCTTAATTTTAAACTGTTACAGAGGACATGACATGAGAAGCTAGATGCTTCTCTGAGATCTTTGTAATATCTGTGGCAGCAACAGTGATACCCTCACAAGAGTGAATAGTCGGTGGATGCCTCATGTGGCCTGGAGTCATTCGGAGGGCAGTTGTTGTGAAGGTGGTAGAACAGGTGGAGGTGGCAGCTTCTAAAGTTAATAGTTTTTCCTCTGGAAGTTTTAATTTGGAATCTGCAGGCTTGTCGTAATTCATCTTGAGGATGTGCTGTTGGAGATGTCTGATCCAGTCCTCTTGCACAGACAGTGGACCATGAAACTCCACTTCACAGAAACTGATACAAGTACAAAACAAATTAAAGCTGGAATATTTTCAAGCAGCACTGAAGAACCAAAACTCTTCAAAACTTCTTCTTATTTATTATTTATTTGTTCCTATCCTTATTTTTGTTTGTTAATTTTGTGATTATTTCTATATTGAAATTTACCAACTGAAACCAAAGCTTTAGGACAAATATTTACTTCAAGACCCAAAGCTGGAACACACAACTAAAAGCTAAAAACACACTACTTTTTCTATTTAACATAGAAAACAGTGTTTGATCAGTGTTTGACAATGTTTGATCCTTATTCCACACTTAATATGTTTTTCCATTAATAAAGACAGTGTTTTAAGTCATTAAACTTCCAAATTATGTGAGTTTTCACAGTTACAAGTTTTAAATACAACACTTTGGAGTCCATGCAATATAATATTTTGGAAAAGCAAATCAGAACATGTAAATGCAGGTGTAAATATTAATGCAAGGAGTAGATAAATGTGTGGAGCCTGCATTAATGTTAAGCATGTCTTTTGAAAATATGAAATATTTTTGTGTTATTTTTGTATTTAACTTTTATATTATTTTATATTAATGTACAAACCAACAGTAAAATTGTGGTTAATTTAGATGTAGGTAAAAAAAAAAAAAAGTATGGACACTTCCGGACAGCATCGGGGCTTTTGGATGAAGGGGTGCACACATGTCCTTTAAACATCAATAGATCAAGACCTTCAGAAGTATGTAGTCGTGCTAGCCCAATGAGGTTTTGTTTCCATATTTCCAGTTAAGCAGAACAGATGAAACAATGTGTGGCGGTAGCGATACAGAGAAAAAGATGACTTGACTATTTTAATAGGCCAGTATGTTGAAGTTTTGAAAGTTAGTAAATTTTCCTTGTAACACATCTGTGTCGTTTGCCAGCTTTAAAGTAAGTCATTTCCTCCACCATCCTTCAGATCTGGTGTGTGGTACTATTTTGGTTTTTGTGTGACACTGATGGCAAACATGTCATTGGACAATTATAGATAAGACATATATACATAAACATAGATGGGGCGATGGCTACTTTTATTGCTGTTGACACGCAACCTTTTTCTGCTGTGGAAAACACTAGGTTTCAGGACATGTTGTGGACACTGGAGACCTATTTCACAGATATTGTTGTTCCTGCTTTGTACAACAAAGCAGAAGCCCAATTAGAGCAATCAGTGTCCGTAGCACCCACTGTTGCTCTGACCTCGGGCTGCTGGACCTGAAGAACTACAACAACCTCTTAAAGCACATTATATGACAGCAGAATGGGAAAAGAAAAGCCACATTCTTCAGACATGCTTCCACAACAGTCACAACACTGATGGTTTAGCCAACGGTCTGACAGAAGCTGTGGAAGTTTGTGTCACTAACCTGTGACTACTGATAATGATAAGAATGTATGTAATGGTGTCACAGGCCATGGCCTGGGGCCACAAATGTGATGCTTTGCACATACCATTAAGCTAGCTGCTCTAAAATGAATGGCAGTGTAGAAGATTAATAATTTAAAAAAAGTTGTGGCATATTGCTACACAACCTGTACGTATATAAACAGTACCCGATGTTGATCACTAAATCTGCACCATCTGCATCCATGATCCTGCCTTTAAAAGCCAAACTTCTACAATGCATGACCCCAAGTGAGTAAAAAGCACCATCACTTAAGATGTCAAACAGCCATTAGCGAGGACCCAAAGCCCAGATATACTTCACCCCCTAGTCGATCTTCTCAGATCTACTGCACTGATCCCAGATTAAAGTCCCTAACTCACCTAGACCCTTTCCTATGCCAGAGGAGAAACAGTGACCTCTGAGATTGAATAGTCAGACAATTGTTTTATATGCCGCTATGTACTAGCAACACTCCAGAAGATGGGTGACTTGAAGCTCCATCAGAGAGAAATTTGTTTTATAAGATCTATTGTGTTATTGTTTAATATGCTGGTAAGAATATAGCCTAGAAGAGGAGATCGATATTTTTTTGTACAATATACTTTGCTGTTAAGAAGCAACACAGAAGATGGGTCATTTCTCCATCAGATACATTTATTCTACTATTATTATTTTTTACATGTCTTATTTATTTTACATGGTGCAAAGTATGCACAGCAGAAATTGTGACTTGTTCTTATTCCTATTCTTATAGAATTTTGTTATTACAATGTGTCAAAATAAGAGTTATTATGTTTTTGATCTGTTCAAGCTGGTCAAAAGTGGTGATTATTACATGTATTATTGTGCATGTCTGCACAATAGGAAAATAGGGATGCAATGAAAGACATACAGTTATCAAGGCAATATGCTCATCTTCTCTGCTGATACAGGTGGTTCTAAGATGGTAATGC
This sequence comes from Takifugu flavidus, assembly GCF_003711565.1. Lineage (NCBI taxonomy): Eukaryota > Metazoa > Chordata > Actinopteri > Tetraodontiformes > Tetraodontidae > Takifugu > Takifugu flavidus. Next base: position 18,880,837 of record NC_079522.1, read on the forward strand.
TCTTAAGTTTGATTGTGCAAAGAAGTGGACATGTGAAGGCGATGCCTACATTTTTAAGTCCTGGGAAACCTAAATCCTGAAAGCACAACATTTTTAATGCTGGTTGATTAATTGGGGTTATGCACATACGACAGGAGGTTGTCAACTTATTCCTTCCATCTCTTAATGATGCATTATAACCAAATTAATGGGATGTCTAGTGAGTTCAAAATAATTTTGTTGCCATATCCTGTCACATTCTTATCAATGAATTTTTCTCTGAGTTGCTCGGAGTGTTCCTTTTTTAGCTGAACGAGTCACAGGACACACAAACACCAAAGGTGTTAACACTCCAATAACCTGTTAGACAACTACACTCTCATCTCCATTTCCCTAATGGTGTCACTGCTGCTAATGACCAGTTGGACTTCTGTTGAATAAGGCCAGTCTCTATTACATGTATTTCACAATGTATATTTTGTAATTAATTAGTTTCTATCTGTCTGTTTTCACTTTGACATAAAATTTGGTCAAAGGTCTTGGTCAAAAAAGTATTATATTGATCATAATTTTAGGTATGAAAACAACAAAAGGGGTAAACATCCAAGGGGTGAATACTATTTACATTGTACACTGGAGTGATAAAGTGTTTTCACTGAAACTATGTTGTTTGTTTGCCCTTCTGCAATGTTTCTGATCATAACTGTGTGTTTTTATTGAAGAGGCTCAGTCATGGTCAACTCATACTGGTTTTCATAAAATGATAGCTGTAATCATTACATTCTGAAGATAATGACATTCACAAATTTTGAGAGTAAAAAGGTAAGACTTTTAAAGAAATTTTAAAGAAGCTTAATTAGACATTGTAGTATTCTGCCAGCTACAGTCCTTTTGATTTACACAGCAATGAAAGGTTTTGACTTACCGGCATTTGAGGGTATAATACTTGCCCACCATCTTGACCAGTGGATAAGTGGGTGGTTTGGGCACCAGCGCTGGGACAGTGCCACTGCGAGGCATGCTTGCAGTAAGCCTGTGACTCTCTGTTCCATCTGGACAAGTTGGATGTTTTAGGGGCCGACGTTCAAAACCTTGGGAAGAACATGACTGTTTATTGTATATGATGCAATAACACCAGCAAAAGGTATTGGTTCCTATTTTGGATGTGATTGTCAGAAAACATTATTAGTAGTGGCAAACACATAGCCTCCACACCCCTGACTGACTGCATTTTATCAGTGTATTAAAAGGTCTCATATATATATTTGTGTAAATACTTTTGAATTTAGTGGCATAGACTAGGGATACAAAAGAAACTATGCGGCATGATGTCTGTATTTTCAAAATGTGTTAAACGTGTGAAACAGAATTGTTTTTTAAATTTTTTGAGAACATCCCAAGCCAATATGTGATAATATGTGATATATCCTATGTTTGCAACAACAGTAAATTTAAGGTGCAATCTGATTAATAATTAAACGAAATTATAAAATAATACAATTTTACAAAAAAATATATCAAAATTTTAAAGAAATATCATGATAGTGCACACTCACAACCAGGTATAGACCAATCATTTATGTCAATTAAATATAGATTACATCCAATTATTTATGTTCTCTAACCAGGGTCTTCATTACTGATCTTCAGGTCAAAGAAGTCAATATTTTTTGGAAAGGAGCCAGTGAAAAAGTGATTATTCTCCCAAAAGGATAATTAACGTTTTGGGTAAAGATTTTTTATGACATATAATAATGTGTGGAAGATCCTCGCTCTCTTAAATCACTTATGTTATTACTTGAGGACACTAAACTGAACTTTTCCAAAATAATGAAAAAAGAAGCAGAGGTGATCCCTGGTTCATTTGAACTGGGCATGATGACTTGGACCTTTTTGCAGACTATTTAAAGCCTCAAACTTGAATTTTAAGGTGGAAGGTGATTTTAAATTAAATCAACAAATTGCTGCTATAGTTAAGTCCAGCTTCTTTCATCTTAGACAGCTGGCAAACGTGAAGCCCTTCCTTGCACGAAAGCACTAATCAGTAATCCACACCTTCATCACATCTTGGCTGAATTATTGTAATGCAGTTTACTTTGGAGTCAACCAGTCCTGCTTCATATACCTCCAGTTAGTACAAAACACTGCTGCTTACCTCTTAACTGGAATAACTAAGAAACTAAGAAAAACACATTACTCCCATTTCCGGGAGGCTGACTCCATCGCTACTTTTAAGATCAGACTTAAAACCTACCTCTTTGAAAAAGCTTATTGTTACTAATTCTGTAGTTCCAGTTACTATCATAGACAGACAAATTATCATACTTAGGGGGTCGTCTAATCATTAGGTTAACATCTTAGCTGTGCTGTTATAGGCCAAGGCTGCCGGGGTCCAGAAACATGATCACCTGACAGGTCTCTGTCACCCCACTGGGTCATGGTTTCCTCTCCTCTCCTTTCCTCCTCCTCATCAAGCAGACTAGTTATGCTGATTCTTGTGTAGTTTTTCTGCCCCCCCCCCCCCCCCCTTCTCTATTCATTTACAGGTATCGCCGCCTTCGGAGCTGCATGATGACCTCCGGCCCCGCTGACCAGCTCTTCTCTCCTCTCCTCTCCCTCTCCCTCTCCCTCTCCCTCTCCCTCTCCATCTCCTTCTTCTCTCCTCTCCCCCTCCCTCTCCTCTCCCTCTCCCTCTCCTCTCCTCTCCTCTCTCTTTACCCAGCCGGCCATCAACAGGAGGGTCCCCCTACATGAGTCTGGTCCTGCTCAAGGTTTCTTCCTGTTAAAGGGAAGTTTTTCCTTGCCACTGTTGCTTGTCTGGGGTCAGGCCCTGGGATTCTGGAAAGCGTCTTGAAACAATTTTGATTGTAAAATACGCTGTATAAATAAAGATTGATTTGATTTGATTTGATTTTGGCCTCTCTCCATGTGCATTTTAGAGTTAATTTAAGATCCTATATATTTTTAAAAAAAATCTTTAAATGATCTCATCCTGTCCTACCTGTCTGAGGTGCTCTGTCCCTACACTCCTGCTTGGTGCCGCAGGTCAGCTGATCAGCTGGTACTGGAGGTACCAAGGTCTAAGCGGAGGTGATCAGATCAGAGGTGAAAGAGCCTTTTCTGCAAACTATGGAAAGACCTCCATCTACACATCAGAAAAGCTCCTTGCCTGTCCATTTTTAAAACCTTTCTTAAAACACACTTCTATTCCTTGGCTTTCAACCCAGCACAAGATTCTGCCAGTTAAAGCATCTCATTGGTTTTGGTATAAACTCCCTCACTCTATGCATCATAAACCCAAAATAAACCTTTTGGAAGCCCCTACGTATTAAACTCATGAATTACATTACATTCTTAATTCCTTTATTTCTCACCCTCAGATTCTCTGTCAGTTCTGTAATGCCTATATTACTTCAGGCTACTCCAATAATAAACCGCCCTAACTCCCCCCACCTCTTTGCTCTCTGACTCTCACAACTTCGGGCCATCGGCTGATATCCTCTTAGCTACCCAACCTGCTTGCTTCCTGACTCCTGTTATCTGCATTGAAATCTTGTTGATAATGCAGTTATTACCAAACTCTGGTAAAATCTGCTATGCTATTTAAAGCTGCTGTATACCAGATACCAAACCATTCACTGAGGCAAAGGCTGCTTATTGTTTGAGCGTGAAAATATGTCGGGAATATGTGGATCCTCTTCATCAGAGAAAATCGGAGAAGCTGTATTTGCCCAATGCTGAATAATGCAGTGATTCCTTCTAACAATAACGCAGGAGGAGGAGCTCTATCCTGGTTTAGCATGCAGCATGCGGTGGGCCCGATTAAGTGACATTTTAGACTCCAGGTAAAGCAGGAGTTAGAGGGGACCCTCCATCCCCTCAGGGAAAGCCAATGCATCTGATGAGTTATTTTATCTGGAGTGAACCTCCAGTTCCTTACACTTCCTCCTCATGAATTCCACTGTTGCTGTCAGCGAAGCTACATTAGCTTGCAGGTCAGCTGCTTGGCTATCCTGCTCATTAGTACATTTTTCGGGAATGACGACAGAAGATATAGTCTCCTTTGGGTCATCCAGAGGTCACATGTGACATTGTTGGTATATATAACCGGACTGCGCATGCGCGAATGGGAATATTAAGTATAAAGCATCCCCTTTGGTGGTCATTCATGATTCATCGATTCATAGTTACATCCATAACTTTTCATTTTATCTCAAAGAAATGAAAATAAAATTGTGAACTCTAATACATAGTTAAACAAGCAAAACAAAACACAACATTTCCAATTCATTCAAGTAAAAAACATGATTTAGCTTTGCATACTTCTGGGTAGTCGGACGTTCAGCTCACTATGTGCTACTTGTGCTTGAACTGGGAGGCCAGTGCATCTAGGGTGTTTTCTCGCCAGGTGATCAGACCTAGCATCACCTTCAGCATTCCTGAAAGAATCCCAGACAGCCTTGCCACAGTGCGGTTGTGCCAGTCGAATAGCCAGAGATGAAGACCACTGGGAAAAGGAGGAAGAGTGCATGGAACAGGAGTCCTGCAATTATATGGGGAGGTTTGTGATCATTTTCTGCAAACAAGAGAGAAGAGCTTACAAATAAGAATAATAATGAAATGCTCTAGAAATGGTGTAATGGAGAATTTGTCATTAGTCATACCTATGCTAGGAGTGCAGTTGGAAAGTTTTCAGACCCTTTTAAACTTTTTGTGTGTTTTCATCATATGAATGCCCACCTGAAGTAAATAAAGGACTTAAAGGACTGGCAGACTGTAAAATGTACCTTTTGTGGTCTGTTGAAACCAAGTCTAAACCTTTTTGGAACTCTAAGCATAATTTTTGGAGGAAAATGTCCTTCCCTAACATGAAGCACAGTGGTGGGAGCTTCATGCTATGGGGATGTTTTTCAGCAGTTGAAGCATGGAGACTGGTCAGGCCTTGGAAAAATTCTGAATGGAGCAAAGTAAAGAGATGTCCCTCATGAAAACTTGTTTCAGACCACACAGGACCTCAGACTGGGGTGAGGGTGCTTAGGGTGACCCTAAGCCAGGGGTGCTGAGTACATCGATCACGATCTACCGGTCGATTGCCAAGGTACAATCGGTAGACCACGTGACATTAAAAACAGACGTCAGCCTATCATCTGACCCGTCACTTGATTGATCTACAGGGCAGCCAGTCAGATGACATCTGAATTTTGGTGACACTTAGGTCACTGTGCATGCACAAACAACAGCAATAAGTGCAGCAAAGCCAACAAGCTAGTCATCTTATTACTGCGATTTTTTCGCTTTTGTTTTTTTCCTCTTAAACTTAAGATATTAAAATGAGTGAGGGAGCTTGACCACGTAAGAAGAATAAAACGTATCACTTTGATACAGAATAGGAGGAAATAGGAATAGGACTTTTTGTTCACGATGACATTTTCAAAGTGCGTTTGCCTCATCTGCCAGTCTACCATCGCAATACCAAAGAAGGGAAATGTGGAGCGGTATTTTCAGACTGTTCATGGAAAATACGACGCTAAATACCTACCAAAAAGCGAGCTGAAAAAGAAAGGGAAAGACCCAGTTGTTTTTCACAATGGCAAAAAATACATAGTTAATTATGTTGTGGTGGGTAACTGAGACCTGGCTTCAGGAGGAGTATGTTAGCTTAAATGAATCTACTCCTCCTAGCCATCTTAATTAGCATATCCTGGTCAAGGAGGGGGAGTTGCAGCAATCTATCACTCCAAGTTATTGGTAAAGTTATTATTCACGTCGGAGCCAACGACACCCGGCTTCGTCAGTCGGAGGTCACCAAAATTAACATAGAGTCGGTGTGCAACTACGCAAAAACGATGTCGGACTCCATAGCATTTTCTGGTCCCCTCCCCAATCTGGCCAGCGATGAAATGTTTAGCCGCATGTCGTCGCTTTGTCGCTGGCTGTCACGGTGGTGCCCCGAAAACCAGGTGGCTTTTATAGACAATTGGAGCACTTTTTGGGGAAAACCTGGTCTGATTAGGAGAGACGGTGTCCATCCCACATGGGATGGTGCCTCTCTCATTTCTAGTAATTTGGCTAATTTTATTAGACCCAAAGTGACCTGACAATCCAGGGTCCAGACCAGGATGCAGAGTTGTAGTCTTACACACCTCTCTGCTGCTTCCTTAGAACCCTCATCCACCAACAATAACATATTTAGCACTATAGAGGTAGTCTCTGTTCCACGGTTAAAAGTTCACCAAGCACAGAGCAGAGCAGAGCGGTCAATCACCCTAGATCTAGTTCTGGCTTGATTGAAAGACTTTTGGAAAGGGATTGCATTGAAAAAGCAACTCAAAAAGTAGGGAAACAAAAACAGGAAAAACATTTTTAGTCAACCATTAAGCTGTAAGACAAAGTGTCTGAAGCTTTCAATGAAATAAAACATCTAAATTCTACTCCAAGGAAACCCCCAATGCAAGTTGGTAGCAACAGTAATGATGGAAATGAGAGGAAATAGAAATACTTTGTCCGTCTGAATGTATGTCAGTGTTTACAGGCAGGCTCTACAGAATGTCTCACCTTCTTAAGCGTGGAGTGCGTGCTCTGCATATAGCTGCGGTGCATCTCCAATACCTTTTGTGGCCTGGTGCGTATCCATGCACTGAGAGTCTCAATGGGGGATCCATTTACACTCCACTCAGTCACACCAAACTGTCTCAGATGGGCTCGGGCATGACTGGCAAGAGCCTTCCTGTTCTCAAAGAAGAAGCCACACAGCTCACAACTTGGATCTAAGAACAAAAATTGATCATTAATGAGGATGTTATAAGGTGCTGAACACATAATTATTTGAAATAAAATTAAACTAATAATCACTCACCACTTAATGACCTACCCTGATGTCCAGGCTTATTTGGGGAGGACTTTCTTGTGACAGTGAAATTATGTGTGTGAGATGAGATCGCCTTAACTCTAGGTGGTGGTGAGTTGTCAGAATCTACAGACTCGGGTCTTTTTACTGGTGAGATGATCCTGAAGACCTTTCCTGTGGAAGGGGCAGCAGATGTTGATACCAAACCTTTTGGAAACCCTTTATGGAGCCTTGACTGCAGAAATCTGAGAGGTGATTTGTGGAATTTGGAGAGCTGCCAACTGGAGGTAGGCAAACCTTGTGAACTGCCAGTTTTCTCTATGCTCTCCCATGATAAACTGTTGAATCCCCGACTCCTTTCCTTCTTCAATCCAAGGTTTGGCAAGGAAGACTCATACTCACATTTCTTCATCATTATCTCCCTCAGGGTGTCAATGGGTGAGCCATTTACAGACCACACAGTAATGCCCATCTGGCGAAGGTGGGAACGGGCATGACTGGACAGGCCTTTGCGGTTCTCAAAATATTCACCACAGAGCTCACAACAAATATCCTTTGTGGGTTCTGGTTTTGATACCATTGCTATAAAGAAACCAGAGGGACAAACATGTATAAAACAAATGACCATGCAATTCAATTTGTTATTTATTGGTAATGTTTTCTATTTTCCCTCCACACATCTAAATAAGTCAGTCAAATTTTGAAGTTACCCAAGTTAAGTGGGAACACACTAGCAGAGCTGCTCCAGTTGTGTGTTTCACAAGGGAAATTGTGAGATTTTTCCACAGGTCCAGACACAGTGACATCCACTTGTGCTGGTTCAGACTTTAGCTTTATTGTTAAGCCTCTAGAACATGAGATTGGGTGTAGAGATATTGATTTAGATGCCGCCAAAGGCTGAGGAATGCTAAAGGGCTGAATGCAAGTTGAAGAGACTCTGCTGAGAAGAGAGACTTGAGGAGATGATGAGGCCTTCAAAGACTTAGGGGGTCCAGGAGATGATGGTGATGTTTTCTTAAAAGATTTAATCGAAGAAGAACAAGACAGGCCCTGTCGTGTCATGACATCTCTGAGAGTGTCGATAGGTGAGCCGTTGACAGACCACTCAGTGATTCCCATCTGACGCAGGTGGGAACGGGCATGGCTGGATAGACCTTTACGGTTCTCAAAATATTCCCCACAACAGTCACAACCTATTTCCTTTGGAGGCTTACCTATTTAATGAAGAAAAATGAAAAGCAAAGAAAAATGAAACCCAAGAAGTATCCAAGCTATTAAAAGTACCTTGCTTTCTACATTTATGATTCCCACAAATACAACCAATTTATTTTCTAATTATTGATAACCATTAATGATATACAGTGTCTATTGTACATGTAAATTTTTATTATAACTTATTAAAGTTATAAAAAGTAACAAAGGTTACATAAGACACTTATTAAAACTAAAAGAAAAGGTGTAGTTTTTTCTAATTGCTTATAAACACAACTTATAAGAATTGGGAATTTAAAAAAAATAATTTGAAAATCAAAAGAAAATTAATCTGTCATGCTGCACAATCGACCTGTGAAATAATTACTCACTGTGTGGAAGGGCCATGGCATCCCCACTACTTAGGTGGAAGACTTGCATACAGGAAGACTTTTGACGTTTTGCAGGTGGGCCAGGCAATGATAAGGCAGATGAAGAGGAAGGTTTGGATGTTGATTTACCCTCAAGTGCAGTTACCTTATACAGCAGGGATGAAAATGAAGAGGATGAGGAGGAAGGAGAACTCAGCAAGGGGGACTGCTTAGAAAAACAAACTGTGTTTGAGAGACCTGGTAGTTCATTTAGACTTTCCGGTTGCAATGTACTGGAATTGTTTTTGAAGTTATCAGTTTGAATGAGCTGGTTCAGCAGGTCGATAGGAGAGCCCTTCGATTCCGAGCACTCCAATCCAAAGTGTCGCAGGTGGGCTCGAGCATGGCTGGATAGACCTTTCCGGGTCTCAAACCAAGCACCACATAGTTGACAAATAATGTCCTTGTTGGGGTTCACCTCCAATGCTGCTCAAAGATAAGTCATTAAAAAAAGTAATTAGACAGTAAAAAACCAAAAACAAACTCAATGTTATTCAGACTTTTTTGTGACATTTGAAAAGAAATTATTTTAAAAGATTATATTGCAATATCGTGAATATTTGTAAATACTTGTCATTTAATGATTACTCAAGATCTGGAGCAAATCCACATCATTCAATTCTGCATTTACTCTCTGGAAATCTATCAGGCTGCAGGATAGCCACAATGAGCTGTCCTTCAAGACACCAGTTTTAGATTCAAGCATCCTCAAAGTGCATTCTTTCTCTTTGAGAATGTGCAAAATTGTTTATTTGGCTGTTTCAGCATCATGCGTTTCATGTTGGGTTTTTAAAAAAATAAAAAAATTATCTGACAAAGAGAAAATATACAGTATGTATGTCGGGATATTTACCTTCCTACCTACCTACCTACCTAAGCAATACTGTGCCAAACCTACATGCAGGCAAGAAAAATACTGTAAACTTTAAATGCTTTCAAAACTGAAAGTGTTAAAAGAGAGAAAGAACAAAGGGAAAATCTAAATCAAATAAATATTTGATGCCACCACCTAATGCCTTCATACAGCATACATCTTATTTATCACCTCTGGCAGTTTTTGTTTACACTGAAGATACCGTATTTTCACGACTTTAAGGCGCACCTAAAAGCCTAGAATTTTCTAAAAAATCGACGGTGCGCCTTTTAACCCGATGCGCCTTTTGTATGGATTACGGTAATATTGGTTAATCGCGGCTACCGTAGTCAGTAGGCGTGGCCGAAGTAACAGCAGTAAGAGCGATAAATAGGAATTCTAGTCCAGTCCCAAACCATTTCTGTCTGTAAAGACCCCAAAATGGCTCCTTGCAAGATACACGCTTACGATGCAGAATTCAAACTGAAATCTATCAGTCACACAGTTGAACACGGAAATAGAGCAGCGGCAAGAGAATTTAACGTGAATGAATCAATGGTGTGGAAGTGGAGGAAGCAACAAGACGACCTGCGCCAGGTAAAGAAGACTCAACGGAGCTTCCGATGAAACAAAGCAAGATGGCCACAGTTGGAAGACAAACTCGAACAGTGGGTTGTTGAACAGAGAGCAGCAAGTAGAAGTGTCTCTACAGTCACTATTCGAATGAAGGCAACAGCGCTAGCAGACGAACTGAAGATAAATGATTTTAGAGGCGGTCCTTCTTGGTGCTTTCGGTTTATGAAAAGACGCCACCTCTCCATCCGCACACGAACGAGTGTTTCGCAGCAACTGCCTGAAGACTATCAAGAAAAGCTGTCCACTTTCCGTGCATACTGCAGAAACAACATCGCTGGAAAAAAGATCCGACCAGAACACATCATCAACATGGATGAGGTTCCACTCACCTTCGATATTCCTGTGAACCGCACTGTGGACAAAACGGGAGCACATACGGTGAATGTTTGCACCACAGGGAAAGAGAAGGCATCCTTCACCGTAGTCCTCGCCTGCTAGGCTAATGGCCAGAAACTTCCACCCATGGTTATTTTCAAAAGGAAGACTGTGCCAAAAGAAAACTTTCCAGTCGGCGTAACCATCAAAGCTAACTCAAAGGGATGGATGGATGAAGAAAAGATGAGTGAGTGGCTGAGAGAAATTTACGTCAAGAGACCCGGTGGCTTTTTTCACGCAGCTCCGTCCCTATTGATCTGCAACTCCATGCGCGCCCATATCACCGATGGTGTAAAAAAACAAGTAAAGCACACTAATTCAGTTCTTGCCGTCATTCTGGGTGGATTAACAAAGGAACTGCAGCCGCTAGATATTGGTGTCAACAGGGCATTCAAAGCTAGACTGCGAACTGCGTGGGAGCGGTGGATGATGGAAGGCGAACACACGTTCACCAAGACGGGGAGACAGCGCCGAGCAGCATACGCCACTATCTGCCAGTGGATCATAAATGCCTGGGCTGATATATCAGTCTCGACCGTGGTCCAAGCTTTCAGGAAGGCAGGGATTGTCACTGAAATGCCAGACAACACCAGCGACACTGACCCTGATGACGACTTTGACGAGACGGAGCCGGCCATGTTGGATGCCGTATTAGCACAACTGTTCAATTTGGACACCGAAGAAGAGGAATTTGAGGGATTCCTGGATGAGGAATGAACTGATAAAGTGAGCTTTACGTGTTTCTTTTGTGTGTTTACAACTTAACAAGGCATGGTAATACTGTGAATATGGACATTACCGTTTGAACAACGTTGTTATATTGCTATTGTTATATTGCTATTGCTTTGCACTACTTCGAGAGTTCGAGTTACCGTATATAACGTATGATTTACCGCAACGGTACTACGTGATAAAAATGTTGCACTAAATCTAAGATTTATTAAACTCCACTATCCACTTGTGATAAAAATGTTGCACTGCCTGTTATAACTCGCTGTTATTAAATGAATTGTGTTACGCGAAAACACTACGTCACTCGGGAAAAATAATAAAACAGCTGTTTATTCATTTTGGGAGTGAATGGAGTTGTTAGAACGCCGGTTTGTATTCTATTAATAAGGTTTGACTGACTTATCTGATTGTTTTATTGACATTCCTTTTAGCGCAGCTCGATCTAGTGAATGCGTCATGAAACCACAGGCACTACGTAGTTTCTATGCTATGCGCCTTATAACACGGTGCGCCCTATGTATGAAAATAGTTCTAAAATAGGCCGTTAATTGAAGGTGCGCCCTATAATACGGTGCGCCTTATGGTTGTGAAAATACGGTAGTTCTAATAACGTTGTCTGTGTGTTTAGCATGCTTGCCATTGTGGACACACTTAACCCTGACAAAATCTAGAACACCATTTACAGAAATGCAGCTCTAAACTTGCCAGGATAGTTAACCATACTTCAGTGTTGCCTGCAGACACAAATGGTCTTGTGCTACAGGCATTTCAAAATTTGACTCATTCCAGGATCAATTCTGTTCTTGGCAGAAGTAGGAGACTCTGTCTAGAGGTTATGCTGGTTTGGAGGTAAAGGCTAGTAACAGCAAAAAAGAATTTAAAAAAAATAAAGGAACACTTTTTTGATCACAGTATAACATTTAGTCAATAACCTCTCGGATATTGATCTGGTCAATTAAATAGCAGAGAGGTTTGTTAGTCTCCCAAAACGAATAGTTTTACAAGGGGTTGTCTGTCATCTGCCTCATCATCTTTTCTTACTGTTTCCATTAATTTTAAATTTGGCTATTGCCAGCATCAGTACTGGTAGCATGAGTTAATACCTAGATGCTACAGAGGCCACACAGGCAATCCAACTCATCAAGGATGGCAAATCAAAGGTTTGATGCACTACCCAGCAAAGTCTGATGATGGGTCAGTGACGGTCTAGACAGATATAGATACAGAGATACCCGCAAACCTGTGTTACCTACGTTAGTGTAGTGGTGCCTCATGCGAGACTGTGCAGGCATTTGATAGCACCAAATGGCCCTGACTTAATCCAGTAGAACGCATTACTGAGCTCTTGGATGGTCTGAAATCTGTACAGTTGAGATCTGATCTATTTTGAGTGTTCATTTATTTTTTTCTATATCTATCCATCCATCATCAACATACACACACACACTATATATATATATATATACACACACTCCAAAGACCAGAAGTAGTTTTTCATTCACTTATATGGTCTAAAAGCCTACAGCTATTTGAAAGTTGGTCTAGATTTTTATAGTCATGTTTTTATGTTCAGTTGAGTCTTTTTTTAATATAAAACAATGTGTACTACATCTCTCGGATGAAAGGTGCTATACAAATAAAATGCATTTCTTCAATACTGTTAATATCAATTATAAATAAATGCAACTCTAAGGAGTGTCATAATACCAACATCAGTTCAGTTATTCCATATGTAATATATTGATAAAAACAATATTACATTCAAGAACAAAGGCTAATGAGGGCCCAAAAATGTGGCGCAAACTCATAAAATCATAGTATCTTGAGGTATGTGAAAGAACACTTGTCTTTGTGTAATGTGTTAAGTTTTTCATTCATTTCTGCCTCTCTGTACCTCCATCCAATATCCATGCTGGTTCCCAAGACAGAGCACTTAAAAAATTCCATGACAAAGATGTAGAATTCAAAGAATAATTGACCACATTTGTGGCTGGAAGTTTCCTGTCAACAGTTTTAGAGACATCTATTTATTTATTTTTTTCATTTCTCCTACATCGTTTAACATAATGTCTAGATCTACTGGCCTAGGCACAACAGTATTGGTAATTTCTGAGTGTTCCAAATAAGCATTTGAAAACAGGTGGGTTCCTTGGTATTTGTTGATCACTTTAATGTGTTTAGGGGGGGATTTTCATGAGATCAAACAGTGTGGGACAATGAGTTTAGCCTACCAAGACATTACTCTAACATACAGAAAAAAAGGCTTGTCAATGGAATCCAAATAACATGATTCAGCATGGTAGCAGGTGAAAAAAAGCCTTGATCCTACTACTCAACCCTTCTACCTCTCCCCAGTAGTTAGAAATATTAATGACCACATACGCAGAAAATTTGCAGTTTTTTTTTTTCTTTTTTTAAATACTGTGGCAGTAGCAATAGAACAGAAAATTGGTGGTCAGTCAACACATGAGTGTTAATTGGAGAAAAAAAGAATCATCCTGTGTTTGGGCACTAAGAGATCTGTCCTTCACTGAACTGATAAGGGATGCAATTTGAAAATTCGTGTTGGGCAATTTTTATTACAATGAGCTTCTAACTGACCAATAAAACACCAATATTCTGCTGTTTCATGTTGCTACAAGAATTTAGATGTCCAAAAGAAAGTTAGTATTGCTAAGATATGACTAGTGTGCTACCCCCACATGTGCGGGGCAAATAAGAAAAGGCGATACCAGAAGTATAGAAAGAATAATAAAATAAACAGGAATATCAGGGAAATGTGAGAGACAATTGAGACTAAGCTAACGACACATCTGCCAATGAAATGTCGCCATTATACAGAAGGAATCACTGAGTTTAAAAAACCTGGGTCAGGAGACAACCGCAGAGGTACAAAAGGCTTCAGAGGAGTTGAGCAGTTCTTTCACAGTCTGTTGACCACCAGGTATCTCCAGAGGCTGATACAGCATGTATTAATAGTCATTTTGATTTTCTTAAACTAGAATCTGGTTGATAGATCAGCTAGACCAGAAAAGTAATCTGAAAGCATAGTTATGCATTTATATTACCTCCCCTGTCCTGTGAACCCTGTTCCTTATTTTCATTTCCAAAAATTGGTAACACTAGGTACTCATCATGGAATAATAAAACATCCATTCATGGTCTGATCATTCTCTCAATATGGAGATTTCTGTGGTGTGTCCGCACTTTGACGTCAATTGGCTTCTTGAGAAAGACTGGCATCAATCCACAGGTTTCTAAGGGTTCATCTCAGGTTTGACTAACAAGATTTTCTCTAAACCTGCTTGCTGGGACAGGCACCAGGTGTAGTAGAGGTTTATATCTACAAAAGGTTGTTTGTTTGTTTTTGTTTATAAAAATTCTGAGGTGGAGTTAAGGCAATTTATTTGGCAAGGTTTTAAAACATTTTGCCTACTTAACAGAAGAAAAAAATCTGTTTGAAAACAAACCAGTTAGCTTGGAATCATGTCTACCCAAATATGAGTTTTGCATTATTTATAAATAGAAATATTTGGATTTTGCTTTCATTTCATATTCCTACAAAACAATGCACTGTTTTTGTTACTGTGAGCAGAATGCAATTAATCACAATTAAAAATATTAACCATTTGATAGCAGCCATGCACACACACATGCACCCACACATATAGATATTTTCTAAGGAGTAATAAAATACATAAAAGAAACGAAAGACAACCTTTTGTGAAAGAAAATCCTTACTGAGGTTGAGGGGAGCATCATTCTTCTGTGGTGCCCAGAGAGGTTTGGTAGATGTGGTGGTTGCTACACCAGTAAAGTTAGAGTTCAGACATTTTATTCCCATGACCTTATGCTTAGATGAAAGTAAGGGGGTAGATGCAGGCAGCAGAGAGGAGATGGTGGCCTTTTTCACCACAGAGTTAGCAGATTTACAATGAGTCCTAGCTGAGGAAGCACCCGGAGAAGACTGAGGCGTGGAAGGTGACACTGCATCAGATGGTCTAGCCAGGTTGCACATGGGAATGAGCGTCGTGTCTAAGTCCATGTCTTCTAAGTACTCCTCTTTATGAGGAACTGACAGGATAAATTCAAGAGTTCGTGGATAAATAGTGATCAGGAACAGCTAAACTAAGGATACAGCTGCTTGTACTGTGCTTCTTGATAGTTTGTTAGAGGTTGACAGAGGGTGTTTGTCTGCTCACTTGAAATCCAATACAGGCTGATGCACATTTTAGCAGGCATGGCACGATGATCCCTGAGTGCTTTCAAACTGATCTCCACAGACCTCATACTTCAAGCTGTAGGGTACAAGAACAATATGGTTGGGATAATATTTCAGATAAAAAAATTATATATGAAAAATACACATAGACACAGACACATACACGCAAGTGCATGCACACACACATGCTACAAAAAAAGATAAGTTAATCTAATGACTGGCTATGTTTCCAGTTAATGGTACCCAGTTAATCATTCATTTAAAAAAGACAATCTTATAGACAGAACAGGGGGCAGATGTCCATTTTTGGACTCTAAAACAACATTAAAAAAAAGATGAAAGTCAATGATGTGGTTGCACTTTAAGAAACAGGTGGCTAAACCTAGCACTGGACTGGGCAAGACCAATGCTTGGATTATACTGGGAAAAACCACTGCTAGGTTTGGCACGTTCCTCTACCTCTTCTCGCACCACTACACCACATTGCCTTGTCTGTGAATGAAGATCTTTAAAGTATGAACATATTGCCATTTAGTGATAAATGTCAAGTACTCAGTAAGTAACTTACAACATAATTTCTTTATGACCTGTTGACAGTACACAATTTTAGCCCAATCAGCCGGTTGCCGACTAGCTTTGCTCTCCTCTTCCAACTATGAGGCAGCCCTTCCCTCGGAAGTCTGGGTCTTTACGCGTGAACACCTTAAATACGTCAGTCAGGCTGTCAGCGACTTCCCAAATCAAACTTGGTTTACAATGACATAAAAAAAAGCTACAGCCAATAAGAGCAGACATAGGGTTGCTATTTAGCGCTGTCAAAGCTCCTCTGGCAAGCTTGCGTGTCATTAACATATTGCTCAAAATGTTTCCAGATTCATTCTCTGACATACATTTAGTGTAACAATATCCTGATTCCTACCCCCCCAAAAAGATGTGGGTGGTTGCCATAAAATGCACTGTTGCTGCTGATGGAGAATCGTTAACTTCATCCATCCATTCATCCTCTACCGCTTATCCGGGGTCGGGTCGTGGGGACAGCAGCCTAAGAAGAGAAGCCAAGACTTCCCTCTCCCTAGCTACTTCCTCCAGCTCATCCGGAGGGATCCCCAGGCGTTCCGAGACCAGTCGAGAGACACAGTCTCTCCAACGTGTCCTGGGTCTTCTCGGGGGCCTCCTACAGGAGGGACATGCCCTGAACACCTCACCAGGGAGTCGTCCAGGGGGCATTCTAACTAGATGCCCAAGCCACCTCATCTGGCTCCTCTCAATGTGGAGGAGCAGCGGCTCTACTCCGACCTCCTCCCGGATGGCAGAGCTTCTCACCCTATCTCTAAGAGAGAGCTCAGCCACCCTAAGGAGGAAGCTCATTTCGGCCGCTTGTACCCGTGATCTTGTTCTTTCAGTCATTACCCAAGGTGACCATGACCATAGGTGAGGGTAGGAACGAAGATCGACCAGTAAATCACTCGTGAACAAGACCCCGAGGTACTTGAACTCCTCCACTTGGGGCAGGATCTCCTCCTTGACCCGGAGAAGGCACTCCACCTTTTTTTCCGGTTGAGAACCATGGCCTCGGATTTGGAGGTGCTGATTTTCATCCCAGCCGCTTCACACGCGGCGACAAACCGATCCAGTGATCGTTGGAGGTCACGGGCCAGTGACGCCAACAGGACCACATCAAAGAGCAGAGACCCAATCCTGAGGTCACCAAACTGGACCCCATCAACACCATGACTGCACCTAGAAATTCTGTCCATAAAAGTCACGAACAGAATCGGTGACAAAGGGCAGCCCTGGTGGAGACTAACCCTCACCGGAAATGAGTTTGACTTACTGTCAGCAAGGCGGACCAAACTCTGACACCGATTGTACAGGGAGCGGAAGGCCCGTATCGTTATTAGTTAACTTAATAACGAAAACCAAAATTACTACATGAACATCTAGTTAAACTGGATGAAAATGGAGGTCTTGACAGTGTAGAGGTTGGCAGAATTCAATAGTGCAGCAGTAAACAAATAGCAGGTTTGTTTCAGAGGCATTTATTATTATTCTTTGTCTTCAGGACAAAGAAAGGCACATTGTGAATGGGTTATGAATGGTGAGCCTCCATTGCTCACTCACAGGTCGATGTCGGACTCGGTAGCATTCTCTGGTCCCCTCCCCAATCTGGCCAGCGATGAAATGTTTAGCCGCATGTCGTCGCTTCGTCGTTGGTTGTCACGGTGGTGCCCGTGACAGGTGGCCTTTATAGACAATTGGAGCACATTTTGGGGAAAACCTGGTCTGATTAGGAGAGACGGTGTCCATCCCACATGGGAGGGTGCCTCTCTCATTTCTAGTAACTTGGCTAATTTTATTAGACCCAAAGTGACCTGACAACCCAGGGTCCAGACCAGGATGCAGAGTTGTAGTCTTACACACCTCTCTGCTGCTTCCATAGAACCCTCATCCACCAACAATAATATATTTAACACTATAGAGGTAGTCTCTGTTCCACTGTTAAAAGTTCACCAAGCACAGAGCAGGGGAGCGGTCAATCACCATAATCTTATTAAAATTAATACCAAAGCAAAAGTTGGAGAAACTAATATCACAATTAAGTGTGGAGTGTTAAATATTAGATCTCTTTTGTGTAAATCCCTGATCCTCTGATTTCTTATCTGGGCTGCTGGGGTCCAGAAACATGATCACCTGACAGGCCTCTGTCACCCCACTGGGTCATGGTTTCCTCTCCTCTCCTCTCCTCTCCTCTCCTCTCCTCTCCTCTCCTCCTCCTCAAGTAGACTAGCTATGCTGACTCTTGTGGAGTTTTTCTGCTTCCCCCCCCCCCCCGTATTCATTTTCAGGTATCGCCGCCTTCGGAGCTGCGTGATGACCTCCGGCCCCGCTGACCCACTTGGCTGGCAGCTTGCATAGTGCATTTTTGTATGTGTTCTGTGCTCTGTGCCTCCCCTCCCCTTCCCCCTCCCCTCTCCTCTTTCCTCCATTCTATCCTCTACCTGTCCTCCCCCCTCTCCTCTCTCTCTACCAAGTTGGCCACCAGCAGGAGGGTCCCCCTACATGAGCCTGGTCCTGCTCAAGGTTTCTTCCTGTTAAAGGGGAGTTTTTCCTTGCCACTGTTGTTTGTTGGGGGTTAGGCCCTGGGATTCTGGAAAGCACCTTGAAACAATTTTGATTGTATAAATAAAGACTGATTTGATTTGATTTGACAGGTCCAGGTCTCAACAACTCCCATGTCCTGACTCTAAATTGTTTCGAGGAGTTGAAAAAACGGGCATGGCTGTCCTGCTGAAGCAATTTTTTTGTAATTTTCCAAAATTAGGCAAACGTGTGCCATCATTGCCTCTTCTTGCATGTCCTCTTCCATGTTGCATGCATGTTTTCAAATTGTTGGAATGATTCTTCTTCTTTTGCTTTTATTAGACTGCAAGTGATCATACAAGATTTTTTGCTTGGGGAACAAGATTCTAGATTGGTGGTGAGACAGAATCATGTGTATGGTATGTTGTGTTGAAATTAGAGCACACCACTCATAGTATGATCAAATCTGTTCATTGCCTGATTTTTATATTCATGGGTGGGTTCTCTAACAGATAAAAAAAAATCTCTTGAAATTTAGAAAGTCCTTATACTGTATGTGTACCGCACTGTAGGTTGAACTGTATGGTGAGTCAATGACTCCAAAAGTCATGTAGTGTGAACAAGTCATTAGGAGAAAGGGGATTCACATGAATGTACATGAATGCACAGCTTGACTGCCCTGTAAACACAGGGCTAGAGATCAACATGCAAACAGCTTGTGGGTTCAGTGTCCCAGTGGTGAGTATTGCGTCACTTCCTGTCTCTTCTATCGTTCGTTGGTTGCATTGTGCACGGGGTGCCGTATTCACTTAATATTGAACACTTGGTGTGTTGTATTCACTTAATATTGAACACTTGGTGTGTTGTATTCACTTTACTTAAAATTTTGAACACTTGAGACATTCTAGTCACCTGATATCAACAGTAAGAAACAACCCATATTAAACAAATACAGGGCTTCGCCGATCACTAGCGTTAGCATGGCCTCACCGTCTGTTTCACCCGGTGTCTTTGTCTGTTCAGAGTGTGAAATGTTTAGTTACTCCTCTGCCTCCCTTAGTGAAGGGAATAGGTGCAAGAAGTGTAGTTTATTTATGGCTATGGAGGCGAGACTTAGCGAGCTTGAGACGCGGTTCCGCAGCTTGGAGTTAGCTGGAGTTGCGTCATGTAGCCAGGGTAAGCTAGCTGCTGCGGAGCCGCCTAGCGTAGCTACAGCTAGCGGTCCCCCGGCAGCAGCCGAGCAGCCGGCTAGCCAGGGCGGCTGGGTGACGGTTCGTAGGAAGCGTAGCCCAAAACAAAGGCCCACGGTGCACCACCAACCGCTTCCCGTGGCTAACCGCTTTTCCCCACTCGGCGACACACCCGCCGAGAAACCGACCCTGGTAATTGGCGACTCTGTTTTGCGCTACGTGAAGCCGACTCCAGCGACCATAGTTAAGTGCATTCCGGGGGCCAGAGCGGGCGACATAGAAGCAAATTTATGGCTGCTGGCGAGACGTAATCGTAAATTTGGTAAAGTTATTATTCACGTCGGAGCCAACGACACCCGGCTTCGTCAGTCGGAGGTCACTAAAATTAACTTGAAGTCGGTGTGTAACTACGCAAAAACGATGTCGGACTCCGTAGCATTCTCTGGTCCCCTCCCCAATCTGGCCAGCGATGAGATGTTTAGCCGCATGTCATCGCTTCGTCGCTGGCTGTCACGGTGGTGCCCCGATAACCAGGTGGCCTTTATAGACAATTGGAGCACCTTCTGGGGAAAACCTGGTCTGATTAGGAGAGACGGTGTCCATCCCACTCGAGATGGCGCTTCTCTCATTTCTAGTAATCTGGCTAATTTTATTAGACCCAAAGTGACCTGACAATCCAGGGTCCAGACCAGGACACAGAGTTGTGGTCTTACACACCTCTCTGCTGCTTCCTTAGAACCCTCATCCACCAACAATAACATATTTAACACTATAGAGGTAGTCTCTGTTCCACGGTTAAAAGTTCACCAAGCACAGAGCAGAGCGGTCAATCACCAAAATCTTATTAAATTTAATACTGAAGCACAAGTTGGAGAAACTAATATCACAATTAAGTGTGGACTGTTAAATATTAGATCTCTTTTGTGTAAATCCCTGTTAGTGCACGACCTGATAGCGGATCATCACATTGATTTTTTTGTCTTACTGAGACCTGGCTTCAGGAGGAGGAGTATGTTAGCTTAAATGAATCTACTCCTCCTACCCATCTTAATTATCATATTCCACGTGTTACTGGTCGAGGAGGGGGAGTGGCAGCAATCTATCACTCCAAGTTATTAATTAATCCCAGACCAAAACACAGCTTCAGTTCATTTGAAAGCCTGACTCTTGGCATCACTCATCTGAACTGGAGGACAGAAAAGCCACTTCTGTTTGTAGTAGTATATCGGCCCCCTGCTGGGCCACATTCAGAGTTCCTGTCTGAGTTCTCTGATTTCTTATCTGACTTGGTCCTTAGAACGGAAAAAGTCATTATCATTGGAGACTTTAACATCCATATGGACGTTATAAACGACAGCTTTAGAAATGGCTTCATTTCATTACTTGAGTCAGTTGGTTTCCTCCAGCAGATAAACCAACCAACTCACAGCTTTAACCACACCCTAGATCTAGTCCTGACTTATGGTGTTGAGGTAGAACATGTGTCAGTGTTCCCTCGGAACCCAGTCCTGTCAGACCACTCTTTGATCACTTTTACATTTATGATTAAGGATTCTTCTATGCTCAGAACAAAGTCTTACTATAGCAGATGTCTTTCAGATAATGCTGTAGCTAAGTTTAAGGAAGTGATCCCTGTGCTGATCCCAGGACCACCGTGTGTTTCCCCAGGGATCAATCATTATAATCTGAGCCCTGCTGAGGTTGACTCTATTGCTGAAGGTGCAGCAACCTCACTGAGAATCACGCTTGATTCTGTTGCCCCCCTGAAAAAGAAAATAGTAAATCAGAGGAGGTGTGCCCCCTGGTATAATTCACATATCAGGACCCTCAAGCAGAAAGTGCGAAGACTGGAAAGGAAGTGGCATTCTTGTAAGATAGACAGCTACCATGTAGCCTGGAAAGACTGTCTATTAGTTTACAAAAAGGCCCTTCGCAAGGCTAGAACAGCTTATTTTTCTTCTTTGATTGAGGAATAAGAACAACCCCAGGTTTCTCTTCAGCACTGTGGCCAAATTAACCAAGAGTCACAGTGTTTTAGATCCACGTATCCCTTCTTCCCTTAGTGGTGAAGACTTCATGAGCTTCTTCACTGATAAAGTTCTAGCCATCAGAGAGAAAGCTAACCAGGCCATCCCTACAACTGGACCATCACCAGATGTGCCGACTGTGGGAACATGCAGGGTCTCCAACGAGCCCTTAAGCTCCTTCAGCCCTATATTTTTTTGAGGCGTCATCGCTAATTCAGAAATCCAAGACCACTACGTGTCTTTTAGATCCCATCCCAACACACTTGTTGAAGGATGTTCTACCACTGATAGGCAGTTCTATCCTGGACCAGATCAATGGTTCTTTAGTGTCAGGTTATGTACCCCGGTCCTACAAGGTGGCAGTGATTAAGCCGTTGCTTAAAAAACCATCACTGGATCCTGATGTCTTGGGAAATTATAGGCCAATATCCAACCTTCCTTTTATCTCTAAAGTTCTAGAGAAGGTGGTGGTGACTCAGTTACTGGAGCACCTGCAGAGGAACAGCCTGTTTGAGATGTTTCAGTCAGGCTTTAGAGCTCACCACAGCACAGAAACAGCACTTCTTAAAGTCACTAATGATCTTCTCATAGCTCCGATCATGGACTGGTCTCTATGCTGGTTCTGCTGGACCTCAGTGCTGCTTTTGATACAGTTGATCACAGCATCCTGTTACAGAGACTGGAACATGTGATTGGGATTAAAGGGACAGCACTAGACTGGTTTAGATCATACTTATCTGATAGATACCAGTTTGCCCATGTCCACGGCGTTCCCTCCTCATACAGTAGGGTTAGCCATGGAGTTCCTCAAGGTTCCGTACTCGGACCAATCCTCTTCACATTGTACATGCTTCCCTTAGGGAACATTATTCGGCAGCATGGGATAAATTTTCATTGTTATGCTGATGACACTCAGCTCTATTTATCCATGAAACCCGAGGAGACAGAGAAGTTAGTGAAGCTCCAGACCTGTCTTAAAGACATAAAGTCCTGGATGTCTTCAAATTTCCTCCTCCTTAACCCAGGAAAAACTGAGGTCATGGTGTTTGGTCCTGAACCTCTCAGGGATAGATTAGATCACATGATCACTCTAGATGGTATCTCATTAACATCTAGTCTCTCTGTGAGGAATCTAGGAGTAACTTTTGATCAAAATCTCTCCTTCAACTCACACATTAAATTAGTCTCTAGAAGTGCCTTTTTTCACTTGAGGAACATCTCAAAGATCAGGAAGCTACTGATGCAGCCTGATGCTGAAAAGTTAGTCCATGCATTTGTTACTTCCAGGCTGGACTACTGTAACTCCTTATTATCAGGGTGTCCAAACAACTCTTTAAGAAGCCTCCAGTTGATCCAAAATGCTGCAGCCAGAGTTCTGACAGGTATTGACAAAAGAGATCACATAAGTCCTGTAATGGCGTCGCTTCATTGGCTGCCCGTTAAATTTAGAATAACTTTTAAAACCCTTCTTCTGACCTACAAGGTCCTCAGAGGCCTAGCTCCATCCTACCTGGAGGAGCTAGTGATACCCTATCAGCCCAATAGACCGCTCCGCTCTCAGAATGCTGGTCTACTTGTGGTTCCCAGAGTTTCTAGGAGTAGAATGGGGGGCCGAGCATTTAGCTACCAGGCCCCCTGCTTTGGAACCAGCTCCCTGTCCAGGTACGGGAGGCGGACTCCATCGCTACTTTTAAGATCAGACTCAAAACCTACCTCTTTGAAAAAGCTTACTGTTACTAATTCAGTAGTTCCAGTTACTATCATAGACAGACAAATTATCATACTTAGGGGGTCGTCTAATCATTAGGTCACATTCTAGCTATGCTGTTATAGGCCAAGGCTGCCGGGGTCCGGAAACATGATCACCTGACAGGCCTCTGTCACTCCACTGGGTCATGGTTTCCTCTCCTTTCCTCTCCTCATCAAGCAGACTAGTTATGCTGATTCTTGTGTAGTTTTTCTGCTTCTCCCCCCCCCCCCCCCTATCTATTTGCAGGTATCACTGCCATCGGAGCTGCATAATGACCGCCGGCCCCGTTGAAGTGATTGTGCATATTTTTTGTGTGTGTTTCTGTGCTCTGTGCCTCTCCTCTCCTCTCCTCTCCTCTCCTTCTCCTTTTCCTCTCCCTCTCCCCTTCTTTCCTCTCCTCTTTCCCCTCCTCCTCCTTCTCCTCTCCTCTACCTCCCCTTCACTCTACCTCTCCTCTCCTCTCCTCTACCCCTCTACTCTCCTACCTATCCTATCCTCTACCTGTCCTCCCTCCTCTCCTCTCTCTTTACCCAGCCGGCCATCAGCAGGAGGGTCCCCCTACATGAGCCTGGTCCTGCTCAAGGTTTCTTCCTGTTAAAGGGGAGTTTTTCCTTGCCACTGTTGCTTGTCTGGGGTCAGGCCCTGGGATTCTGGAAAGCGCCTTGAAACAATTTTGATTGTATAAGACGCTATATAAATAAAGATTGATTTGATTTGATTTGTGTTACATCACAGTATGCTCCAGATGAAATTACACCTATAGATTTTACATAGTCCTTATTTTAAATTTCTTCAAAAAATGATAGATTTTGCTTAATGCCCCTTTAACCGACTTTATTTCTGTCAAATCAAAAATTTGCAAATCAAAATTTGGCAATATCTATGAGAAGGGAGGCTAAGACTGTCTCTCAAAACATTTTACTGCACTGTACACTCCTGCCATGGCCTAACTGATGGTGAGATATTTGCGGTATTATTATGTTTTTCTAAATGGCATATACGCTTGTCATTAGATCAATGCAATCAAATTTTTAAGGACCTAGGACCTTATGTACATACGCACTTTTCAACTCTGATATCAACTTTTTGCCTACCATATGCAATTTCTATTGCTTTTGAGCCATTGGAGACCCTGAGGTGATGCTGGGAAACTGTTAATAACCTGACAGGACTCTTCACCTGACAGACCTCTGTCACCCCACTGGGAAATGGTCTCCTCTCCTTTCCTTTCCTCTCCTCTCCTCTCCTCCTCATCAAGTAGACTAGTGATGCTATTTATTGTGTAGTTTTTCTCCTCCCCCCCCTTCTGTATCTATATCTCATCTACAGGTATTGCCGCCTTCAGAGCTGCATACTGACCTCCAACCTCCGCTGACCCACTCAACTTGACTCTACTGGCAGCTTACTTTACTTAACATAAACAATTTTGATTGTAAAAGACGCTATATAAATAAAGGTTGATTGATTGATTGATTGATTGATTGATTGATTGATTGATTGATTGATTGATTGAAATATGTATAAAACGGTGCAGAAAATGTTCTTTACAATTGCAGCTTTTGGAGCTATAAGATTTTTTTAGAAGGATTTTTTGGCTCAGTACAATGACTAGCTTTCAGTACCCAAGGACAGTCCTCGTGGAACTGTACACAGAGTTCAGCACTTGCAGTGCAACAAAGCCAGGAACCATCCCCTACCTCTGCCCACACAGGTACTGTGACACAGGGTCGGTTCAGCGAGAGATGTCTGACCGATCGGGACTCAGCCAGTCGACACTGAGCCAAGCCAGGCCAGCTGTGTGGGATGGAATTTGGAGTTCTTGACAACGTAGAGGTTGGCATATTTCATGCTTGTGCATCATTAGATTGACAGCAGGTATATTTAAAAGCAATTTATTAACAAGAAAAAGGGTAAACATGCAATCTATCTAAAGTGTACTTCTGTGTAGTTGTGTGTCTCTGTGAAAAGGGCCTCCTGAGGCCTTAGGCCTAGGAAAAAGATCACCAAATGGCTGAACATGTGGGATATTCAGGCCTTATGCATGTGTGAAGTTTGATAAGTAGTCTATGTATTTCAGGTTCAAGGTTAGAAGAAGGATGGTTTGTTTAGTATGCAAAAGACCCTGAGTCTATATATTGCAACTAAACTTAACATCAACTTAACAATGAGTCAATGAACCAATACCTGAGTACCAAACCGAGTACCAAACACAACAATTTGCTAAAACACAAATATAACATCAGGTCAAAGGTCTTTGCTTAGCTTAGCCCACCTAGGCCCAGTTGGTTTTACCAGTCCTGGAGGGGTGCTGAATACAATGGGCTTCCTAAACACAGGATCAGTTCAGAGGACTGAACCAGTCAATACTCAGATGAGTCATGCCAGCTTTGTGGGATGGAATCATCTAAATGTCAGCCAAATCCAAATCCCATGTTATACCAGGTTAATGCATGGGTAACCTTTGGTGTTTGCCTGCAGAGGCTATTAAATGTTGGAGTTAAGTAATTGATAATTACCAAATATAATTATTATTAAATAATAGGATATAAGTACATAAGTACAACCATCCTTCTGAAAGGGATACAGATAGTCAATTTGTTTAATCTATCACATAAAATATTCTTGGTTGTGAATTTAGCACTCTGATAATTAACTTAATAACTAGAACAAAAATTACTACATTAACAGTTGGCTAAAAGTAAAGATATATACAATAAAATTATAATATGTGTTGGTATTAATAACACCTGACTATGAAAATCAGATGTTACTAAAATTAATGTGGAGTCCATAATTATGCCAGGATGACGTTGGTAGTTTTCTCCCTAATATGACTAGTGATGAAATGTAATGGTATAGCCACATGTCTTCATTCCACTGGTAGTTAATGAGGTGGTGTCCAGCAAACGGCATGGGCTACATTGATGACTGGCTGGCACCCTTTTTTGGAATATGTGGCCTGATTAGGACTGATGGAATCTACCCCACCCTAAATGGGGTCGCTGTCCTGTCTAGAAATATAGCACATTCTTTTAGTCCTTATCCATTACAAACCAGAGCTGGGGCCAGGAAACAGAACTACAGGGAGTGCAGAATTATTAGGCAAAAGAGTATTTTGACCACATCATCCTCTATATGCACATTGTCTTACTCCAAGCTGTATAGGCTGGAAAGCCCACTACCAATTAAGCATATCAGGTGATGTGCATCTCTGTAATGAGAAGTGGTGTGGTCTCATGACATCAACACCCCATATCAGGTATGCATAATTATTAGGCAACTTCCTTTCCTTTGGTAAAATGGGTCAGAAGAGGGACTTCCCGAAAAGTCAAAAATAGTGAGATATGTTGCAGAGAGATGCAGCACTCCTAAAATAGCCAAGCTTCTGAAGCATGATCAGCGAACAGTCAAGCGTTTCCTTCAAAATAGTCAACAGGGTCGCAAGAAGCGTGTGGAAAAACCAAGGCGCAAAATAACTGCCCATGAACTGAGAAAAGTCAAGCGTGCAGCTGCCAAGATGCCACTTGCCACCAGTTTTGCCATATTTCAGAGCTGCAACATCACTGGAGTGCCCAAAAGCACAAGGTGAGCAATACTCAGAGACATGGCCAAGGTAAGAAAGGCTAAAAAACGACCACCACTGAACAAGACACAAGCTGAAAAGTCAAGACTGGGCCAAGAAATATCTCAAGACTGATTTTTCTAAGGTTTTATGGACTGATGAAATGAGAGTGAGTCTTGATGGGCCAGATGGATGGGCCCGTGGCTGGATCGGCAAAGGGCAGAGAGCTCCAGTCCGACTCAGGCGACATCAAGGTGGAGGTGGGGTACTGGTATGGGCTGGTATCATCAAAGATGAGCTTGTGGGGCCTTTTCGGGTTGAGGATGGAGTCAAGCTCAACTCCCAGTCCTACTGCCAGTTTCTGGAAGACACCTTCTTCAAGCAGTGGTACAGGAAGAAGTCCGCATCCTTCAAGAAAAACATGATTTTCATGCAGGACAATGCTCCATCACATGCATCCAAGTACTCCGCAGCGTGGCTGGCAAGAAAGGGCCTAAAAGAAGAAAAACTAATGACATGGCCTCCTTGTTCACCTGATCTGAACCCCACAGAGAACCTGTGGTCCCTCATCAAATGTGAGATTTACAAGGAGGGAAAACAGTCCACCTCTCTGAACAGTGTCTGGGAGGCTGTGGTTGCTGCTGCACGCAATGTTGATCGGGAACAGATCAAAACACTGACAGAATCCATGGATGGCAGGCTTTTGAGTGTCCTTGTAACTATATTGGTCACTGATTTGTTTTTGAATGTCAGAAATGTATATTTGCGATTGTTGAGCTGTTATATTGGTTTCCCTGGTGAAAATAAATAATTTAAATGGGTATATATTCGTTTTTTGTTAAGTTGCCTAATAATTATGCACAAAGTAATAGTCACCTGCACACAGATATCATCCTAAAATAGCTAAAACTAAAAAAGCCCCACTCCAACTCCCAAAAATATTCAGCTTTGATATTAATGAGTCTTTTGGGTTCATTAAGAACATGGCTGTTGTTCAATAATAAAATTAATCCTCAAAATTACAACTTGCCTAATAATTCTGCACTCCCTGTACAGTCCTACACATTTCTTTGTGCCTCCATTAAAACAGTCAGAAGGATAATATTGTACAGAAACTGTGTGTGCCCAGAAATAAAAATGAAGGAGAGTCAATAAAAATAATCTAATAATAATTAACACAATTTATGTTGCATCTTAACAGCCGTGCAAAGAAATTAAATGTGGCCTCTTAAAAATCTGATCTCTGGCCTCTTAGGCTGTTCTGATAAAAGACATGATGTCAGACTCAGACTGATATAGATTTATTTTGTCTAACTGAAACCTGATTATGGCAGGACTATTTTGCTTGTCTAAATGAATCTACTCCACCCAGTCATTTGAATGTCCATATTCCTAGAGATGCTGGCTGAGGCAGCAGTTTTGCAGCCATTTTTAAATAATTCCTATTAATAAATTATAGGCCTAAAGAGTGCTACAGCTCAATTAAAAGTCTTAATTTTGTTATTTCAAAGTTTATTTGCTATATATTTTGCTATATATTTTGGTCCTTGCCCCAAAATCCTATTTTGTCAGACCATCAAATAATAACATTTAAATAAAGATTACATTGTAAAAATAAAATGTTTTCTCTTAGTGGTTACTTGATTATGCCAAGAGTAATTTTCAGAAGGCAGTTCTAAGAGCTTTAAATGCAGTAAACTGTCTCAATATGTCTTAAGACTCCTTTGGTAATGCCAACTCCTACCAATTTGACCAACTTGTAAATAACACCATGGACACTTAAAAGCATTCTGGATTCTGTTGCAACCCTTAAAATTAAGTATATAAAACAAAAGAAATTGGTTTAATCCTGAAACTCGCAAGTTAAAACAACTAACATGACAATTCAAAAAGAAATGGCACTCCAACAAGGTAGAGGACTCTTGCTTGGCCTAGAAAGAAAGCCTCAAAACATATAGGAAAGCACTGTACAGTACAACAGCCTACTTAATAGAGGAAACAAAAAATTGGTTTCTTTTCAGCCAGGCTGAAAGAGAGCCAAAACTCCATTGAACCCTCCATCCCCTTAACCTTAATAGTAATGATTTCATAATAGTAATGATTTCATAATTTCATAATAAAATTTTGAGCAATAGGGAAAGGGTCTACCTCGGTCTGACCCCTCTCAACTCTAATTTCACACTATCTATCTTATCGTTAGACTCAGAGACAATTAAACCCGACAATTGCCTAGACAGTCTGACTCCCATTAGCCTTTCAGATCTCTCCTCGCCAATGTTTTCATCCAAACCATCAACCTGTCTCTTATGCCCCTCCCAAATACATTGCTTGGGGAGATCTTTCCATCTATGAACACATCTCTGTTAGACATAATCAATCTGTCTTTAATATTAGGTTTTGTATCAGTTACAAGTAGCTGTAATTAAACCATTAATTTAAAAAAAACTACATTCGATGCAGGAGACTTACCTAAGCTAACTATAGGCCACTCTCCAACCCCTTTTGTCCAAGATCCTCCAGAAAGTGCTTGCCAGGCAATTATGTGACTACCTCCAAAGCAATAGACTTTTTGAGGACTGAAAACTTATTTCTATTCTTGTCCTGTTGGACCTCAGTGCTGCTTTTGACATAGTTGAACATAACATTCCTTACTAAGAATGGAAATATTACTTGGTATAAAAGACTCTGCCTTAAATATCTTACCTTTCAGACCACTCTCAAATTGTCCTATTAACAATGAATCCTCTGCTCCTACGAAAGTCTACCATGGAGTTTCGTAGGGATCAGTACTCGGTCAAATCTTATTTATCTTATAAATGGTCCCTCTTGGTCGTATAATCATTGTCCATTGCTATGCTGATGACACCAAAATTATATCAGTGGAGCCATTTTAGGACCAAAACACTTGAGGAACATGTTTTCTAGAGATGTAGTCTTGCTGGGTGGCAGTAACCTGCCTCCCAGTATGAGTGCAAGGAACCTTGGTGTCTTGTTCAATCAGGATTTGTCTTCAGATACCCATATTAAGCATGTCTCAAGGTCCGCCTTTTATCACCTGTGCAACATTAAAATTAGGAACTTCCTGTCCCAAAGTGATACAGGAAGATTAGTCCATGTATATATATCATCCAGGCTGGATTATTGTAAGTCACTTTTATCGGGCTGCACAAAGTCATTACAGTCTCTACAGCTGGTCCAGAATGCCGCTGCTCGGTGCTGACCAGAACCAGAAAAAGAAACCACATTAGCCCAGTGTTGGCTTCTCTGCATTGGCTCCCTGTTAAGTTTAAAGTAGATTTTAAAATCATTCTCTAACCATATAAGACTATTCATGGTATTGGTCTCTCTTAT
This sequence comes from Takifugu flavidus, assembly GCF_003711565.1. Lineage (NCBI taxonomy): Eukaryota > Metazoa > Chordata > Actinopteri > Tetraodontiformes > Tetraodontidae > Takifugu > Takifugu flavidus. Next base: position 18,911,064 of record NC_079522.1, read on the forward strand.
TTAAATGAACTTGGGAATTCTTATCATCCAACCAGAGTCCTGTGCTCTCATAACAATTACAGTACCCAGGGTTTTGAAAAGTAGTATAGAGATAGAGCCTTCAACTACCAAGTCTGATTTCTCATGAGCCAGTCCCAGTTTGGATTTGAGAGGCAGACACAGTATCATTATCTAAAATGAGAATTAAAACTTTTTGATAAGGCTCCTAATTAGGGTGTACACAGAAATGCTGTGTTCTACTGCTATAGGCTCAGGCTGCTGGAGCTTTGATAATAGGTCCACACCTCTCCCTCTTTCTCCACTTCCCCTACCCTTAGAAAATGATATGTTAATGTCAAATAAATGTACATGTTAATGCTGGAGCTGGTCTTGTTTTTCTTTTTCTAGTTTTGCCGATCCTGGATATGGTCCATCAAGACCCAAAGGATAGGTGGGCCAGATTTCTGTATAAGGACACCTGACGCTGCACCTCGGCCCCTAGACTTATTTCTATACATTGTATATATTACTGATGTTAATGTCAATGTTTTCTGTACATTTGGTATGTACTGCACTGTCCACCACAGGGAGAAGGGCTTTCCTTCCGGTTTCTTCTTTTCCTTAAAACAAATTTAAGTTTTTCCTGACCCATTTTGAGGGTATCACGACAGAGGATGTCACAACTGTGCAGCTTATAAAGTCCTCTGGGGGAATGTTTCTGCTTTTGGGCTCTAATTACAATAAATTTAAACTTAAGCTTAAAGAAATTTGGAATTCTTGACAGTGTGGAGGATGGCAGAATTCACTCTTGTGAAACATTAAACAGACAGCAAGTTTGTTTAAAAGACATTTATCGACAATAAAAGTAAACACACAAGCTATTTACAGTGTATTTCTGTGCAGGTGTGTCTGTGTAAAAAGGGCCTTGAGTCCAAGAATAAAGATCAAACAAAGAAGATTCACCAAAGCCCCATTCACACCACAGAAAATGCTCATGTCGAAACCTAAACAAAATGCAAATCAAATTTGTAGCTACACAATCTTTAATGGAATATATATGTGAAGTACATCATGCTTGAGAAATCAGAGATTGTTTATATACAGCTTATGTAGCGATATGACACAGCTTGAGACATCTGACATGAGATCTGTGAGCTGCTGTACTTCTGTGAGATTCAGTGGCAGATTTCTGACACTGTGGGGGACAGATATTGATGGCAATATTATAAGCCATAGATGTATGGAGTGGTTGTGTAATGGACTTTGCAAATTCATATATGGCCAGTCAGTGCTGGCTAAACATCCTGCGTGTCTTCAACGCAGTAGGTGCACCACTAGGCCCTCCGCATCCTCCACTAATTTTGGTGTGAAAGCAGTAAAAGATGGCTGACTGTGAGGTAATCAAACCATTCGCTGGCTGAGGTCACATGCATGGACGAAATGTGATAATGTATTTCATAGGGTGCCAGGTTAGAGGAAGGAGGGTTGGTTTAGCATGTAAGAAACCCTGAGTCTATGTATTGTAACTTAATTAACATCAATTTAACAATGTGGCAGAGCCAACTAAACCATGGGCTGAACATCAAAATGATCACAAAAACTTTGCTTATCTTAGCACAGCTTCACTAGACTTGGCCTAGTGGGCGTTACCAGTCCTCAAGGGGGAGATGCTCCCTCTGAGGTGTTACCCTTTTAGCTGGAGACCCTGGTGGGGGAACCAGCAAGGCAACCCTTTTTGTTTCCACAAGGCTAACTGAACTTTTTACAGTATTCAATGATTCCTCTGTATTCTCTTGCATCACTGCGGTGAGGAAGAGTAGAGCACAGCTGTTTTTTTTTTGCAGGCAGCCTGAGATATTTAGTTCCACAGCTGGGGATTCTTGGGAGTGGTGGTGAAGTGTGCGGCAGCAGGTAGGAGATGGCAGAGCTAAGAGAAAAGACAAAGGCTGAGCAGGTTTTCACACCTGAATGATTGTGGGACATTTGGAGTTCCAGTGCTCCCTTTGTCTTCAAAACAAATAAAGACATGTGGTCAACTCAAGTTATGTATGGTGAGCCTCCAGAAGGCTTCTTCGGTTCTGAACTGAAGAAGCCTTCTGGAGAGAAGTTGAAACGTCTTCAAGGAAACCTTAACAAGTCCAGTCGACGCAGAGATCTAACTTTGGATAACTATGACCTTGATGAATGAGAAACTGCACAGATGCCACTTACATGGATCATGCACTATTGTAATTGAATGCAGTTGTGTGTAGGGGATTAACTTAAAGTGGAACAAGTGACTTTAACACCTTGCGCACGTGTTTCACGACATAAATACTTTAAACACAGAGAAAATAATGGGCTTGTAATGAAATCCATACTGCAAGTAGCAAAAACAGCGATTTACTAACTTAAACAACTGCTGTGTAATAATGCTGAACTCGGGGTTATAATTGGGGTGCACATGCTCAACATCTGTCAGGGGGATTATTTTAGGAGAATTAAATGATTTACTCACCAATAAACCAGTCATCCTGCACTGTGCCAACTTGTAGCCTGTTGCCAACCATGCTGCTGGTCAGAATTAATGAGTTGTGTGTGGGTCCAGGCCACCTCGTAACAATGTTGATTAATTGCATTTGCACATCATAGATGATCTGTACATTGGAAAATTAAAATGCCTACTGATTACATAAGTTAATTTATCTTGCAATGGTGCCCTTGTAGCAGTGTGTGTGATAACGAAGGCATCACGCGATAGCATCATGCATTACATTAGGAAAACTAGCTCTCACTAAAAATTGCAGTTTTATGTTGACTGCACTGTATGGGAATTTGCTATACCTGGCTGATATTCCATCCCACACAGCTGGCATTGCTCGGCTCAGTGTCGACTGGCTCAACTGGCTCATCCCACATCGGTCTGCTCTGGCTGAAATGATCCCTTGGCTAGGAAGCCCAGTGTGTTCAGCAAAAAGAGGCTTACAGATTAAGCTGTACCAGAATGTACTCTTTTGTCTCCTCTTTAAGTCACTAACCTCCAACCAAAACATTTATTTTAGGATCCATATTGAAAAATGTGTAAAGAACCTGAGGATAAGGTTAGGTTATTGTTACTCCAATAAAGCATTAATAATTATATTTTTCCCAAGCATTGCTGAGTGTTTATATTATTGCAACATATTACACATGAATACTGCCTCACTTCAATTCAATGCCTTGACTTTGTCTCCTTACTTTCTCTCCTAACAACTTCAGCATGTCAAAGTCATCACTGTGTTCTCAATCATCTTGTATCTTGGCAGCAACATCACACGTTTATATAGAAAGCTAGATTGAGCACTCTTTCATCCAATCGATGTTCTCTGCTGACTCCAACTAACAGTTCCTCCATTCTTTACTCCGCTAGGTGGCAGCTTTTCCAGGTCTTCGGTGTTTCACTAAACTTGAAAAATCGGCATTATCATATTTCACTCCCTGGTCATGCAATAACCTTCAGGACACCTAAAAGCTCACTGATTTGGTGCCTCTTAGGGCAGTCCAAACAATCTAAAGAAGAAGTGCTATAAATGAAAGAATAATACATTTTACTTAATCACATTTAAAATTTTAGCCCCATCTATCATTTATAATAGCGTGTCATATTGGCCAGGTCTCGTAAAAAGAGATTTAATCTCAAGGGAATTTCCAGAGAAACAAAGAATAAATAAAAACACAAATGATACTTCAAAAAACATGCATTTTTAAATGCAATCCCAATGCGGACCTCCTTGGAGGGAGAGAGAGAGAGATAATTCTGGAACACTGGGCTGAAAGAGATGCTGTCAGGCTTAGAGAAAAGACGACCAGATAAATACTTGTCTTCAGATTTATTTTGGCTGTATTATGCTGAATCAAAATACTTTTTGTGGGAGATGCAAAAACGTTTTTTAAATTTCAGAGGTGACCACTTTTGTGAAAAACGTTCTTTACTTGAAATCACTGTTTTTTGACTCTATGGGGAAACAATTCACAATTTAAAAATGTGTATTTACGCATAATAATGAAATTTTAAGTAACAAATCTTATAATAATATGAGAGGTTCCTATTTGTCCATCCATCCATCTTCGACTCCTGTGGGGTGTGCTTACTTGTGCGCCACTTATCATCATAAGAGGGTCAGTGATGTCATTAACACATTTTCTGGTGTAGTTTTTCTGCTTCTCTCCCCCTCCCTCCCCTCTCCTTGTATCTGTCTACAGGTATCATCAACTTCATAACTGTGTGCTGACCTGCTGACCTCTGACCTGGCTGACCCACTTAACTCTTATACTAACAGCTTGTTATAATTAATGTACTTCCATGATCTATACCTATTCTCTCTTCTACCTGTCCTCCCCCTTTCTCCTCCCTCTCTACCCACCCAGCCATCAGCAGGAGGGTCGCCCCATATGAGTGTGGTCCTGCTTAAGGTTTCTTCCTGTTAAAGGAGTTTTTCCTGGCCACTGTTGCTTATTGGGAGTCAGGTCCTGGGATTCTGTAAAGCCCTAGACAATTTTGATTGTAACAGACACTGTATAAATAAACTGATTTGATTTTGATTTGATAAGAGAGCAATTTGTATCAGTACAACTGAAATAAAATAAAACGGTCCCAGGAGATCTATCTATCTATCTATCTATCTATCTATCTATCTATCTATCTATCTATCTATCTATATTTTACTGTATAGATTTTATTCTTCCATGTTCACATACACATATGGGGATAGGTTAAAACCATACCATAACTATCCGTATAAAAATGAGAGTTAAAACCAAACACAAAAACTGTTTTCCGCAGTCACACGTTTCCACGATAAAATTCGCCTAGTAAAAATAATTGGTCAGACAACGCATTTTATCTTGTGGGCGGTTCAGCAACTTTAATTTGTTGTCCAGACCGACGGGTAATGTGACACCTTGGAATATGGCTGTACAACACCACGAGGTAGTTAATAGACAAGTAAAACAGTTGCTACAATGGCAGTGAGCTAACTCGACTGTACCCAGTCAGACGCAAGATCGGTCTCTGTTTCGAGTACGAAATACTGGGTGGTTATAATTGTACAATGCTTGCAAAAATTTTAAAACCAAAGCGATGAAAATGGCGTGGGTAAGAAAATTTGGCTTCCTGCAGCACAGAACTACTAGACGTCATCCAAGACGTGCACAAGAGAAACGCTCATTCACATCAGGAAATTACAGTGTACAATTAAAATATACATTGAACAAAATGAAAAACGATCACAATTCATTCACACATGCTAAGTGGAAGCAATGGCAAAATGAACATGTAACATACCCGGGTTACCTGCATATCTCTACGCAATATGGATTCTCTTCAGATGTTCTCATGTGGCAAATACTTTCAGATGACTGATGTCTGGTAACAATGGCGCAGGAGATATCACAACGACCTGGCACGGGGAGGTACTCACCCGCCTTGAGCCGCAATGCATCGGACTTCTGACAGCTGAGGCCAGGCAGCTTTTTTGCTATTGTGCGGGTCTAAGGGGACCTGTAAGCAGCCATTTTGCGCCATTGGCACCGCTGTTGAAGCGCGACCAATAGAGGGGAGACGGAGGGTGGGAAAAACTTACAGTAACCACGGGCATAACCACGCGCCCGCACATGCGCGCCCCCACACAAACACACACACGGACTGTAGGGATATATGGAAAGACAGGGCATGGCATCGGTCGCTTATTCTGTGAATTATATGGCACATTTTTAATGAATAAAACAATCTCTATCTCGTCTACAAATAATGTATACAGTAAAATCTGGTACCAGCCACGTTGTGCCCCTCCCTCTCGTTTCCTCTTCATTTTTATCCTCTTCCTTACTTTGTGGCTCTTGTCTTTTGGTTCCTCTTCATCTCAGTCCTCACGTCTTGCTATATCATCACACATATACACCATTATCAAAACATTTTTAAAAAGAAAATCCTCTTGATCAGAGTCCAGTCCAGGAAAGGTCCAATGACGGTATATGAAGCATGTGATAATCCTTATAATCATGCAGTCAACATCCTTCTAAATACTGCTAGTGTTTCAATAAATATCAGGTCTATCTGGATAAGTGGACCCCATGTTTCCACAGATCTTTCATCACTGAAAGCCATTGAAAATCAATGCATGTTTAGCTTGTGCTTTTATCAGTGCTTCTCCCTGACATCACTGATGCCCAATCCTAACCTTGACCTTAGCTGTTCAGACACATTGTTATTTTCTGATGCATTTAATTAATAGGAAATGATTTCTGGGAATCAAAAAAGCTTTTGCAAACTGCAAGATCAAATTTGTAACTTAGTACCAATTACAGATGGTCCGTTTGCTTTAGATGTTTTGTTTCAACTGCAAGAACAAAAACAAACAAAAAACCCAAAACAAAATCCAACAAACACGAAACAGCAAACTTCCTTAATTCCCCCTCTTATGCGTTGGCCTTAAAGAAGCAGTAAATACTGACATCTTCTGGACAGAAGAACATATGACATGCAAAGTAATAATAAATATCAATCTTTAATCTCAATCTTTATTTCTATAGCGTCTTTTACAATCAAAATTGTTTCAAGGCGCTTTCCAGAATCCCAGGGCCTAACCCCAGACAACCAACAGTGGCAAGGAAAAACTCCCCTTTAACAGGAAGAAACCTTGAGCAGGACCAGGCTCATGTAGGGGGATCCTTCTGCTGATGGCCGGCTGGGTAGAGAGAGAGGAGAAGGGGGAGGACAGGTAGAGGATATAATGGAGAGGAGAGGAGAGGAGGAGAGGAGAGGAGAGGAGAGAGGAGAGGAGAGGAGGGGAGGGGAGGGGAGGGGAGGGGAAACCATGACCCAGTGGCGTGACAGAGGCCTGTCAGGTGATCATGTTTCTAGACCTCGGCAGCCTTGGCCTATAACAGCATAGCTAAGATGTTAACCTAATGATTAGACGACCTCCTAAGTATGATAATTTGTCTGTCTATGATAGTAACTGGAACTACAGAATTAGTACCAATAAGCTTAGGTTTTATAAGGTAGGTTTTAAGTCTGATCTTAAAAGTAGAGATGGCGTCAGCCTCCCGTACCTGGACAGGGAGCTGGTTCCATAGCAGGGGGCCTGGTAGCTAAATGATCAGCCCCCCATTCTACTCCGAGAGACTCTGGGAACCACAAGTAGACCAGCATTCTGAGAGCGGAGCAGTCTATTGGGCTGGTAAGGTGTCACTAGCTCCTCCAGGTAGGATGGAGCTAGGCCTCTGAGGACCTTGTAGGTCAAAAGAAGGGCTTTTAAAATTATTCTAAATTTAATGGTTCATGGATTCATGGATAATTAAAGCTGAGTGTCATCAGCATAACAATGAAAATTTATCCCATGCTGCCGAATAATGTTCCCTAAGGGAAGCATGTACAAGGTGAAGAGGATTGGTCCAAGTACAGAACCTTGAGAAACTCCATGGCTAACCCTACTGTATGAGGAGGGAACACCATGGACCTGAGCAAACTGGTATCTATCAGATAGATACGATCTAAACCAGTCTATATGAATTACCTTTGTGCAGTAAAAAAAATAATCAGTTGACTTGATTTTAACAGCCTTGCTCATGGGAGTGAAGATGCTGGGGAAAATAGTTGTTATATGAACCATCACATATTACTTAATCCTTACCTGACCCCAGCTTTATTGAAAAAAATCTGATCAATAAAATGTTGTGGCATTAATTACAAATAGTACAACTAACACACTGCTCACGCAAACACACAACTGCCACTAGGACCCCACTCCCAGCAGACCAACAACCCCTCACACTATCCTCCAATGCTGTTTACACAGCCCTTAGCCGGATCAATCCACGGGCTGCTGGCTGCTGGTCTTGATGGCAGCCCTGGTCCTGATGGCATCCCTGTGCTCAGGGCATGTACAGAACAGTTTGCCAGGATTTTTACGGACATCTTCAACCCGCCCCTTGCCCTTGCAGTGGTTCCGTCATGTTTCAAGGCTATAACCATCGTTCCAGTACCAAAACATTCGAAACCGACTTGCCTCAATGACTACCGCCCGGTAGCACTCACCTCCATCATTATGAAGTGCATCGAGTGGCTGGTCCTGGCACACTCGAAGGACTGCCTCCCACCCAGACTCGATCCACACCAGTTTGCCTAACACAGCAACAGCATAGATGATGCAGTCTCCACTGCACTGCCCTCTGTGCTCACACACCAGGACAACAGAAACACATACACACGGTTGCTGTTTGCACACATGACCCCATCAACATCAACGAGATGGCCGTCTCCAGCGTGTCTCCAGCTTCAAGTTCCTGGGGACCCACTTCTCAGAGGACCTGTCTTGGAACACAATCACCTCCAGCCTAATCAAGAAGGCTCACCAGTACCTTGTCTTCCTGAGGACACTTAGGAAGAACCAGCCATCTTCAGTTGTCCTGGTGAACTTCTATCGCTGTGCGACAGAAACCATCCTAACGAACTGCATGACAGTCTGGTATGGAAGCTGCACTACCGCTGAGCAGAGGGTGGTGAAACATGCCCAATGCATCACAAGGACTCCACTTCCTGCCATCGGAAATGTCCAGAGGAAGCGCTACCTGCATTGAGCATGCAGCATCCTTAGGGACTCCTCCCACCCCACCCCTAGACTGTTTTCCCTCCTGCCCTCTGGGAGGTGCTACAGAACCCTCAGAGCATGGACCAGCAGACTGAGAAACAGCTTCTTCCCCAGAACTGTTGTTGTCCCTTGTTGAACTCCTGCTGACTCTCACACACTCCACATCTCACTACACTACAGCAGTTTACACAATAACTCACTAGCTCAATAACTAACATACAGTAGCTACTGTTTAAACTTATTTTGCATACTCACACACTTTATCATCTGCACATCCCTAATTTATCATTTGCATATTTCCTCTAACATATGTAAAGAGTTTTTGCACTTAGTTTAAGGCATTTAATGTAAATACCCACCTGTAAAATATGTTCATAGTACAACCTTGTAAACAACTGTAAACTACTGTAACAATATAAACCGCACATATTGTATTTACTGACTTATATCTGCACTTGCTGCTTCTTTTGCACTTCTGGTTAGATGCAAAACTGCATTTTGTTGCTCTGTACCTGTACACGTGCAATAACAATAAAGTTGAATCTAATCTAATTATATACAACTCACAAATCAGTGTAAAAAATTAAAAATGGGGTGTATATGTCATGTCAAAGCCCTCAAGATGAATCATAAATGTGACACAATACAGAAAATGTCGATTATGGGACAAGCAGGAGGTCTGCAATCTCAGTATTTTGTTGTGGTCTTTTTTTTTTTAGCTTTCTTTATTATCTTTAGAAATAGTTTATTTGGGAGAGACCTCATTTCTCCCTTATCCCACTATTTTGCTTTTTATTATTATTGAACTGTCAAATTGTAATCCCTTATGCTAGAACCCATGTCTCCTTATTTGTGCACTTTTTGACTGTGTTAAACCACCAACATCCAGATCCTTATAGAATTCAGCTCAGGTGTACAGTATGTGCAAGACTGCCTGTGAAGTGTTTTTGGGATGAGGAGAGGCAATAGAAGTGAGATGGAGTGTCTCACACATTCTTGTTGCTTTCGTATAAGGACCCAGAAAACTCTTTGTCTTTCTTTTTGATAAAACTTTCCTTAGCAGAGGCAACATCTCTGAAGGTATACATGTAGGGTCTGTATTCTGCCCGAAGGGACATATTCAAAGCCTCCTACTTCCCTGTTGAAAATAAAATGTCTCATATAACCTCTATGCCTTTACTAGCTGCATCAGACTCACCCACTGCCATATCGGGCCAAAGCTTAGATTATGCAGTCACACTGGTTTAGCACAGCACAAAGGGCACTAGTGTGGACTAAAGACCCTCACCTTCATCAGACCTTGCAATCCTCTTAAATATGTCTGTTATACTCATTGTCCAAACACAGCTCACAACCCAGTCCAGACCGCTCCAAATGCATATTAAGGCATTACAAGTACAATGGACACAATGGAGCTGGAGGTTTTATTTGTTTGTACATGGCCTCTACTCCCTTGAATTTGCCAGCCATATTTGCAGCCCAATCATTGTCACACAATCTACTTTTGATAGGTTTTCTCTTGTTGTCAAAGAAACCTTATAAAGACAATTACATTTTCAAACCCTCTTGCTTTCCCAGACACAACATACGTCACATCTATCATCACAGACATCAGCAGGTGTAGGAGTGATATATTTCCTGTACGATCACACTACTAAATAAAGTTAGGATTTCAAAATATAGCTGACTTATATAAATCCTTTCTACCACCTGTCAACCACTTGGTTAGAGGTACTTTAAGACCTCTGTGTACTTAGAGTACTCTGTGTACTCTCTGTACCTGTTCAAAATTCCCCTCACTGCATTAATGGCCACAAAAAGTAAGCCCTCCTTAGCATGGCACCAGTGAGTTTGAGAAGATATTCCTGTGCTTCCCCTTGCTGTTGTACCATGCAGTATTGTTTCCATGTTCGTCTAGTTAGCTTGGTTAATGTTCTTGGGGGAATTCTGGAATATTAAATTCAGATTCAGATTCAGATCCTTTATTGTCCCACACGGGGAAATTTACAGTGCAACAACAGCAACAAGAGCACTCAGAGAAAAATAAGATAAAATCAAATAGAACAGGATTTGGAATATACAAGAGGATTTATGTTTACAATAATCCAGATAAATGGATACTCGGCCTCTGTGTACCTGTACATAGTACAGAGGGTGAATACAATATACATATCAGAATATATAATATTCAGATTGTGTTAGCGGGTGTTCTGTTTATTGTGCAGTCTGACAGCAGCCGGCAGGAAAGATCTACGATACCTCTCCTTCACACAGCGAGGGTGGAGCAGCCGCTCACTGAAGGAGCTGCCCAGTGCTGTCAGGGTGTCCTGTAGGGGGTGGGATGTGTTGTTCAACATGGATGACAGCTTAGCCATCATCCTCCCATTTCCCACCACCTCCACTGAGTCCAGGGGACATCCCAGGACAGAGCTGGCCCTCCTCACCAGTCTGTCCATCCTCTTCCTGTCCCTGTCCGTGATGCTACTGGACCAGCAGACTATCCCGTAGAAGATGGCTGATCCCACCACAGAGTCATAGAAAGTCCTCAGGAGTGGTCCCTGCACTCCAAAAGACCTCAGCCTCCTGAGCAGGAACAGTCTGCTGTTGCCCTTCTTGACCAGGGCGTCTGTGTTGTGTGTCCAGTCCAGGTTATTGTTTAGGTGAACACCCAGGTACTTGTACAACTCCACCACGTCAACATCCGTTCCCAGGATGTTCACTGGTGCAGGCGTGGGGTTGTTACGCCTGCGGAAATCCACCACCAGCTCCTTGGTTTTGCCAGCGTTGATCTGGAGGTTGTTCCGCAGGCTCCAGTCCACAAAGCCCTGAATAAGTTCTCTGTACCCCGTATCGTCCCCGTCCGTGATGAGGCCGACAGCAGCAGAGTCGTCAGAGAACTTCTGGAGGTGACATGAAGATGTGCTGTATGAGAAGTCCGCGGTGTAGAGGGTGAACAGGAAAGGAGCCAGAACTGTTCCCTGCGGGACACCGGTGCTGCAGAGAAGCCGATCTGACTGGGAGCCCTTCACCCTCACAAACTGTGGTCTTTGTGTGAGGTAGTCCAGAATCCATGTTGTGAGGTGGTGATCCACCCCAGCTACCTCCAGTTTGTCCCCCAGCAGCCTGGGCTGGATGGTGTTGAATGCACTGGAGAAATCAAAAAACATGATCCTCACAGTGCTTCCAGCCTTCTCCAGGTGAGTGAGGGAGGTGTGGAGGAGGTAGATGACGGCATCGTCCACCCCGATGCTCGGCTGGTAGGCGAACTGCAACGGGTCCATGAAGGAGCTCACCAGTGGGCGCAGGTGATCGAGGATGAGTCTCTCCAGCGTCTTCATCAGATGAGACGTCAGAGCTACCGGCCTGTAGCTGTTGAGCTCCTTGGGGTGCGGTGTTTTCGGCACTGGGACGATGCAGGACGTCTTCCACAGCTGGATGTGGAATATGTATATTGAGAAGATTCCCCATCAGGAGATGTTATCTTCTCTTTGCTATTGAGGGAAATGACTAAGTGCCATGAACATTTACTGTCATCTTTTTATGGTCAGTTGAATTTTCTTTTTGATCAGGTTAAGACAACGCACTGCACACAATGAAGTTCATAGTCTCTCCTTGTGCAGCAATTCCTGTATCTCCAGGCCAGCTGATCCATTCTCCAGTTCTCTCCAGACCTGAATTTTTTTCCTGGTAAATCTGGGGACTGCCATGTCTTTAACTCAGTGAGAGTTTGAACTGCAGGCAGCATCATTACTTTCTGACCAGGCCAGGCTTGCATACATAATTTCTCATCTCACCAAAAGAGCTGAAGCCTGGGCCCCTACAAAGTATTGCCTGAGATCATCCATCTGTATTTTATTCTGACAGTTCACTACCTCCAGCAGATCAACCCATGGGCTAGACAGGCAGCTATGGCTCTTGCTGCAGGGCAGAGGAAAGTACCTGACTTTGCTATAGAGTTTGTTGGGAACATAAGACCATTATTGGTTATTAAAAATCATGTTTGCTAATAACTGGGGACACCTATTATAATCAAGAAATAAAATAAGGCGCTGGTTATTAAACCAGTGTATGATCTCAAAGTAATTCACGTCTAAATGTTATTAATTGGACATGGGAAGGTTTAAAATCTGAGCACTGACTATCACAACTAGCACATATCACAACTAATATGCACAATGATTATAGGCACATGCCCTTTAAATAATAGCATTTATTGAATAAAATACCATGATTAAAAAACCAATAGCATTCAAATCAAACATTGATTATACGTATTATGAGACAGTCGAATCTGTTAAACCTATCTACAATGCATGCAAGAAAGATGGGTGAAAGTGTGTGCAAGTACCTAAATGGCAGATGTTTTCACAGAACTTCAGGATGGTGAGGAAGACTTGAATTTGAAAATGTCATAATGAAAATGTCATCCATAAAACTGGCCATTAGGAAGTGTGGTAATTCACCTTGACACAAACTAAAGAAATGCCAAATGAAGGCAAACATTTGTTTGGGCATATGTACATGTTGGTTAGAAGGAAGGACGAAAGAAGCACATAATTGTAAATGAGAAAGATCGTTATCCAAGTTGAGGATAAACTAAACGGGCCCAAATGTGTTCATGGTGTTACGAGCGGTTGTATTAGGACCCGAAAGCAGGCAGGACACAGTGGCGTATCGTCTTCCGAGAAGCTTTATTTATGTTCACAGAAAATCGTGCAACTCAAAAGGTGTGGAGACCACGACTCAGTTCTTAACCCAAACAGAAAAATGAAAACTTACAACAAAAAATCCCGAGCGGGGTCAAAATCAGTCCACGAAGGAAATAGATAAACGATAGTCCGAGGAACGGGTTCAAAAGTAATCCGCGAAGGAAAAAGTCTTACGATAGTCCAAGTGGGTGTACCCGGGGTTTTCTGAAACAGACCAAACACGCCAACGCTGGCCAACCGTGAGAACAGTCCATAAATAGGTGGCTTGATTACCGATAGTCTGCAGGTGCACCAGTCCCCGGCACCACCTGCGGCTGAGGCATGGCTCCACCACGCCCCCCGCAGGAGAAAACCTGCAAAAGAGTTCCCAGAAACTGGGAACCTGACACATGGCAATAAGTGGGTCCAGCCAGTCCAGAAAATCCTGACCAATTAGCAGTTGTTCATTTTCAAAGTCAGATGTAAATGGGATGCATGAGTGTCATACCATGAAATGCAATATCCACCCAGGTGCTCTCCCTGATCAGGGACTTGCCACTTGTTCGTGTTGCGAACGTCCATTTGCAGCAGTTTGTCAAGGTAGAGCATTGTTTTAGCAATCCCTGCCAAAATGCTGGTTGACATTAAGCTGACATTGGAATCCTATTCTAGCAGGGTAAGATCATCAACACACCCTCCTTCCATTATTGGGATGTGAAAGTGATGCCCATTGTCCTTTCAGGCAAGTTCCTTCAAGAAGGTCAAGGGAGGAGAGTTTGTGAAGCATGTGGCAGGAACTGTCACCTGTTTTTGTTCCTCATCCTGTTTAGCTGCATAGGCTCTAGCAGTGGAGGAGTGGGCTGCACAGTCTAGGTCTGCTGATGGTTGTTGGCATCCATGTCCTTCAAAGAAGTTGAATGTGTTGGCTGGTGCAACATCTGTTTAAATGCCTCTGCCACACAAGTACTCAACATCATGCTTATCAAATATTTCCTTGGAGTCATTTGAACTCCCTTAATTATACTTACGGTAATTTCCGGACTATAAACCGCTACTTTTTTCCTACACTTTAAAGACTGCATACATTATGGTAATCAATGGCGAGAAGGTGGAGACAGCAGCATAAAGAACTGATCCAAAGCAAAAAGACAACAAAAGCTTTTAGACGTAAACATCACAGGTGGCCCGAACTTGAAAACTTCCTGGAAGACTGGGTCAACACACAGAGAGCAGGCGGCCGCGGTGTTTCCGCTGTACAAATCAGACGGAAGGCAAAAGCAATCGCCACCGCGATGAAAATAAAAGATTTTAGAGGTGGGCCATTGGGGTTTTTTAGATTGTTCATTGTTTAAGTAAAAAAGCATAAACAACGTAATTTGTGTGTAGCTGATACAAACGTATATTTCAAGGTAGCTGCATTACAGACACCGTTAGAAAAAAAAGCATTTACCGGTACAATCTGTTTATGTTGCTAAACGGATTAAATTAAAAGTTAAAAAATCCTGACGTGATAAAATTGGATTTAAGGTCTCTGTATAAACATACAAGTGAAAAAAGTGGCTGTTGTTTCTTACCTGTCTGTCAAACATAACAGTACTAAATGTTTTCGATCTAAATTTTCAGATTACTACTACTACTACTACTACTACTACGATTGCTGACTTAATTCCTCTGAATAAGCCTTGGTGGACTGGCAGTATGTCCTCTGGCTACCACCCTCGGTCCAATGGCTGGTGGCTAAACGGAGAAGTGGAAACATGTTTGAGGTTTCTGACATTATGGAACTCACCTTTATTGTTTTATCGCCTGTTTTGGTCAAAAATGCCATCAACTCTTTGACCAGCTCATCCATTGATGTGTCCCACCTTCGCTAGGGGTACCCTCCACTCTGGCATTGGTCTGAAGGGTAATACCATGAAATGTGTCACAGATAGAAATGGGATCCAGCAGCAGCATACCAAATAGGATGTGTAATTGAAAAGACACTTACTGGGAACATTTTCAGTTTACAGCAAGAATTTCCACAATGGTAATCCTGCCGAAGAGTAATCTTCAGCTCGATAATCCACCAGTGGGGATAAACCCAAGATCAGTGAACTGAGAAATCAGTCCAAAAATCAATGCTAGAAAGTTTCACATGGAGCACAAAACAACCTTGCAAAGGGTGAGTGGAAGATGGGTTTAACTACCTGGGAAAAACAGGTGTGCAAAATTGGGAGTTTCACAGGTGCAATAAATTATCCAGATTAAAACAAAGTGTGACAAAAATGAATGTAAGCAATGCCTAATTGAAATAAGATAAAATAATCCTGGTCGCCCCACAATTGGGAAATTTGCATACTACAATATATATGCTATTGTCTTTAATGTTGACATGCATTTTTTTATGTTCAGGTTACAACTACATTTACAGGAGTTCTTTAAAAAGCTGTCAGTTTTCTTTTGCCATTGTCTTTTTCGCATTTTAGTATCATCCAATCTATCTGTTGAATATAGATTTCAAATTGTTGTCAAAAGGCTTATCTTGCATCATATCAATCATTATCTCTCCAGACCAAAGTGCACTGATTAGAAATGAACATTCCTTTTTAAATTTTTAGATGACTATTTAACACAATCTAGCAACCTACCACATCTTCTACACCTGAAGCATTAATAAATCTCTTCATGCTGACATCTTTTCTATATTTCTGGTTACAAGATATATTTTAGTAAATGCAAAGCATTTCCTGTGTATAAAGTGGCATGTGAATACCCCTGTATAGCATGTCATTCAAAACCACAGTTAATAAATTAACATACTTGTGTATATATGTAACTGATAGGTTTTAAGAGTCCAATTAGGACCAATTTTGCTCCCTTATTATCTGGTGTAAAGGATAAATCAGTTAAGAATTAAGATAAACAGATTTCTGTAAGCATCCCAGATTTCTGTAAGTATTTCAGTGTAGACCAATTGTTCACCTTTGGATGTTCTTTCAGAAAATTTTAACTAATATTTTTGATTTTCTTTGGAAGAAAGGAAAAAGCTCCAAGGATACACAGGCAATTTTTACAGAAACCAAAATTGTTGGCTGGAATTGCGGTACAGAATTTTAGATTAGTACTACTGTTTTGTAAGTCTGTGAATACAATTCTAGCTGCAATCTAATCCATCCCAAAAACAGCTGATTTGACTTTGGCTAAATTGGCTATATCATACATACATACATACATACATACATACATACATACATACATACATACATACATACATACATACATACATGCATACATACATGCATACATACATACAAACAACCTCTTGAATGGACAGTTTGAGCCACTTTACCAGCCAATAACCATGTGTTATATAATTTACCATATATAGTAATACTAAAGAACCTGATTTAACGTGGCAACTCTGAAACCCGGAGCT
The DNA here is from genome assembly GCF_003711565.1 of Takifugu flavidus. Taxonomy (NCBI): domain Eukaryota; kingdom Metazoa; phylum Chordata; class Actinopteri; order Tetraodontiformes; family Tetraodontidae; genus Takifugu; species Takifugu flavidus. The sequence continues at coordinate 18,927,758 of NC_079522.1, forward strand.
CTTCATTAATGAAAACAACAACTTACATTTTTACACAAATTAAGCCTAAAAATTTCATGTATAACTGTTGAGTTCCACGGTTCCCGGTCAATTGATGCTTGTCTCTTCCTGCAGGGGGCGTGGAGGAGCCGATGATTATCCACAGCTGGCGCTGCAAGCGGACGCACCTGCCGACAATTTTCCGTCAACCTTCAATTTAAGGACAGAGCGCCCGTCTGTTCTGTAACCCTGACTCCTGTTGCTTGGTTTTCGAAAAGTATTCCTGACTAACTTTGTTTCTCACTCGATCGAGGTCTCCACGCCTACCTGCGGTCACGAACCGCTCCCCTGGAGCGCTGGAGCTGGAGATTTTCCTCATGACCCAGAAGGACCTTGTATATCTTGAATAAAGACTCTTTTTAGGACACTATTCCCCACTGCGTGTTGCCTGCTTTCGGGTCCAGAGACAACCAAATTCTAACAATAACATATTTAATGTAAATGACTTATTTTATATACTATCTTTTATAGAATTCCAATTAAATCTTTTATGATATACTTTACACCTGACGATCTTTAGAAGATAGAGGCCAATCAGATTTTCAGCTCTGCTTAAGTATACAAATTGTCAGCAGCTGGGACAGAGAGGAATAGTTACAAGTACTGTATAGAAATTCTCCTCTTCCTCTGTAATAATGTGATGTTCCTCTTTCTCTTGATCTATCTCTGGATCCCTTTGCTGTCTGACTTGACCGTCCCTTTGATCTTTGAACACTGTGCTTAGATTGTCTATAGAGAGTAAGTCCAATTTTTATTTTTCAAATATGGAGCATTTGGTTAATTATGTGAAACATTCTGCTGGTGGCTGGAGTGAACTAATTATTACTATCAGCAGTGATGAATACTTTCTTAAATACTTGCTGTTCTCGTCTAGTCGTAGTAGTGATTTCAGCCACCTAAAATATGCCAAATGATGCCACTGGTATCATACCTTCACATATATGCCAGGGGAATTGTTCTGTAGTAATTATTGATTACATATGCCCACAAAGATCATCATAAAATATTAAAAACTATAAAGCATAAACTCTCAAGTCATTTGTGCGTATTCTTTTTGTTGTCGTTGTTACTGTTATTGTTTCCATACAGAACATACAAGGTTAGATTTATGTTTTGCTTTCCTTTTTTACTGTTGCAATTATCTTTACTAATTGATGTTATGAGAGAGGTAAATGAGGCAATATAGCAGATAAAACATTGAACTAGATTTTTGGTCTAAACAAAGATACCCACGGGGCAGCCCACCCAACATTTATCAAGTATCACTGTTATCACTGTTTATCTGCCCTCTCTGAACATGATCAGCATTTACCCATCATTACCTTGCCCTCTAGTAGACTATCATTTCCTGTCTGGGTGTTTTCCTTCTACATGAACCACTTGATGCATAATAACTTACTTGCCCTCTTCTGTTCTTTGCTTTTGTACATATAAAGTTGAATAACTTAAGATTTAAAACATAACAAAAAACAAAGACAGAAAAAGCACAAGTAATTAATGCATTTCAGTTTGACTGACGTGTTGGGTGTTTACTTTATTTGCTGTGCTTTATTTTTGCACAGGGAAAGGCCTGGTAAGATATTATTATAAAATGTAAAGATGCATTTTTATTTATTATTGTGAATAGAAAGACAAGTCAAAATAATTTTATTTACAAAATTATTCCCCATTGTCTTATCTCTTCATGTCATATTATATCCACTTGTTTGCACTGCTTCCAGTGTTGTATATTATGATGGCTTTTTTATCCAATTATATTTCAGCTAGCTTTTGTTGTCAGGTTCTATGAAATCTCTCTGATGCCCCCTGAATTAACAGAGCAGGCACTGTAAGTAACAGGACAAAATCAATTGTGGCAGCCAATCATATCTGTGACACCATCGCCACTATCCACGTTCTTACGCTGAACATGACGTACACTGTGATTGGCGAGGCATTTGAATGAACCTAAAAGGTGCGACTTTACGAATATCTTCACTAAACCCGGAGTCTGTTAGCTACCATGATGATGGAGAAGAGATAGATTTGGTTGCAGATATCCCTATGTCCAAACTTTTTTAATCTCACATAGCATTGGTGGACTCGTTAAATCGTTGTTGACTGTCATGGGAGAAAAGAGACAAGATTATAATAATAATTCTAATTATTTTCACTAACACATAATGCATTTTAATCTTCTACTCAGCTTCTGGTTCCTTGGGTAACATCAATATGCATAAATAATGCAGTTCCCATTTAAAAAACATCACTTTTTTCATGGTAATAGTCTCCCATTCTCTCTCTTCAACTGTAAACCGGTCATTATTGGGATAGACTACTCTCTGACCTGAGAAAGGATTATTCTGTCCTTTTGAGAAAGAGAGAGAAAGAAAAAGACCCCTAAATTCCACCCTCTTTCTGTTAGAGAACTTTAAAGTCAATGTTTCTAAATCTGAGAGGCAGTTTAACCTCGCAGCCCCTGTTGGTCAGTCTCTGACAGTCTCTGAGGAGTGTTGGACTAGAAAGGAGCATGCAGGGATGTGATGTGATGCCGCATGTGGGGTCACCACTTTGGTGACTGGGGAACTGCAGTTGTGGTGTGATGGGACAAGAGCAGTCCCCTGCAGTTGGTCCACTGGATTGGCGATCTCAGGGACAGTCTGAAGATGTTGGCTGTTGTAAAAAGTCACTGTACTGTACATTTTCACCACGTAGGATCTTGGCTCCTAAATTGACATACATAAGGATTTTTTTAAATCTTAAGAGATTTTTTTATTGGTTAGAGATCCCAAACATGAATATTACAAACTCAGGTATTGACCAGTTTTGATCACAATGTGTGTGGTTTGCATTGATACTCTCAACATAGTAGATGACACACAGAAATCCAAACTAGAATCTGAGAGACAGTTTAACTTCAAGCCAGAAACCTTGAGAGATCATATGTGAAGTAACAAAAATGAAGAACAAACATCAAAAACTGGACAACAAACAACATGGAAGAGGACAGGTCTTGGCACTGTTTTTTAAAATAAAATTTAAAAACTGGAGGGAAAATCCTGGCAGCGCCAACATGTTTTTTTTTTACTGCCCTTTTATGACTGTTGTTAGTTTGTCCTTTTATGACTATCGATATTTTGTCCCCTTGTACATGGTAGTGGCAAGGAATTTTTTCACACACAAAACTTTCCCTCCTGGGCTATAAACTGTCCAACCTCATTTGTTATAACAGCTGTGTCTGTTTTTTGTGTCTGATTATCAATTTTGAAATCAACTGGGTTACCATTCACCACCAGCTTGACATCCCAATCTGTGTCTGAATGTTGTTCCTCTATGATGGTTGACATTGACACTGGTATTGAACCAAGAAAAAGTCCTCCTATGAAACTTGGATCATCCACCAAATCTGCCACAGCCTTGGTCCTGACTTATTTTAGTGTTCTGGTTTTGCAGACAACTTCGAAATGGCACATTTTGTTACACTTGCTGCATCTCTTTATGCAGACAAGATAGTTTTTATCATGCATCCTATTACATTGGCAGTTCTGTTTACTGTCCCAGTGTTTTTGTCTCTGTGGCGATTTATCAGATTTCCATCTTGTGTTATACTGTTTGTCGGACCACATTCACCTGCTTGCGCTGATTTGGATCCTCTCAAGTGTTAGATCCACCTCAAGCCGTAGCCTCTGTGAGATCACTTGTCAAGTATTCCTCTTATGATGCTGTCCCAAATGTGTTTGTCCACAATGTTGCCAAAATCACCGTGGTGAGCGAGCTCATACAGGCTTCAGACAAATGTTGTATGGTCCTGCCAACCTGTTTGGTCTTCTTGTAAAAGCAGGTGTAGTCATGAATGACTTTCCATTTGAGTTTAAAGTTTTCATCAAAATTTTATACCACAATTCTAAAGTCAACATTGGTGAGAGGCAGGAAGCACAAATAAACTGCATGTATATAGGCTCTGCATCTTTACAATAGAACAGAGCAGAGATATTACCTGGACCTCTCTCCTTATCCAGGTTTTATCCCTCGAAAACGGGAAAGAGACACGGTTCCCTTCATTTTTCTACTCAGCTTTCAGGTCCTCCTCATTAGAAAATTAGAAATATGCATATAATCTATTGTAAAATGTCCACAACAGCGGCTGTATCTAAATCAACAACTTACATTTTAGACCACAACCGACAGAGCTGTAAATGCTTGTAAATGTTTTATCCTTAACCAACACTACAATATTAAGGCAGATAAAATCCTTTACAAATAAAAAAAAATTCATTGTCAATCACAATTTACAATTTGAGCATCAGAACGATAATTTTCCAACCAAACAAAGTTAGAGAATTCCCGGGATTCTGTGTTAGAACCAATCATTTTTTTGTTATAATATATTCTCTTTTTAGATAATATTATATAATATTAATATATAGAATTGAACTTCTAAGAAAGTTGTTTTCTACATACCTACAAGATCAACTAATCATATTGTTGGTCTGGATGGCATGTCCCTGGGCTCTAGCACTTTTGTCAGAATCATAGGGGTCATATTTGCTCTAAATATTTTCATTTTTTCACATTTAAAATAAGTGCTTCTACTTAGGTATTAGTGTCCAAATCAGAAACATCTCAAGATACCGAAAAAAATTTGCCAATGCTTTTCTTTTTTTAAGCCCAGACTACTGTCGATCATTATGAATTGGATGTTTCGAATTTAATGAAACAAGATTTTTTTTCTCCAATACATGAATAGTAGATCAATTTCTAATTTTTCAAACATCCATGAGTCTTTATCTCTCCTTTGCATAACCCATCCACCACCCCATCTTTCTTCATGTGGTTAGTTGTTAGTTTCCTTTAACAGAGGAAATGCCTCACCCTGCTTCCTATTTATTTGAATGATCTGTAATTCTGAGGTCACAGAGAGTCAAACCGGGTGCCACAGGAATGTAGATAGAGGGATAAGAATAAGGACTGGAAGACAATTAGCGAAAGGCAGGGGCAGATGAACTGAGAGCGGGACCTCCAAATATAAAGGAGCCAGATTTGGCAGGCAGCAGAAGGCTTAGTGCCATTCGTGTAAATGATTTGACCTGTAAAAGGTAAGTAAGAACTAAACAAATAATGGGATGTTTGCAAACTATCAGTGTAAAAATTGTTTTTTTTTAATTGCGTCTTTTTTATTGTCACTTCTATTATGTAAGTTCTCATAAAGAATTGGACTAAAATGGATAAATAGGTGGTCTAAATGTTTAGCGCAGATCTTGATTGTAGCCTGTCGAAGGATTCTGTCTAAAGACTCGACTGATTTGAGTTTGCTATCAGTCTTTGTGCCATTCTTGATCTGGTTACTCCCAATCCTTGTATCAGTGTCTTAACAGAACTGACACTGGACAGGTTTGGGGGGGGCTATATTAAGAATATACGGCATACAAAATTTTAATAATTTATATCTACTGTATTATCTATTTCTGTTATGCTCAGAATATAAAATAAGGCCTTTAATTCAGAAGGAATGATATCAATGTTATCATCATGATTTATCAACTGGGTTATTTCAGAAATAATAAACAAATCAAACACTTTTGTGGTTCATTTACTTTTTTTCCCTGACAACGCAACAAATTGCAGAATCATTATAGAGGTATAGAGTATATACATGTTTTAGGCAGTTTAAGTGAATTGTTGAATAAAGATAATCATTTATTATAAGCAAAGAAACTAGACAAATTCATGTAGTTATATCAAAGTCAGAGCACCTATAGAGAGAACTGTTCATTCTGGAAATGTCTCACTGCTCAAAAAAATATCAAACCAACACATATTAGCATTATATATATTAAGTGTGTATTCTTTAACATCTCAAAGAAAGTGTTAAATGTCTTAATTTTGTTCTCCTGCACTGTTTTCCTTATCCTTTTTATTAACAACTGCCATCCCTACTGTTAAAAGAATTTATTTACTTGAAAAATACCCAATGCAAATCCAAATGAGGTGTGCTATATCTTCAGCTTAAATTCTGTATTTGATCCCAAAAATATTCCCCCTATTTATTGGCGGCATCGTGTCATCATGGATGGAATTTGGCAAAAACATTATCAAAAATAACTGACTGAATATTTTATCACCGTCTACTTAGCTTACATTCAAAATCATTACATTGTGCATGCATCAGAAAGGTGTCATTCAAAGTTGTATAATTTGAAGCTGCTCTTTTACTCCAATCTTTGCCTGTGTATGTTGTGTCAAGTCGCAGAGTTATTTGTTAGAGTTGAGTCTCACCCTTTTTTTTAAGAACCCCAAGTGCTGCTCTCAGAACCATATTATTGGGAAAAACCTAAAAACATTAATAATAAATGATTTACATTGAAGCATTTCTGAAAAAAGATTGAAATAAGAAAATTAAAATAATAGACTATGGAAACACCATCAAACAATGAAACAAGCTGTTCTGAAAAGGTGGATCTTGATTGTTTTGAGGACGATAATTTTAGCGTAGTCATGAATGTTTTTGGGTGGATTGACCTGACCATCTGGCCTCATAATGTCATACAATTGTATAATGATACTGAAAAGCTTCTTTTCTTCTTCTCTGACAACACCTGCTAATTATACATCCCTGCTTAACATATTGTTACAAATGGTTTGTGTATACCTCATGTATACTTGTGTATAACTTAGTTGTTTTATCAACGATGTCTGTATTCTGTTCTGTCCTCCCCTCCCCTTTTCATCCTTCCTTCTTCGCCTGTCTCCTCCCTACATCCCATAATCCCGATTATTCTCCTGCCTGTCTCTGCTGTACTTTTCATAAACTGGTATATAAACTAGCTTCTCTTTCCTCCTGTGCAAGACTTCTTTTATAACAACATTCACTTAAACTTTCCAGTCTGATTGTCTGTCTGGTTCTGATGCTGATATGATTCTATAAAATATTTTTCTGCATTTGGGGCAAAGGAGCAGCCATGAAGTAGACAGCATGAATGCAGAGCTCCCTGATCAGCAAGAAAAAAAAGATTCTCAAGAAGGAAAAATAAGGAAAGAAAATTTGGGTTTCAGAAGGTGGCAGCAGATATGGAAAAGGCTCTGCCACCCCAGGTTTGGTGCTTTGATCTGAACAGACAATGTGGGAGGTAGCACATTCTGTGAGTTATGAGGGAGTTTTGGTTATGAGGGATTTTGAACTAGATGTGTTGTAAATTGGGGGCAAAGGTTCTGCAAGCTAGGGGTAACATGGTCCTGGGAGCAGGAGTGGGTTGTACGAAAGCCCTATAAGTGTAGGTCGAATGACGTTGCTCGCCTTAACAATTTTCCGCACTGTTCCCGTGCACATCATGTGTCTTTAAACCACTGCAGCTTCTAGTTTAGTTAAAAGCCCAAGTGGAGAATGGTAGTTGTGGTTGCCACAGTGATCATAGATCCCCGTGTGCTACATATCAAGATGTCCTTGAATTGTGTGCTTTGAATTGTATAATCAATAAAAATGTGCTGTATAAATACAGTCTCATCCACTAAGGTGAGGACTGTAAAAACTGACATCTTTCATAGAGTGCTAATCAGTGACACTTTTAGATCAGTGACTGCTTTTGGGAAAAAATGATATTGCTACAGATTTTTTGTTAATGTCATGTTTTGAGAGCGATACCAGGGCAAACTAACATATATAACACAATGTATCCTAAACCTATTATAATAATATTTCTGAAAAGTACATCCGTTTATGGGATACATATTACAGTACTCCAAAAACCTAAGAGCACTTTAAAAAAAACAACTTTATTAATACATAATGCAAAGATACAGTTAAATTTACAGACCTCTGTAAAAGCATTGTACTGAATTCAAACATTAGCACATTAAGTGTAGTCGGAACGTGAGCACAAAATAGTATATATGCAAATACATATAAAAGAAAAGAAAAATAAGGTAATAAGGATCAAATAAGGTAAGTAAGATGAGATTTTTTTTACATTGTTTCAATTTAGATGGTAGCACATAAACTGGTACACTTCTCTGTATCTATCGTATATGCATTGTCAACTTTAGGTAAATGGAATTTGTAATTCTTTTTCTGAATTCCTCAGTGTGCAGTAGAAACTACATTGGACAAAATTTGGAATTTCTGTTTTGTGTAGAACACGTAGCAGCAAGTCAGTCAGTCGAAATGCTTCTCAGCACAGAAAATCTGGCAGAACATCAATATGGAGAACACAAGGGCAAGTATCTAACAAAGAGAGCAGGTTTATTAATCAATCTGTAAAACCAGAAGCAACAAATGAGTAAATAGAATTATTATCTAAAGTTGCTCAAATGTTGCCACAAAGTGCACACATCAGTTTTAGTTGTCAGGGAGTTAGCCTGAAACAGAAAATGTGGTGTTGATAGAAAAAATAAAATTAAATAAAAAAAACATAATATAAAAAGTTAATATGTAATATGTAAGTTAAATATTTAATATGTGAGTAATTGTTATATTTCTTTTACATATGTAAAAGATTTTTGTATATGAGGATTGATTCTAAAATATAATTTCTTTCATATGGTATGATTAGACCTAAGAATACAGAACACAGGCACAGGATAACAGGTAATACATTTTCAAAAACATTATTTTTGATGATAAGGGTAACTTACTTGTATAACACCAATGCACACTCCAAATACCAGGACTGAGGAAAGATTGTCCAGAAGCCACATCCTGGCCTTCTGATAACATGGCTGTAGACCAGAAAGAGAGTCAGGGAGGAGACCCAGGCAGAGAATGGCTAATCTGAAAACAATAACTCAAACCTTATGAGTTATTAACTAACCCTAACCCCAACCCTAACCCTAAATCTTAAAATTATTTTATGTACACTAAAGATATTTGTTTTGTAAGATCATGCAAAACTGGAACAATGGATTTCTCAGATCATAGCCATATCTCCCTATATTTAAATTAAATTAAAAAACATATTCTATTGTCAATCATTAGCAGTGGTGTACCGGGGACAGGAAGACTCAATGCCTCACATGGAGGGCAATAACAATATACTCATACCAAGCACCTTGGACACATGCGCACTTTATGTCTCACACAGTTGCACATACACATGTACAAAGACAAACACACAAACTGTCTGTTTCACTACTATATGTTACACACTGTCATTTTGCACTGTAAAGCTGGAACTAGACAGTTTTTTTTCCCCTCTTTCAGCTCTTGGTATTTCTCCAGCTTCTTGTGTTCTTTCTTCCTGATGTTGCTATCACTTGGGATTGCTACATCTATCACCACCACTGTATTCTGGGGTTTATCTACCACCACTATGTCAGGCTGATTGGCCACCACCATCTTGTCAGTCTGGATCTGGAAGTCCCACAGCATCTTGGCCTGCTTGTTCTCTAGAACTTTTGGGGGTGTCTCCCACCTGGCCCCTTGGACCTCCAGTCCATACTCCGTGCAGATGTTCCTGTACACTTTGCCTGCCACCTGGTTATGCCGCTCCATGTGTGCCTTGCCTGCCAACATATTGCACCCTACACCCAGCTGATATGCTGGACTGTCTCAGGTGCATCTCCACACAGTCTGCACCTGGGGTCTTGTCTGGTATGGTAGACCCCGGCCTCTATTGTTCTGATGTTCAGGGCCTGTTCTTGTGCAGCCATGAGTAGTGCCTCTGTGCTGTCTTTCAGTCTGGCTTTTTCCCAACCACTGGTATGTTTTCTCGATATCAGCCACTTCCTCAATTTGTCGGTGGTACATTCCATGCATGGGCTTGTCCTTCCATGATAGCCCCTCGGGTTCCTCCTCCTTGCTGGGCTTTTGTTGCCTGAGGCATTTACTCAGCAGCTGGTCAGTGGGAGCCATCTTCTTGATGTATTCTTGGAGGCTTGTTGTTTCCTCCTGGACAGTAGTTTGTACACTTACTAGTCCTGGGCCCCTTTCCTTTCGCTTTGTGTACAGCCTCAGGATTCTGGATTTAGGGTGAAACCCTCCATGCATGGTGAGGAGCTTCCTTGTCTTGATGTCAGTGGCTTGTATCTCTTCCAGTGGCCAGGATATTATGCCAGCAGGGTATCTGACTGACTTTTCAGGACCACAGCTTCATGGAGTTCTAGATGAACTCCCTTAGTGGTCTGTTGATGTTATACAACTTTAGGCAGTCAGTATACATTTGTGTGGCATGGAGTTATAGGCTTTCTTGTAGTCAATACAGGTAGTGCACAGGTTGGTTTGCCATGCCCTACAGTCCTGGGCCCTGTCGACCAGTAGCTCATGTTTGGCTCCTCTGGTGTTGTTGCCAATAACTTTCTGTGCTCTTCTCATGTATTGATCCATGCCTACTGATCTTAGCCGCTATAATGCCTGCATACATCAGCTGATTGGTCTCAGTGATGGTAGTGGTAGGGATGGTTGACAGTGTCCTCCAGTAGAGATTGGTCTGGTACTTTGTTTATTAGCCTTGGCAAGCAGGAGGTAGTTGAGTTCCCCCAGGATTTTATGATTCTCTCTCTGAGGTCAGCTGCCCTTGTGTTGACTCTGACTGTCACTGGGGCTTTGTACTCAATCTCGATATTTGGGGGTGATGGTGAAACCACCACCAAGCGGACCTGGCGTCCTAGCTCCCCCTTGCCGTAGCATCTTTGTACCGTGGATGAGGTAAAACCTCCTCATCATTCTCTAGCTGTAATAGCAACTTCTTACTATGGGTATTCGAACACTGAGCTAAGAATACAGCTTAGTGTTCGAATATCCGTAATGAAAAGTTGCTTATACATACACACATCTATACATATGTGTGTGTGTGTGTGTATACACATCTCTGTCTATGTACATATAGACCGACCGACCGACCGACCGACCGACCGACCGACCGACCGACAGACAGACAGACAGACAGACAATATTAACAGTTTTCCTGTGCCTCGCGTCTCAGACTAACCTCACTCCATCCATTGATGCATTGATCTGTTCCAATGGAGCAGCAGGATGAGGGCAGTGAACCATTCAGCACTTCATACCAGTCTGTTTTGTTAGTTACGCCACAGCATTTGAACTGAAAGAGTAAAATACTGTTATTCTATTTATGTACTGTATTACCACAATATTTTACTTTACTTTTACTTTAAATAGAGTTGGTGAATGTTATTTGTTTATTTTAATCTATGCTTCATTTTTTTTAAGTAAGTAACTTGCAGGGATTTCTGAACGAACACCTGTAGGTATAAAAGATATTTCTTGGACTATATTTATGTATTAATTTATGTAGTCACCTAAACCTAGTGGCTCCTAAACTTTTTTTCAGCGATTCCTTGGGGTTAAAATTATTTTCAGCCTATATTGCTTGCAAACATACAAAGTTTCACTAACTTTAAAAACAAATCTTTTAACTTGTTGTAGGATGACCCCTTTTACAGTTGGAAAGATTAAGATAAAGTATTGCTTGAAATGATTATGTCAATGTTCGTGACTGTCAACATATTTTTTTCAAAATTGTATGAATTGTCAATTGTCTGAAAAAAATGGCAGCTTTGCAAAGTCCCTTATACAAATGTGAACATAGAATCTCATCTTGAATTACTTTCCATTAGCTAGTGTGCCATTTTTTTTGCATTTGATTGGTAGTCCTGTCACAAACTTGCTCATGCTAGTGGTAAAATATTGTGTACTGTTTTCATTTTTAAATGCCCCATTTTCACATGTGGTGTTTTTTTCAGGGTAAACCATCTAGACATAAGGAGATAGTGCTCAAAGTAGCTGCAAGTCCACATACTTTAACTCATCAACAGCAATAATTAATTCACACATTTTAACAACAGACACAACATCAGAAGGAATTTGGCATACTACGGTCATTGCTGATGTTCTTTCAATAAAAATAGAATTAACTAGATAATTTATTAATCTCATTAATAAGTCTAATTAATAATTACAAAAAACAAAAATAACTGCTTGTGGTTGCAACAAAATGAGAAGTTGGAAGGTATTTCTCTTGCATTGTTTGGGAAGTAGGTTTACCATTTTCTGTACACTGTCCCAGGATTTTTTCAGTCCAGGTTCTGACTCATAAATCTTCATGCCTTCCTTTAATTCACCTTGGGCTTTGGAATCCAGCTAAAAAAGGAAGAACAAAAAGGATTGTTTTCTTGCAATCCATACTTTAGAGGTTTTCAAGATCCACATAATATTTGTCAGTTGCAAAATAACAGCTCAGCCTCAGGAACCTTCATTTAACAAATATCCTCTAAAGTGAAGTAGTGTTGACACTATTTCAATATGCCATTGTGAAAACAAGATTTTAGACATTTGAAATTTCTAAAGTTAAATAATTTAGAAATTATATCAACTCTAGAGTTTGTTTGTTCTCTGTGGTGTTCCTTTTGGACAATCCCAGACAATCTTTAGTAGCATAATATGAAGTAAAGAAAGATATTAATGTGCAGCATAACAATCTACTAAACAAACCCAAATATTGAGCAGCATTGCAGTGTATGTAGCACTCACTTTTAGTATCATTTATAATTAAATGATAAAATGCAAAATTGTGTGAGACAACTTGACAGTAGTTAGTATGGAAACAATGATTAGAAAAGAAACTGTTCTCTGACTGATCTTTACTCATAGTCCTGAAGATAATATAAAATTGTCCATCAATATGATGCATGTTTTTCTGGTCTGTTGGAGGAACTGCAATACATTGAGATAAGCCTCAAAGATGTCTATCAAACACCAAAACTCTGGGGTCAAAATATTTGCATTGGCATTCCAAGCAGCTTTCAACTTACCTTGTCATGGAAGATGTGTATTATTAATATTAAAGATACTTCTGTCAAGACCAGGAGCAGAAGGATGACAAAAAACTGAAAAATATAGATTACATAAATAATAAAATGATATAGCATTAGAATGACATTTTGTTAAACCTAGATTCTTCTGTCCATCTACAGGTTCCTGCATTCTGGTTATTATATAGTGAAAATATTAGAAACATGTAGGCAGATCATTTTTAGCTTAAATATTAACAATTAAACAGGATTCATGCAACCAAAATTACACCAAAACAAAGCTAGTGGAAAACGGGAAGAAAGGCCAGTACCAGAGTTATGGTTTATGATTTTCTGGAGTCTGTACACAAACATCCTGTTCTATTCTATTTGAGGGTTTAGATATATCCAAATAAAATCCATTTAGGATGCTGCAATGCTCTGAAAATAGTTTCCGTATAGTATAATAAAGACTATAAGAGAATCAGTACGAGTGTATCAGGTCTTAAGTCTTCAAATGTAAAACCCACACATTTAAGAAAAGTACAGCTTCTGACATATGAATGTCTTACCATGAACATCAGGCAGCGCTGCTCCTTTAGAGCTCCAAGACAGCCTAGAAAGCCTGTCACCATAGTAATGCCACCAGCAGTGAGAAGCAGATTTGCAGCGGAGAGGGATGGAAAGGACAGGGGAAGGGAGGAAAACTCTGACTGGGTGAAAGAGAGCCAGACTCCAACACCAAACAAGCCACATCCACCTAGCTATACAAGAAATGTAATTCCAAAATAATTAATTACAACACGCAGTCTTGAAAATTCCCACTTTTTCTTTAAGACAAAAATGAGAAATCCAAATGTGTGTATAAATTAAAGAAAGAAAACACAGATACAAAGCAAGCTATATTAAGATTTATGTAATTGATGTTTACATGGGAAAAAATAAATTGACAAAATGATTTGTTGCAAATACTAACCCAGAAGATGAGGTTAAACACAAACATCAAATATTTAACACAGCACAAACAGCTCCAGGAAACCGACATCCTGAAAAGAAAGAATGTAAGAGGAGAAAAAAGAAAGTTTAAAATTACATTGAACTTATTTGTTATGCAAAAGAAACCCTACACATGCACACACGCCCTCTTTGTTTTGCTTTGAGCACGAAGTCACCATATGAATACTGCATGCAGTTTAAAATGCAGCAGTAGTTACCCTCACAGTAACTTGGGAAGTGAAAGAGAACTGACTAGAAGGAAGAAAGGAAGTTCCCTCTCTCTTCTAAAAAAAACAAAACAAAAAACCTAATGGTAGTGATAAGGCATGTCCTATGGTCACAGTGGTTACAATTATGAATGTGAGATTACATCTTCCTAGCAACCAGTGATTACAGTTTATTCAAAACCAAAGTATTACATTCAAAATGGTGAGAGAATAAAATAGATAAATGTGTACGGTAATCAATTATTTTCCAATGACTGACCTTGTTTTATTGTCTATACAATTTGTCTGCATTACCCCAATATCTGGTTACAATAATATTTATTTATAACACACTTAGTCAGAAAATAGAAATGCATTCTTTAAAAAGGAAAAAATGTTTTTAAATATAGGATGACAGTATAAAACGGGAACATTTCCATATGGGTCAGCATCAAATACATTCATTATTTAAAATGACAACTGATTTTGCACGGTTGTGATTGAATGCTTGCATTTTCCCCCCAGTGTAAATAGTAATCTGAAAATGACTTTCAGAGCTTTCGGATCTTGTATTAATTGTACTCACTTTGTAACTCGGGATCCCTTGTATTTCTCCAACTCTTGAGACGCTGGATCCCTCCTATTTGTCCAACTCTTTCAACTGCTTTTCTCTCTCTTATTAAGTGCTTCTTTAGTAGTTATCTCTTGATTTTCCCGAAACTCTTCCCAGTTCTAATCATTTACTTTAATGCATGTTATTTTCCAGTTTCATGGATTTTCTCCGTCATATGCGCCATCTATTTTTGCCACCCCCTCTCTCCTTCCAATCATTTCCAGATGTGTCTTCTGTTGTCCAACCTCTCCCCTTCCATTTCTTGTTATTCCTGATCCCTTTACCCTTTTCCTTCCTGTACAGCACAATGTCTAAACAGTTTGTTCTCCTCTTGCTACTGTCACGTTCATATCAGTTTACGATCCCAGTTGCTCTTAACAACTAATAGCTTCAGCTTTATTCTTGTGCAACACGAGCAACCCAAAAGAAAAACCCCGTTCAGCACCGCTTTAAAGTTTTAGGCATTATAATACTGACTGGCCATAAGGATAGATCTGTCTGCAGAAATGCTAATAATCTCATGAAAATATAGCCCAAACTAACAACCCCTCTATTTAAAAAAAAATCAAAAAAAAAATCACGCCAATTCACCCAGCATACACACTTAGTGCGGAAAAAAACGGTATACCATCCCCAGGCACCAGCACCGCCCCCACCGTCTCCAGCAAAGAGGAGAAAAAAATGTAGGCGGAATCAACAAACCGAAATAACAAAAACTAAATTACTTCAAAGGATCATAAATAATAACGTAACACAGTGTGATACGAATAAACTAACACAAACAATATCAATAACTACTCGCTACTGACTCATCCAATGAGAGAAAAGGAGATAAAAAATAAAGTAAATTAAGGAAAGAAATAGGAATTCAACCGAGTAACTTACATGAGTTCGTCGGGATTTCAAATTAAACTAAATAATCGATTCCAGTATTATTAGAATATAAATCCAAACCAATCCACCAAACATTCTCACACTGTTAAAACGAATGAGCTCGTCTTTGATAAAGCCGATTGCGCAATGCGAGCATCTGGATCTGTGTAAAGAACTCGACACCGCGTTGGGGTCCGAGATTGCGCAGTGGCGTTTCCGAAAAGCGTGCCGAAATACTCGTGCTTTCCCGGGCTCGTTTTTGAGCTTGTTCGCCGGTTGCTTGTGGCCGAGCTGCTCCAAACAGTGGGTCTCATTCATTAAACGTTAGAAAATTTGCGAACAGATTTAAACATTAAAGCGTACTCCACTAAAAACCTACTCCAGATTCAGGAACAGTGAAACTGTGTTCTGGAAACTCAGATCTAATCGTAAACTCATATGTAGACCATAAATGCCAAACCATCGTAAATTGACAGCTCGTTCCCGCTAATCAGCTATTTGCATAAATTTCCACCCATAAATTGGTAATGAGCACCATAAAAGGAGGTGTTCATTGATGCGTCCGGTTCCCTGTCAGTCATGGCACAAGCAAAACAAGAGAGAGAACAGAAGAAGAACTTTTATGAAGCAGAACGAACTTTTCCTGAAGCATAGAGATTATTTTGAGTAAGTCGTAAAAAAAATCAAAACATCTTTTATTGTTATCAATTAGCAGTGGTGTGACGGGAACAGGCAAATGGAAGGAGGTAACAGACACAGTTAATGTGGGTTCTGCTGTCCCTAGAACCATGTTTCGAGGTCAAAAGAAAGTGGTCTGATATAAAAACGGAGGTCAAAAAACGTATTTGTGCAAAAAATAAATAAATAAATAAATCTGCCACTGGAGGAGGAGACTCACTGTCCAAATTGTCAAATACAGAAATAGAAGAGCGCTTTGTCAGGAATCCTCCCTGGCGGAGACAGCGACCCCAAATGGGAAGGCAATAAATGTTGTAACAATATTCTGAAAAATCACAGATAACTTAGTGATCAATTTAGTCTAGGTCGTACAGTCCAAAACAATTTGGGCAACTTTCTCTCCAGATTGAAGTAGAAATGTGAAACCAGCAATTATATATGGTGCGAAATTGATATAGCCTAATCTAAATCCAAGAGAGCTACCAGAATGTAGAGCTATTTAACATTTTTTAAAAAGTGATATGGATAACAGCAGTTTTCTATGCAGAATTCACAATCATTAACCTAATCTGAATTAAGCCTATTGCCAATTAATTTAATTAACTAAATGTCTTATATTTCTAATCATCCGTCATCTTTAGGATATCCTCATATCATGTTTTTCAAAGACATCGTCTTTATTTTTACATAACATAGTTAAAATTGTGCAGTGACAAGCATTATTTATATGTGTTCGTACACAGTGTTTTACACAGTCTAGCATGTGCATATTTTGTTAGTAGCTACGAACAGATCTGAGCAACTAAATGTTCACATAAAGATTCACATAAATTTACATTTACGAACAGTCTACACACCATTTTGCGCTGCTCATGTTTCATGAATGAGACCGAGTGACTGTTACGAGGAAGCAGTATTTAAGTAAATTATATGTACTACAATCGAAATGATTAAAAAAAAATAGCACAAGAACTAATATCAAGCAGTGATGTGTTTCTCTTAGATGTGTTAATCTGTGAAATAGCTCTGATGATCAATTAAATTAGGTTGTACTTTATAGTTTACATTGTGATGAGGTCTTATTTGAAAATGAATGTTCTTGTGTTGACTTATTGAGGCGTTAATATTGAATCTGTGAATGTCTCTAACTATACTCAAATCTGAACATTAACTTAAAGTCATATAAATGCAATATTGCTGGCATTGATAAATCTCAAATAATTAAATCTATAACTGCACAAAATTAACATACATTTAAACTGACTTAATCTTTCTCCATAATATTGAAAAGATGCTACGGGTGTATAAAAGAGAAAGCCAAATATGGCAGACAGCATGGCTCTATTACCACCACACATATGTGCTGAAAAAAAACTCAAACTGACCTGAAACTCAGACATGACGTAATGACACAACCCATGTAGGAAGACAACACAAGGCAACTATTATGCGATGGGTGCTGTTTTAGACATAAGGACCTTAGAAAGGAAAAAGAAAGTGGAAAGGACAAGAATGGGAAAACAGTGGCATCAGGAAGAGTGGAGAGTAATCCCTCAAAGAGCAGAGATTGTGGCTCTGTATTGGCAATAAGTACAGATTAAATTGTAAATATCTATACAGACTCTGCTTATGCTTATGGAACAGTGCACCATGAGCTGATCAGGTGGTACAAAACCAGATTCCTAACCAGTAAAGGGGGAGCCAGTATAAAAAAATAAAGATGCTATAATTAATTTGGCAGCCACTCTCATGCTACCAGCTAAAGTTGCTATAATCAAATGTAAATGACCTGGCAAAACGTGAAACAAAATTGCTGCAGGAAATGATGCAGCAGACACAGCAACAAAAGCAAATGTGTTATCAGGAGGTATCTGGTACTATGACCCAAATGTCTTCCACTATGACAGTTGACTAAAAAATATTGCAGCGGGCAGTGGGACCACATGAGTTAAGCAACCTGTTGCTTAACACTGAGAAGACCAAAGAGCTCATTGTGGACTTCAGGAGGATTGCTGACACACATACACCCATTCACATCAAAGGGACGATGGTGGAGTGTGTGAATAGATTCAAGTTCCTGGGAGCCCATATCTCCGCGGATCTCACCCGGATGACCGGCTGCTCCAAGCTGATCAAGAAGGCTAAATAACGCCTTTTCTACCTGAGAACTCTGAGGAAGAACCACCTGTCCTCAGACATCCTGGTGAGCTTCTACTACTACACCATCGAGAGCATCCTGACCAACTGCATCACAGTCTGGTACAGGAGCTGCTCCGCCTTGGACCGAAAGGCACTGCGGAGGGTGAAAGCACCCAGCACATCATTGGAGAACCACTTACCTTTCAAAAAGGACATCTACAGGAAGCGGTATCTGAAAAAAAATAATCAAACACTCCAGTCACCCAGACCACAGCATCTTCACAGAACCTGCACTCTGGGAGGCACTACAGGAGCCACAGGAACACACACACAACACACACACAATGGTCAAAACAACGGACTGTATCCTCATATACGCAACAATAACACATGGACTGAACCACCACTTACAACTATCTGCACTTTATTTTTGTAACTACCGTACTCTAAAACCTGTCATTGCACTACTGTAAATACATCCAATAATGCACTACTGGATAATTTATCCATATATATCTCACTTGATCTCAACTGCACTGCACAGAAATGGACACCTGATGCAATATATTTAATATACTGTATATAGCTCTATATATTCTTATCCATAGTGCAATAACTAACCATATTTCCTGTGTGATGCTTTTTCTATCTGTGTGCCACTCTTTCTGATGTGCAGCTGGAATTTTTAAAAATTTCCCTAGGGAATCATCGTAAAGGGATCAATAAAGTTTAAGGTAGTTGAAGTTGTGTGTTTGCTAGATTCGACGTATGTAATACTTTTTTTTAAAAATTTCATATAATACAGAAATGTAATTAAATGTTAAAATTATAAATGGGCAGCAATGACTCATACATGTTGTGGTGTAATCATTATTTGATGGGGTGGGACCTCCAGAGGGGATGATGGTGGCCTTGTGGTTGGCCCTCTTATGAATTGACAAGGATTTTTTTTTAAAAAGAACTGTAAAATGACATGGAGAGAGTAGGGATAAATCTGAGCCTTGTCACCACGTTAACATCACTGTCCAGCAGACAGAGGGTACAGTACAGTGATGCGATCCATATGACTTCAAGTTCATCTTTTCCATTATGTACAATACAATGACAATGTTATTCTAAATTTCTACATTTGCTTATTTTGTTTATGCTCAGACACGAAGCAAATAAAGGCTGCTTTTATTTACACTTTGAAAGGCTGGCTGTGTTTTTAGGAGAAGGTTATTTATTTACTTTTTGGTGGGGTTACTTCCTGCTTGTTTTGCTCATAGTTTTGTTGCTGAGTTAGGCCAAATTATTGATCTGTTTGGTGTTCAGCTCCCCAACAGTGCAATTCAAGAGGAATGGAGAGAGCTCTTGTCTCAAAACCTGGGAGAGAAAAAGGTGGAAGCTATGCTGTTGGAACTGGTGTGGAAAACTGCCTTAGCGGCCAGTTCTACTTTTGCACAGACCCCCACACCTTCAGGGAGACTTTTGATGTAAGTAGATGTATTGCACATGTTCCTCCTTTTAGGTAAACTGAAGATGATATTTACTTTAATGATTTAAACCACATAGCCACCACGATTGAGTGGTAATACAATATATGGTCACTTTTACGCCAGCATAATGTTTGTGCTTTGAGGTTTGTACTATTGAGGAGTTAACATTAGGATGTGGTAAGATGGTGCCAGAGGCATAAAGACAAAAATTTAGAAGATGTGAGAAGGCCAACTAAACATATTGCATTTTAAAATTACAGGAGAGAATGTTGCTTTGTTTGATAAATGGTGCCAAGTCAGCAAAGTCACCAGCTTAGCAATTTAGCATTTGTGTGAACTTTTGTTGTTGGAGCTCAAAGATTAGCTCCCAGAAAAGATTATGGTATATTTAAATGACCAAAAGGTTGCATCCCTCACTGCTGCCATTATACTAGCTGTGTTCTCTCTTCACCTGCTCTCCATACACCGTCATTATACCAATAATCCAAATACTTACACAGATTATAGCAAATTTAAAGCAATTGACAAGAGGTGGAGGGAGGATTTGCAAGGAAGCAGAAGGCAAGGGGGGGTAATTGGTGGGACATGTGAAAGAATGGCCAGATGTTCGTAGCACCTTGAATCAGACTGTTTTCAAATGCTCCTCCAGGACGTCATTTGTTTGTAGTGCACTACTTTTGCGGTGGTTAAGAGTTAAAGACGTGGAATTTGAAGAGATCTTTATAGCTCTGTCTTCTTGTGTATTCCTTCTCCCTCCTTCATTTACATGACAACCTATTTTTAATACCAGTTTGGAGCAGGTTTATGCCTTCCTTTTCCTACAGATATTAAGTCTAAGTGGTTAGGCTGCTGTCCTTGTCATGCAAGTCACGTGGGTCATGTGCTGACTGGTGCGAATGGGTGAGACATCTGGCCATGTCCGATGATATTTCCAATTTTCAAACACACATTATGAAATGCTCTGTGTCGAGCAAATATATTTAATGAATTTAACCCAGAATCATAAAAAAAGAATGCTTTTATTCAGTATCAAGTACCCATGTTTATTATTTTTTTTCACAAAAGAACAGAATGTCAAGAACACATTTCTGTCAATCCTGGATGTTTAGGATAAAATTTAACTTAATTTAAATAAAAAAAATAAAATATCCAAATCCAACTGTTTTCAAAAAGAAGAAAACTACATAAATAAACATTAATGGACGTTAAATCACAGAAGGTAAGCAATTAAACTCTACCATAGTGATTCCTGAGAATTTGTAATGTTGTAAATAGAATTTTGATTATTTCTGTGTGCACGTCTATTGCACATATATACATTATGGAACGACATGTTAAACAAATTTTGGTTTTGGAACTTTGATCTGAATTGAATTACACAAAAATAATATTTTTCTACACTTGGTACTGCCAGCAACTGTACATCATGTTTTCTGAACAAACAAGTGGCACATCTGCATCTGCTGATACCATCTTAACATTTAGGTCCCCTGGTCTGAGAGAACAAGGCAAAAGTAAGAAATACCGGTATAAAGAATCAGTGAAGGATCACTCCTAAAGACTTTATGGTCAGTTAAACAAACTGGTAACAAATGCCCTTTATTTAATGAAGGACACAACATGAGCTATGCAATTTGATCTTTTGATATTTCTTTTCTTAGAATAACAAACATTGTAACAACACCTTTTAATATACAATAATATATGAGGGAAGGGAAAGAAAAGTAAATTCAGACCAATCCAGCATCCTTGGCCATCTGGTAAAAGGCTCCTCTTTCAGCAATAAGATTTGAGGGGGATGCAAACTCTATCAACTCTCCCTTGTCCAGCACCAGGACCCTAGGGAAAGTAGGACAAAGGTTATCTCAGGTGGTATATTGCAGCAGATGTAGTTTTAGCTTTAGTTAAAAAACACCCGAGGGAGGCATCAATGGGGCATCCAATGCAGATGCCACACCCACCTCTGCTGTTTCTCCTCGATGTGGAGGAGCAGTGGCTACTCCGAACTCCTCATGGGTGACATGGCTCCTCACCTTAGCTCTAAGGGAGTGCCCTGCCACCCTGTGGAGGAAACTAATTTTAGCTGTTCTATGCAGGATCCTGTTCTTTCGGTCATGAACAAGAGTTCATGATCCTGGGTGATGGCAGAAATGTCGACTGACTGGTAAATCCAAAGTTTTGTTTTTCAGCTCAGCTCCTTTACCATGACAGACTGATACAAAGACCGGGGCTGCTACACCAATCCACCTGTCAATCTTATGCTCCATGATTCCCTCACTCATGAACCCCAAGACGTAAACTGCTCCGCAGGCAATAGTTTTCTCCCCGAACTGGATGGGGTAGGTCATCTTTTCCTAGCCATGAAACAGAATATTTAAATCCATTTAAATTTTTCTCCTGGGGAAGGTGTCTGTGGGGCAGGGGTGGATGTGTATTTTGTGTAAGACTGGAAGAGCAGTCTTTTTTATATTTTTTGCAAATAACCTGATACTTGCTATTTTTAACTTGTATAAAATCCCTATAATCAAGATAATCCTTTTTCCAACTCCTTAGCCTAACCCAGACAACTAAATGCCTAATCTTTACCTTATCCTAAACATAATTCTAACTAGGTCTTAACCCTTTAACCTGAAGTTGTCAGGACAAGCCAAAATGTTCTCACTTCCAAAAATACCTCCACTTTGGTAATAAAATAAATATTCTTGTCTTCACTATGTAGCGTGCAAACAAGTTGAGTTTACAATTTGATTATACCAGTAACAACATGCATTATTGTAGGATTCTCTGTGTAGTACCTGCTGTAGTCCATGATGGTGTTTAGACGATGCGCAATTGTCAGGACAGTGCAGTCCTCAAACTGAGAACGGATAGTAGTCTGAATCAGGTTATCGGTCTCCATATCCACAGCTGCTGTGGCCTCATCCAGAACTAGAACTTTGGTTTTCCTTAGCAGAGCTCTGGCCAGACACAAGAGCTGACGCTGACCCACACTATAAACGAATAAAAAAGCATGTTCAGATTTTAATTGACTGTATGATAACTACAGTAATAAACAAAAACACATACACATTACAAAAAGTAATATTGGCAGCTTTTGGAGTTATTTTGATTGGATGCACTTTACTAAAGCCTATTTCAAAGTCTGCTTTTGCTGTCAAAGTTTTTGTAGCTGCATGGTTTCTTAAAAGAAGTTGTACCTGAGATTCTCTCCTCCTTCACTACATTCATGGTTAAGTTGGTTTGGAAGACCAGAGACAAAGGTTTTCAGATGGGAATACTCCAGAGACGTCCATATTTCCTCATCTGAATACATGTCAAAAGGATCAAGGTTCATCCTCAAAGATCCTGAAAAGAGCACTGGGTCCTAGAGAGGGAAATCAGTCAGTTAGAATAACTGCATAAATGTAATTATTTGACCAATTACATTTCAAATCTGGATATTTTAAAGAAAAAAAGAGAACAATTGACTCTATTCTAACTATCATTAATGACTAATGGATATTGTTATTTACATTTCTATCAGTGGATTTTCCATTTTCCACCTCTGCTTTGAAACTTATTTTGCTAGGTAGCTTTTTTGTGACATTTTGCAATTTTGGCACAGCAAATGACCTTGGGAAATGTTTCTTGCTTTTATAACCAGCAGTGGATGGTTCAATATAATTCCTTCTGACTTTACAATGGGATCAGACTTTCATTGTCTAGATGTCAAACCCACCTAATCAGATTCTGTCCCAATGACACTAATAAATATGGATTGGAAAGGACCGATAGGAACGCGAAAAGTTCCTCAACAATTAGATGAGACGCTGGATACAATAATGAGAAATATTCACTTAAGTTTATTCTTCACAAAAATCCTACAGGTTGGCATTGTATAGACCTAATTTTTTTATGACTGAAGAACCACAATATTTTACAAGAGATATATATTGTGTTTCTGCTCTGAGAAAAAGGGAGTAAAAATTCTGTAAATATTAAAATCAGTAATATTGTTTTAGCAGCAGACCACTAATAATTGAATTTAGTTTGCAACACATAATACTTGTTGGGGAAAATGAGGTACAGTGATCCCTCGTTTATCGCGGGAGTTGCGTTCCAAAAATAACACGCGAAAAGTGAAATCCGTGAAGTAGTCAGAAGAACATTGTTATGGGTAGTTGTTGGCGCTCTTTCTTTTTCTGAGCAAGAAGATTTTTATAAACGGATATGCCACCTTCGATTATATTTGAGAACTGCAATGAACGACTCGCAAAAAAAAATCCGTGAAGCAGCGAAGCCGTGAAAGATGAAACATATACTGTATAAAATATAGCGAGGGATCACTGTATTTAAAAAGGTCATGTCACAGTCGTCTTTAATATGACCAACCATCAAAATACAGTGACTCAATTTAAATGTTTTTTTGGTTGTTTTTTTTTTTTTTTTTTAAATCAGAGGTTCCTTCTTTATTGGCATAAAAGAAAGAAAAAGTTTGGAATTGTGTGGAAAAAGCCTAGGGAGGAACACTGCTTTTTGGTTTTTCCTCATGGTATATGCCACACTACATATAAAATTCCGATGACTAGCAACAAATGCGATGTGTACCGGTAATTGTATGGACATATGCGCTGTATTTATTAAACATCAGATTTCTTTGGTAATTTTTATTTTATTTCCACTTTTTTCAGTGTTTTACGGGGGTGTACTTCACTAGTGCATAATCTTTAATTACAATACAGATCCATATATCTAATACGGATTAAGCCTGTGTGCAAAGCTATCATCATCCTTTTAAATCACCCCAAGAAATTGAATAATATCCAACAAATGAATGAATATTTAACAGCCCCATATATTTCAACAGTGTGACTGAAATAATATTAAATTTGCCGATTTTCTATTTACTGTAATTTGGAGAGAACTCTACTGGATGGTGAAGCAAACCATTAAATCCATGTCCATTAGTGTTGTCTATACTGACCTGTGGTATTATAGTGATTCTGGAGCGGAGGTCATGGAGGCCCAGTTGCCCAATATCCACCCCATCAATGAAGATGTGGCCCTCTGCTGCCTCAATGATCCGAAACAATCCCAGAGTGAGAGATGACTTTCCTGCACCAGTGCGCCCCACGATTCCTACCTATAGATAAAATGCAGTTATAGGATGCACCATAACTGGTTTAGAGACATTGCGACATGTTTAGGATGAAATGATGTAATGCAGACCTTTTCTCCTCCGTTAACACTAATGGTAATATTGCGAATGGCAAGTTCAAGATCATCACGATAACGCAGGCTGAAGCCTCGAATGTCTATGCAACCTTTATTTGGCCAGCCGGGAGGTAGGTATGAAGGCTTGTGGTTCCATTCTGCCTATGATAGTGAGAAAACACATTCAAATATAGATAGGACTATCCTCCACAACCCAAATCAGTCTGACATAGCAACAACCTGTTGCACAATAGCTCTTATTCTTTTTTTGAGTGGTGGTTGATGAGGATTTTAAAGACCATTATTATATATTTTCATGTAAAATGCCATTACACAGACTCCAGTTGAACATGTGACAGACCTGTCTGCCGGTGCTGACAGAAGGATGTGCCATAATGTGGTTGTTGAGTTAATTAATGACATGCTGGGTTTTCTCTCCTGAGGTGACAGCTGACATTATTTTGCAGGAGGGAAAAATTTGCATATCGGGTAGATACCGCACACTCTTTAACCAAGATTTTTAGCAGCAGAGACACCTCTTTATTAAATAAGCATATGTTTGTATATAAAGCATGCTGTGTTTCTCCATTTTTGTCATCCTCTTATGACAAATACTTTATATATTTACACGACTGTGAGCAGAGAATTAAACAAACTAAAAATTTTGAATGAGGATGAGAAGGTAGTAGAGGCTATAATCAGGACTAAAGCTTCCTTGTATCTATAACACCTGCCCTGTATATTTCAAACTGACATACAACGCTAACTGAAGTGAATAACATTTTTTTCTTTTAGCCATCACAATTTGGCAGTCCTGATCTGTAGTGGTCAGTGTCTGTCAAAGCTGTCCAAGGAGTGAAACGGGTAACAGCAGCGTGAGTGTCCAAAACAAACTGATACTGTACATGGGGGAGCAACGTATGGCCCAGTGTAACAGATTAAATTGCAACATAATACTTCTGATACAGAAATGTCACAATACAGTCCATCATGATTTGTTTCACAAAGCCATTAACACAACTGCAAAAGGGTTTAACAAAAACCATGTAAATTTAAACGGAATTGAAAATGTTATCATGCTGCTGTGTGTAATATACAAAATGTTACATTGCCACAAAATGACAAATGAATTAATTCTTAAGGATTATCCTGGTTAATGTGAAAAGCCAGAGTAATCTTGTTAATCTATTTGTAACAAAAAAAATACCAAAAAGAAAAATGAATAGTGAAATCTGATATTTAAATTTAAAACATGGTAAAGTTCTTTTTACCTCTTTTGGTGTCTCACTGTACTCCTTTACTCTTTCCACAGCCACTATGTTGGTCTCTAGATCAGAGGACATCCTCACAAGCCAGGTCAGAGAGGCTGTCAGCTTTACATTGAACAGAGCAAAGTCAAAAGGTTTAAATAAAACTTTGTTTTCTCACTGATACATTCTTAAAGAGAGAAATCATATGCAAGCTTAGCAACACCAAATAGGAAAAACCCCTGTGATTTTTATTTTACCTGTAGGGCATAGGAAATAGAAAGTCCCATAATGCCTGGACTGAGATTCTGTCTTGCTATGACAGCACACAAAGCTGCAAATGACACAATGAGGTTCCCGACAAACTCCAGGCGTACTGCAAGCCACCTTCATTAAAAATGAGTAAAACAAGACAAAATGTGGAGACTTGCAGTTAAATTACAAAAAATGAAGAAATTTGAATGTTCAATAGGTTCTTAAACTTCTAAAAAAGCTTTTTGATTTGATTTTGATTTTTTGATGTGATTGTGTTCAGTGAGGGCAAAAAACAGCATTACACCATATCACCAAGTATACATTTTTGAGGAAACTGAGATTGCACCAAACCTGTTTGCAACGATGCTGGGATAGTAAGCCTTCTGATTGTGGTCCACCCGCTGGTCACTCTCTTGGATGAAACGATCTTGTTCACCAAAAGCTCGAATGACTGATGTGCCCAATAATGTTTCATTAAAGTGGGTGTAGATGGGGGAGCGGCTGACTGACTCCAGGCGCTTTAGCTGACGAGATGATGCAACATAAAATCTCTGGACAGGAACAGTAGAGAAACGTGACTTTAAGGCACTTCAAAGAACTATATTAAGTGTAGCCTATTTAGACAAATAATTTTAATTAACCTGTACGAAAAAGTAGAGCAGGCCAAGGAAAGGAATGATGGCAGCTACCAATGGTGTGGAGATCAAAATAATAACACAAGCACCCACTACAGTAAACATAGATCCCATGAACATTTTGATGATGCTGGGAATCATGGAATCAATAGTGTCCATCTCCTTGGCAAAGCGGTTCACTAGGTTTCCACTGGGGGTTTTCTCAAAGAAAGACATTGGTGAGCGCAAGACATCATACAGCATAGATTGATGAAGATAGCGAGATGCCAAGATGCCCCCAATTGAAATGGAAAGTGAGTACACAAAGACTGCCATTCCTGTAAGACAACATAAAACAAATTGTTTTGTCAAGCTGTATGGTTTAACCCACAATAAAGAAATGCGTGTTATTCTCCAAAACCCCTTTTTCATCGATTTAACTTCTTTAAGTCTACTACCATTATTTAATAACATCTTAACAACCATTCTCACCCTGAGTTAGACCAAGGGAACCATATATTCCCAGCCTCATTATCCTATAAGGCTGAGTACCATTGACCACAGGATCATCAGTCCACAAGCTTAACCAGTAGTTGGAGAACAGTGAAACTCCATGATGGGTGAAGAAAAAAAGTAGACTTGTGGAGGACAGAAGGACTCCAATGGCCTTCAGATAGGCCCAGAACACAGAGAGTCTGACCTGGTTAGGAAGAGCTTTTGGTTAGATGATCACATACTGTGCACACAGATAATGACAATCCCTTAGTCAAACCTTTTCATACCCGTCCAGTGCTAGCCTTGTCAGCTTGTGTCAGTTTCCCCACGTTAAAATTGTTTGCCATTTTGCTTAGCTGCTTGGTTGCCTGACCTGGCTGGGGAATTATGGATGAACTGCCCATAGCTGGACTACAATGAAAGACATGGGAGATGACAAAATAAAATATGTATACTTTAGCATGGTGTTTGTGGTTGTTGACCATATCAGTCATACATTCTTTTCTCACAGATCTTCTTTAACTTTTTTATAAATAAGGTGATTTATTTGGTCTACATACAGATACAGCTTTATCTGTTTCAGAGAGTTTGTCAGTTTCCAAATGAAATTGTAGTATATAAGCAAGAGTGAAAGTTTCCTAAATTACTTCCTGATGTTGCACAGTGAGACTCACCTATAATTAACAGCTACATTGGGGTTCTCTACACATTTATCTGTGTCTCCATCCATGTGTTCTGAAAGTAGAATATAAATTAAGTTCTCAAAACAAGGAAAAAATACACCTGATTCTCAAAGTAAGTGACACTAAAAACATAAAATATTAATAGTGGATTTTATTAACTTTTGACAAGCTCATAATTAATGGTTTTGGTAGGTAATTAACGGAACTATTCAGGCCAAAAATGCAAAAGTCCAAAATTAAAGTTAAAATGTATATTAATAATAATTTCTAAAGAAAGTGAATTAATAAATGTATATTTAAAAATAAAATCAAAAGCAATCGTCTGTTAGGCATCACAAATGATCTTATCAACCCAAGACAGACAACTATTTATCTAAATTTGTCAAAAGTATAGAGAGTTTTTAAGGCCCTGTGAATGTTCTAAAAAAAATAATTAAGGCCTCTCCGTTGTCTTTTACCAGTGTGGTCAGCAGCATTAAATGTCTGCAGAAGCCCGGCAAATGCTCCCTCTTTCTCCTTGAGCCACTGATAGGTGCCCATCTCTATTATTTCTCCCTCCGACATAACCAGGATCAGGTCAGTTTGAGACAAGTAACTCAACCCATGAGTCACCAGAAGACGAGTCTGTACACATCCACACCAAATCATATTATTAGGTTGTGAAAATGATACATTAAAATGACTTATTCTGGTTGGCACATCTGCAAAAAGATTTTAACTTAAGAAAGTATTTTAACTTCACAAATACCTTGCCCTTTAGGAGTCCCTGTGGGCCAATGACTTGATCAAAAATTTGCTTTCCAACATGAGCATCTACAGCTGACAGCGGGTCATCAAGCAGATACACTGCACGATCACAGTAGATGGCCCTGGCCAGGCTCACCCGTTGCTTCTGACCTCCTGACAGATTTACACCCTATAAGGGATACAGACGACAAACCTAAAGCATAAATAAACAAAATACAAATCTATCGCTGTAGTAGTATCGCTGAAAACTGATTGTGGTTTTAAGGCAGTAGTCTGAGACTGTGAATTACAGTACTACCTTAAAAACCACCATCAGTTCTTTAATTTTATGTCATTTTGCCAAAAACTCAAATCAGTTTCCCATAGTAACGTCTGTCAAAGAGCTAAGAGAAAAAATGTGTCCGATATCCATACCATGTCATGATGCAATATTGCAATTTGAACCATATCGTAGTACATTGAGTCAAATTTTATGATTTGCAGTACTTTCAACATTAAGAATATTAATTGTTGTAAGGATGTTGGTCCTAAAGTTAATACCTTCTCTCCAATCTCAGTCTGGTCTCCGGCAGGTAGGATCTCTAAATCAGGTTTAAGGGCACATGCCTCCACCACACTGTGATACCAGGTTTCTCTCAATTCTTGGCCAAATACAATGTTTTCTTTAAATGTGGAATTCTGGATCCAGGCTTGCTGGGGAACAAAAGCCACCAAACCCTGCACAATGATTAATAGATTAATAGACACACAATTACATGAATTAAGAGCTGCAACTTAACACAAACACAAGTCAATACACTGTACGTTGTGCTGGAAAAAAACCCGTTTCTAATATATATTATTCTAATATTGATGTGTTAAGCACACTCCCTCATACAGTGACACTGCTTATCAGCTGATGACCTAATACACTGCTACAGCAGAAAAGAGGCTGGGATCTCATCTGAAACACTACATCTTGATAACACTGCAGAGCAGATTGCTAAATGGGTGATAGTTAATGATACAATGCACAAGACAATTCAACTAAAAAGCAATATACAATCCCAAGGAGACACATTCTGGGTCATCTATACTACACTGACTGATGATATTTGTTAAAATACAGTTAAATACCTCAAATTAGGCTTCAATTAATTTCCAAATCTTCAAAAGGGTGACAAAGAGTGTGACTTGTGCAATAAGCATGTTTTCTGAATAGCTCTCATGACATATTATATGAGGTTCTTCAGTCATGTTACCAGAATAGTGAATAGAGGAGGTCAGGTTAGATTTATGTTGGTACCAGCACATGTAGGGGTGAGGAGGAATCAGAGAACATGTAGCAAAGTTAGCAAGAATTAGGAAAGAAAGGAAAGGAAGAATAAAATTGAATGTGAGTATCAGTTACTTTAAAGGCCATGTGTGATGGGTATGAAATTGTGTCTACAATTTGGGTTTAAAACTGGATTAATGTCTTTAGGGTGAATTCACTGCAGCCAATGTATTAGCCAAATGAGCCTGTAAATTAAAGTTTTTATATCACAAAACAAAGGTTCATTTTTTGCTTGTACTGCATGGTTTTCAGGATTGACTGTGAAGCTTCCATACAAATTACAAGCGCTACAAAACAATGTTTTTAATGGAGCCCATTACGGGACACAGGAGGGAAAATAAAGGTTAAAAAAAAACCTTTTGTGACATCTCACAAAACCTTTCTATGCAGAAATAAAAGACAAACCTTTCGAATTAAGTATTAAGACGAATTAAGTATTATCATAAATCTGCATCCGCTTCAACGGAAACCCAGCTTTCTTTTTAAAATCGATGCAGTCTGTGAAGTTTGCCAGCTAATTCTGTCTCTGTTGATACTGTAACACCAGATAAGTCAAAGTTTGTATTTACAAAGTATTCTATTTCTATACTTTGTAAATACAAAACCTACACTACAGTTATATTAATCCACGGTTAGGCTGCTACTACAATTCAATTTCCCTACGGGTCTGAATAAAGTAAATCTTGAATCTTGAAAGAGCATTGAAACACTGCAGTGATGCTATTTGTGAAGAGGAGGGTCATGGCTTTAGATCTATATGTTTGCCATTCAGGTTAAAAGTAAACATCTCAAATATTCTTTCTAACATTTTATATGCAGATTGACATGGCAGTGTTATGCGTGATGACGGATGAGCAAATGTCCAATTACATCTCCTCTTATGAGGACCATGAAGCAGTCCGATCATTCTGTGAACAAACAAATGCTGATAAATGCAGCCTAGATAATAAGACTCTTTTACAGAGACTAAGAGATAGAATTGGAACAAGGAAAATGAAATCAAAAGGAGTACTGTCTCATGCTCAAGGCATGTTGCAAAAGACAAGTGAAGGGATGTCAAGATGGAGAAATGCTGCTGCTGAAAAGACTTTTAGGAAAAGTGAAATTGTTTACTTCATTTTGGAATTGAATTGAATTGAATCAGATTTATTGCCATTGTTCATGTAATACACAGTATTACACAAGCTAGGAATTTGTCTTGGTGCGATGCTGCGACATTCAACATAAAGAAGACAACACTAGAATAAGATAAATTAAATAAGACATATATACAGTATATACATAAATAGTAAGAAATTAATGAATCCTAGCAAGTGAAGACCAGGAATGGTGCAGGAACAGCACATTCAGCTGTGGAGAAAACTACTGTTGCTCAGATGTTGGAAATGGGAACAGACCTACGGTAATTTTTCCAGATGGAACGTCAACAAAATGCCAAGCTGATTATTTTACCTTTGATTTTAAAAGAAACAAGTTTCAATTAGTTGATACTGTTGGTAGATTGTATGAACAAATAAAACTAAAGCTGTATCGATTTTACAATTGTACAAAAGAAGAAGACGCTTCAGCAGATCACTCCTCTGAACTGAGCGAGCAATTGGATGTAGGGTTCAATAGATCATGGTGTCATGCCATTGAGGCTATCGGTGGCGTTCATTTTTGCCTGCATTAATGTAATTGACAGTGTTGATGTTGTCATTTTGACGGCATCATTTTTCAACTGTCTACCTCCAGTTGAGAGATCAACTGTTGAGAAGGGGATGAAGACTTACTACTTTGTCAACGAAGGTCACGGGCAAAATTGTCAGAACTCTTTGAAACAACAAAGGTGGTGCTGTCTCAGTGAGAGAAGGCAACCTTTAATCATCTCCAGCATTATGGGAAAAATGGTGACCAAACCAAAGCTGAGAAATTCCTGAGATTCTGTACTGGGTCCTCAGGCATATGTGTTGAAAAAAAATTCAGATTTGTTTTAATGCTGAAACTGGGCTCAACAAAAGGCCTGTTGCTATTGAAGGCCTGTTGTGGTACCAAGTACATACAATTCTAACACTGAATTTTGTCAAGTTTGATAAGATCCTCTCCAGCAACTACTTAAAATTGGAAATACATTAAAGTTGAGAGCAGTCTTGATCAAGCCTTGTAGTAACAGGACTCTTTATTGAATGTCTGAATGATCTAATGCACTGAAATGTGTGGTGAGCAGACTGAAATTCTATTTACTTTCTATTTCATTTTGTGCAATACTATACAACAATATTGTCCATGGTTTTGGGTTTTATTTAGTTTTGATCCAATTATTACATAATACTTTGAAGATGACTGCTGTTTTAATTTCTATCATTTTGAGCATGACCTGTCTTCAAGACTAAACTTTTTCCTTACAGGAATGTTTAAAATTTGTCATTTACTGGCAGAATTGTTTATTAATTGTTAATGTTATAGTGGTTGGTAGGATATTCATAAAAACACAGTTTGGAATTTGTTGTTAAAGAACGAACCCTTAACCAGAACAACTAATAACTCACTGTCTCTCAATATTTATGCTATTTTGGTTGCAGAATCTTGATGCTATAAAGATATCCTAGATTACAAAATAAGGAGACATTTATTTACCCCCCCCAACACGCACACACACACACACACACACACACACCACACACACACACACACACACACACACACACACACACACACACACACACACACACACACACACACACACACACACACACACACACACACACACACACACACACACACACACACAGAAAGGATTGTGGCTGTCCTCATGAGGAATTGTGATCTGGTTTGAATTTTGACTTTGAGAGGTACAAAGGATTGGAAATAAATGATGTCTTCCACAAACCACTACATCAGAGGGACTCACATTCCTATTTTGCCAACAAGTGACGGCTACAGAAATTTCAATCACGAAAGAAGGACCATGTATAAAATAATAATGGGGTTGTGTGTCAGTTATGCAAGCAGGCACATCTGTGATCAAAGGTAACTGCACCTTGTTATCTAATGGGTTGTTTGCATGCTATTAATTAATTAGCAGGTCTAAAATATACAGCAAATTTCTTCCTCGGCATGATAAGTAGCCACAAATACGGCGTTGTTAGGGAGCCTTAACAGCCTACTGCCCAGTCCAATAGGTGTCACAGTTGAAATCTGGCTATTGTGATTGAAAGCAAAGAATTTCTACTTCTGGTGTTGTGAGCAGCAACAAAATATTTGACTATTTTCTTAAAATAAATTAGTAGTAAATTAAATTTTAGAGAAATACCTAATTTTCATATAAGCAGCTAATCCACTGTCTGTCATCATCAGCATTTTCAGTATTGATGACTGAGGTCAAAATTTAAATTCCTAACAATTTAGCAGCCAAATACCAAACACATTTCATATTGGTTAAAGTGCAGTATTCCATCTGATTTAGCCTTCCAGAATATTTATATTAGACCATTAAAAGTCTTTTGCCTATGTGTTTATCTAGTATTCATCGAAATGAGTACAGCTACCTGAACAACAACAGTTCCTTCTAGTTTGTCCATCTCTCCAAGAAGAGCCGAGAGCAATGAGGACTTTCCTGAACCTACAGGACCCACCACAGCTACCAGAGATCCCTCTGGGATACACACATTCAGCCTGCAGACACAAATTACAGTCATGTCAATTAAAGAACAAGTCAGCTTTATTTATTGATGAAATGGTTCTGCACAGCTATTTTCCTCATTTCATTTACGCTGCCTATCTACTATGTCAATCCCAAAGGTTGTGTATACAGTATCTAACTTTTCAAGCATTGATCAAAGTCTTAAAGCCGCAACAGAAAATGTGAAACGCACACGGTGATCTTTTCTTATTAAGAAATCTCTTTTATACGGTAGGTCCACATCTGATCTATTAAATCTATTACTTTAATCTCCTGGTTAGAGCACAAGAATACAATATGATTTTAAACAGATAATAGCACAAAATAACTAAACTAATGGAAATGATTTATTAATATTATGTCAGTCCAGAAGTATAATGCAGGTGCTTACTTCTTGAGCAGTAGGGATTCTTTGGTGGACCAACTGAAAACTCCATCATTTATGGAGATACTGTGTGGTGCTAAGGAGGTAAAAGCAAAACAGAACAGAAATACTGTAAATACACATGAGGAAACCACGTGAAGCATTACAAATCAGAAGAAAGAGGGAGGAAAAGAAATCCACTTACAGGTCGCCACTGGTTTGCGCAGTACATTGTCTTTCTGAAGCTCGTCATGTGACAAAAATACTCGCAATCGCTTCAATGAGACACTGGCCTAAAATAAAATTATGTTTAGAAAATTACTAGAAATCAAAAAGCCTCATTGAAAGATTTAATGCTGACAAACAGGATTTACTATCCCTGTCCCCACATTCTTTAATAACTGTCAAACATTTTTAACAAATATTTTCGGGCAAAATCAATACATACAGAAAAAGCATCTGAAAAAAGTTGACTTCAAATTTGAATTGCCTACATTTTTGTGAATCAACCGCCAGCAGTCAGATTTAAAATATATTAAATAAAGTTCCCATATTTAACACTATGTCAGGGGAAACCTTGAAAAAGATCTGGAATAATGTTTGGACAGATGAGTCTAAAATGTATTTGGACACCAAAATGGAGGCGATGTAAACCAACGGCATTCCATTAAAAGAACCCCATCGCAATTATGAAGTGTGGAGGATGAAATGTCATGGGTAGATGATGCTTTGCTGTAGCAGGACCTGGCTAGCTCACCATTATAAAAATCTGTCATAATCTAAAAATATCTAAAAATTTATTTGAAATTTGCATCATGAAAAGCAATTGAGATTAATATCCATACTAACCTGCACTATGCTACTGATTACCATTGGTAGCATGTTTAGAGGAAAACGAAGGATGTTGAAGAGTGCTAATGATACAAAGGCCTTCTGGGCATCAAGCACATTATTTTCATCAATCAGCACATATACAGTGAATGTAGATAAGGCAACCTGAAATAAATAGATCAGAAAAAGTCACCAGACAAAAAAAATGACCCAAATATATGTTGTCATTATTTCAAAATGCACTCATACATCTTTTTTTTGCCAATTCCTGTCATTTTATTTGCACAAGCAGATTCTTTTCTTTAGCTCACCAAGAAAGGTGCACAGACCCAAGTGAAGGTGGACATTGCACCAAGGTATGCTGCCTTCTTCAGAACACAGAGCTCATGCTCACGGATTTCTGATACTTTGTCTTTGAATGCCAACTCCCAAGCATACAGCTTCAACACTTTGATGCTATTTAACATCTCATTCATTAGCTTGATGCGGCTGTCCTTACTCTTCATCTGAGCTACCTGTTCAAAGATAATACACAAAGGGTCAATGTTTTTGTGTTAGTACCAATGCATCTAAACCAGGATGATGGAGGACAAGTTCATTATACTTTCAAATCATGTTAGCATACTACAATGCAGTGGTTTTAAACTGTAAAACTGACAATTTCCCTACTTTTTAAATGTTTAGAAACAAAAATAAGAGTCCATAAATTAGAATGGGTAGTACTGGGGCACAATATTGAGTTGTATGTGCTTAGTGCAGTGCAGTGCAGTGATTAGGGGTGTTATTCTCAGGGAGTTATTCTAATAGTATTGCAAATAAAGTGAACCTTTTCATGTTAGCAAGAAAATCACATCATACTGAAAGCTGTTCTTAACAGTGAAGGGGGTATACTTATAAAATGGGGGCATTTATAAAATGATTTTATCTTCAAA
This sequence comes from Takifugu flavidus, assembly GCF_003711565.1. Lineage (NCBI taxonomy): Eukaryota > Metazoa > Chordata > Actinopteri > Tetraodontiformes > Tetraodontidae > Takifugu > Takifugu flavidus. Next base: position 18,963,837 of record NC_079522.1, read on the forward strand.
ATGGGGTGCTGGTAAAAACTCACCTGGTAGGTTTTAGTCTTCATAGCTATTACTGCATTAACAGGAACCATCAAAACCATCACACCAACTCCAGCTAACACAGATGGTCCCAGGGTCTACACATTACAAAAGTACAAAGGGTTAGCAGTGCAATATTACTCTGCCATTGTAAATACCATGCTTGTTTTAATAATTTCAATGTATAAAATTAAAAAAAAATTAACCCTAACCCTAATGCAAGACAAGCTTGACAGACAATAATTCTTTATGACTGTAACCCCAAAGTTAAAAGCCCAATGCTGCTGTATAATCCTACCTGCCAGAGAAAGTACAGGGCAAGCACCACTTGCAGTGGAGCAGACCATATCATGTTGATGTATGTAATAAGGTCCATAAAACGTTGGGCATCCACAGACATGAGGTTGACAATCTCACCCACCGTTGAGGTGCGGCGTGCTGTGCTGCTTATAACCAAGGCCTAAAAGAGCACATCAAAAGCAGTTCCACAATGCTCAACATGCAAATTTTAGGACAACTAAAGCATGGTTGCCACTGCACAGTTAAATCGACTTTAAATTACTTTATCAGGTCTACTTAGAATAGAGGAAAACATAAGATTTAAGCTTTCAATTTTTCATGCTGTAAATTTGTACCTTTCTGTAGACAGCCCCAATGATGGCAGTTCGCAGGCGCATGCCTGAGACAAAGCAGACATGAAAGTATTTCTGGAGGACAAGTGACTGCACACTGGTACACACAAACAGCAGACTGGTGTAGAAGTAGCCATGCCAGGAGGGAGCATCTGAGTTGTTGACGAAGTTGATCAGCAGCCTGAACAGTTGTAAAAAAAATAAAACAAAATATTTTAAAATCTTAACCATAATTACGTTATTCCGTGCATCGCATTTTTGTGTTTTGTAGTGGGTTAGGCTGCAATTTGGAGTTTGCTTAAAGGGGTTATTAAAAATAATTACATAAAAAAAGTGCAATATCTACACAGACAGATACTTGGACATTACATAATTAAATTTGGACAAGTGTGGAAAATCTCTTTTTAAAAAAAAACCTATAATATATAATTTTTTTCTCACCGTAGAATTTCAGGCCCAATAAACATAAGAACATCCTGAATGAACTTATATAGGCAAGAGATCAGGAAATAGGGTCCAAATGTCAAACACAGTGCCCAGAACAGGGATGGCTCCTTTGTTGTCTGTGTTTTTTTTACAATCAAAATTTCAGACTCTTCCACAGATTGATCCTCTTTACCCTTAGGATGAAGGACCACTTTGGAGGAATACATATTCTTCCTCTCCTCCCTGACAACAGAAAACAGGAAGAGTGTTTCATTGAAATGATTTATACAAAATAGCTGATATCAAAAGACAAGGCGGTAGACAAGGGAGGGTAACCTTGTGTTTAAATGGGTTAAATTTGGATTTCTTAAAGGATGTCTGACACATACAAATTTGTTGAACATCCTAAACTATTCCAATATTAATCATATACGAGCTTTAATTGAGTTAATTGTGGTTCTAAAAGATTTTGAGTCAAAAAAAAAAGTGACAGGTGCTCTGTGAACGTATACTGAAACAATAATAAAGACAATAATTTTAGGTTTTACAGGCTGATCGATGAGGTCCATATGCTGAAGGTGCACGATTATTCAAATTTAAACGTTCTGAAAATATATAACATTGCTACTGCCAGGCTTCTGACCTTTTAACTTTCTCACACTCAGTGTTCCAGTGATGAACCAGCTGAGGAACCACATTTTCAGAGCGGTCATCTCTGTTCAGAGACCACAGGTCCTTTTCCTCCAGTGGTTGCTTGTAACCCTTCACCATCATCCTAGAGCAAATAAGAAGTGAAGGGAGAAAAGCAGTCACGTGTATTACCAAATAACTGGGTCACAAGTGAAAAATATTTTAACTGTTTCAAACTAAGGTTCAGCAAATAAATGGATATTGACATGATTCAATTTTTTATTTAGCACAACATTTTGCAATAATTCGGAGTGTTGAGAGAATCACCCTATACTTACTGTAAATACAAGTACTATAACTATCGTGACAAAACATGAATGGTGCTAATATCGCTAATAGACATGGGCCGATTGTAAGGGAAATGGCGCAGCAAGAGAATGGACTGCATTTTGTACAGCCTATACACAAGTACAAGTAAATATGCACAGTATATTCAATCTTCAGCATACTTGGTTATCCACCAGAAAGTTATTCTTGAAAGAAAAGAAGCTCCAGGCTCTGGACAGGGATTCTGTGGATAAGGAAAATTAAAAAGGAGTATAATTATAAGCATATTTGATCAAGGTTAAGCCTTGGTGGAAATTTTGCTGTTCTAGTCAGTAGACTATTGGCTACGATTCCGATTTAAAAAAAATGAAGGTGCTTGGAGTGAGCTAAGTTGTCTTCCCTGCCGGGCAGGTATCTGAATGCTCAAAGGACCACGTGTGGGCCTGCATTCGTCTGATTCACAGGATCAGAGATGGGCTACTGGTTAGAAAACATTAAAAAAGAAGAAGCCAAAAGGTTGTTGGGGTATTTATTCACAAATGAGATACGCACTATTCTCGTAGTTAAGGTTGAGGACAATGGATAGCAGGAGTACAGTAGTAATAACAAGGATTCCAATATTGTGGGCTTTATGTCCAATGCCCCATTGGTCTTGGTCATTTGAAGAACAACTGTCAAGAATCTGTTGACTGACACTAAAAAAACTGATATTTTTCCTTCCCTCTATAGATTAGTTGTGTACCTGCACTGTAGACAAGAATTGGAATGTGTGCAAACAAGAGACACAGAAAAATCATTACTTTAGGTAGACTCACCAAGGTTTTAACAGCTGCACAGAAAAGAGGTGGCTGGTCAGTCAGGCAAGAGAGTAATAGAGCAACAGGAAGAAGACCATAGTAGATGTAGAAAGTGGTATTTCTCCATGTAAATGCTGTCAAAGGCTTAAAATTGCATTAAACAATGAACAAGACACAGTTGATTTGAAGACAATGGAAATCTATAACACTTTATATATTATACTTATTAATTACCGTAATTTCTGGACTATAGAGCGCACCCGATAAAAAGACGCATAATCTAATTTTAGAAAGAAAATCAATTTTGTACTTATACAAGCCGCACCGGATTTTAAGCCGCAGGTATCCCACGTAGTAATATGAAAAATTAGATCGAAAACATTCAGTACCGGTATATGTTTTTATTACCGTAAGAGACGAGTTACTGACGAGTGACAGACAGGTAAGAAACAACAGCCACTCTTTTCACTTGTATGTTTATACAGAGACCTTAAATTCAAATTTTATCACGTCAGGATTTTTTAACTTTTCTTTTAATTTAATCCGCTTAGCAACATAAAAATATATTCTACTGGTAAATGCTTTTTTTCCTAACGGTGTCTGTAATGCAGCTACCTTGAAATATACGTTTGTATCAGCTACACACAAATTACGTTGTTTATGCTTTTTTACTCCAACAATGAACAATCTAAAAACCCCCGATGGCCCACCTTTAAAATCTTCTATTTTCATCGCGGTGGCGATTGCTTTTGTCTTCCGTCTGATTTGTACAGCGGAAACACCGCGGCCGCCTGCTCTCTGTGTGTTGACCCAGTCTTCCAGGAAGTTTTCAAGTTCGGGCCACCTGCGATGTTTATGTCTAAAAGCTTTTGTTGTCTTTTTGCTTTGGATCAGTTCTTTATGCTGGCGTCTCCACCTTCTCACCATTGATTACCATAATGTATGCCAAGATTACGTGCGCCAGCTCGATTTCCTTCTTCAACCGCCAGAGTGATCGCTTTTAACTTAAAAGCCGCATCATATGCTTTTCTTCTAGTATTTTCCATGTTGATGAGGGTTAGTAAAAATGACTGATTCACAATAGTTGTGATAGTGCGCCACGAAAAAAAACATAAATAAGCCGCACCGTAGAATAAGCCACAGTGTTTAAAGTGTAGGAAAAAAGTAGCGGCTTATAGTCCGGAAATTACGGTATTATTGATTATTCTTTAAGATTTACCTGGTCAAGAGCCTGCAGGATCTTAGACCTTAAAACTACTGTGGCACACAGGAGTGCCAGAAACCAGTAGATGAATAAGATTCCAGATGACTGAACCCCTTTCAGTCGTTCATATTGTACTACAGCAGCACACAGCAACTACAACACATATAGACAGTTGGTATGCTTATTATACAACGATATACATTTTCAAGCACTTTACCTTCATTCTAACAATCGCAAGTAAATAACTTAACCAGCCTTTTGAAGTTGTCCTCCACAAAAATCTGACTTTGCTAACAAAGTCTTTTCTGTACTTCAGTCTTCAGCATGCAAATTAACAGACAATTATGCAACATACCATTGGGTTAAAAAAATGTATTTTCTAGGCACTTCAAAAATTTCCCAATAGTTCTTTTGGCTGTTGCACATTAAAGACAACAAGCCAACTACACACATCCACACAATGACACACATCATATTAACAAATTTAAATGGATATTATCTAAAAAAATAAATAAAACAGGTATCCAATTCTTTCTTCATTCTTTCATTCTTAATGACATTAACTAAAGTTGCAAGGTATCTGAGCCTCTTGGAATATATATTTGATACTTATTTGAGATGTATTGAGAAAAGAAGACCACTTTAAAGTTCAAATGAAAATGAATCTCTTGAATGAATGAAGTTCTAACACATTTGCAACGAAAGCACCACTTTTCTCCCTGTGACCAGGTGTTCCTGGTGAGGCTAATTGGCCATTGTCCTACTTAAGGCCACAGATGCGGCGTGCTCGGGCTCTCTCGCTTTCCTGCCACTGCTGCTCCTGAGGTTACCTGCCTGACTGCTGATCCGTGGATCCCCTCACGCCCGCTGGCAGAGCTTCCTCGGCTTTGTTTGGAGTTAGGGTTTGGTGGTTTTGTTAGGGTTAGAGGGTCGGCTCCCTATCCGACGGTCCCTCTTTGGGCTGGTAGAGGAGGCCGCCCTTTCTGTTATCCCTGTTTTGTTCTCTGCCAGATGGGATGTGTTTCTGTTTGTATGCTATATTGTTGTGGGACTCTACCTCAAAGTCTCCTAGAAAGTCTACCCGCTCTGTTGTGTGGTTCTTGCGTCTCTCCTCCGCGGCGTCCAGTTTCTGCTGAATTTCCTCCAGCGAGACATCTTTCTTCTTGGGAGGAGACAGGGGGAAGTCACCCTTGGGGTCTGGAGTAGCCAGGATGACCTCGAAGGCCTGACCAGAGGCCCTCTTGTCGAGCTCTTTAACCTTGATGTCTTCGGAGGCGGCCATCTTCAGGGTGCTGCACGTCAATTACGGGCGGGAAAATGCGGTGATTCCGGCAGAGTTGTTCACGAGATGCTGCGTGTCACACCCACCTCCCGCAAGCTCTGGATGCTGTTGCGCCGCGGTCGCCGTCTGCTCTGGGCCAGCCCGATTTTATTGAAGTCAAGGGAGTGACGTACTGTGGGGAAAGCTCTGCCAGCAGTCTGACCATGGCCAACGTCCCCTGGCACCAGGAAGTGGAGGCCAACAAGGAGAACCGCACTGCCCTGAAGGCAGCCATGGATGAGAAGTTCAAAAAGAAAGACACGCGATGATCCACCCCATCTGAACCCTCCTGCAGGAGCACGGCACCCACCCCCGAGTCACTGGCATCAACAGCCATCTTGAACGGACAGTCAAATCGAGGCGCGGATAGAACGGGCGCATTGGCGAGCAGGGACTTTGTCTGCTAGGAGAGGGGACGCGTTGTCGAGGTAATGACTCCATTCTTTTTTTTCCTTCGCTCTCGTCTTTGTCTGCCCCTTTCTTTATTTGTACTGAACCCTGTACTGCCATTTAAATTGTATTAGTTCAAGACTTTCCAGGGTCCAGTTAATTTTGGGTGGGGGGTGTTACGTTGTCTCCCCCTAGGGGATGACCCAGGCAATAACTGTTCTTTTCTCCCTGTGACCAGGTGTTCCTGGTGAGGCTAATTGGCCATTGTCCTACTTAAGGCCACAGATGCGGTGTGCTCGGGCTCTCTCGCTTTCCTGCCACTGCTGCTCCTGAGGTTACCTGCCTGACTGCTGATCCGTGGATCCCCTCACGCCCGCTGGCAGAGCTTCCTCGGCTTTGTTTGGAGTTAGGGTTTGGTGGTTTTGTTAGGGTTAGAGGGTCGGCTCCCTATCCGACGGTCCCTCTTTGGGCTGGTAGAGGAGGCCGCCCTTTCTGTTATCCCTGTTTTGTTCTCTGCCAGATGGGATGTGTTTCTGTTTGTATGCTATATTGTTGTGGGACTCTACCTCATAAAGTCTCCTAGAAAGTCTACCCGCTCTGTTGTGTGGTTTATGTGCGGCCCTTTACCTTTCAGGTTACTCACAAGGTAGGGTCGTAACAGCCGCAGTGTTTAAAGTGTAGGAAAAAAGTAGCGGCTTATAGTCCGGAAATTACGGTATTATTGATTATTCTTTAAGATTTACCTGGTCAAGAGCCTGCAGGATCTTAGACCTTAAAACTACTGTGGCACACAGAAGTGCCAGAAACCAGTAGATGAATAAGATTCCAGATGACTGAACCCCTTTCAGTCGTTCATATTGTACTACAGCAGCACACAGCAACTACAACACATAGACAGTTGGTATGCTTATTATACAACGATATACATTTTCAAGCACTTTACCTTAATTCTAACAATCGCAAGTAAATAACTTAACCAGCCTTTTGAAGTTGTCCTCCACAAAAATCTGACTTTGCTAACAAAGTCTTTTCTGTACTTCAGTCTTCAGCATGCAAATTAACAATTATGCAACATACCATTGGGTTGGGTAAAAAAAAAAAAAAAGCATTTTCTAGGCACTTCACAAATTTCCCAATAGTTCTTTTGGCTGTTGCACATTAAAGACAACAAGCCAACTACACACATCCACACAATGACACATCTTAACAAATTTAAATGGATATTATCTAAAAAAAACAGGTATCCAATTCTTTCTTCATTCTTAATGACATTAACTAAAGTTGCAAGGTATCTGAGCCTCTTGGAATATATATTTGATACTTATTTGAGATGTATTGCGAAAAGAAGACCACTTTAAAGTTCAAATGAAAATAAATCTCTTGAATGAAGTTCTAACACATTTGCAACGAAAGCACCACTTTACTCCGCAAACTGGACTGGTAGTTCTGCAAATGCATGACGACAACACACTCTTGGCTTGTGAGCTACTTTTAAAATAACCAGGTAAAAAAGATCAATCTACATTTAGGTGAATATTTTTTCTTGACCACTATATCCCTTTAAGGGATACAGTAGCGTCTATCTCGGCTGAATATGGGCACAAGCAGAGTACAGCTTTAAATGAGTCGCCAGGTAATCGCAGGCTGGAAGTGAAACATGTTCCTTTCAAAAAAGAAAAAGAAACTTTACCATGGTGAGTCCAATTAAAGTTGGACTGACTAGGTAGACAAGTGCAGGAACATTGGTTCCTTGACTTCTTTCCCAGAAAGTATAAAAGACATCTGACCAGCAGAGAACCCACAGCAGAAGGCAAACAGCCTGCAAGAAGAAAAAAAAGAGTTGAGTGGTGGAGAATCTATGTAAGTCCTTAAAGCCTCACTCAAATGACTTAATTCTAACTTCATTCTAATGATCATAAATTACAGTGAAGCATTTTCAATATCAGAAACGCTCTTACAGACAGATTAACTCACTTTATTCGGTAGTTATTATATTAATAATAATCGTCTCTGGGTGCTTTACTCTCTCTCTCACTCCCACTCTAAACCTGATACAAGAAACAGTGTCCTGAAAACTCCCTGTTAACAGCAAGAAACCTTGAGCATGTCCAGGCTCATATCTGGAGCCCCTCCTGCTGATGATCGGCTGGGTAAATGAGGTGAAGGGGAAACAAGGCAGAAGATGGGACAGAAAGAAGGGAGGAACATCAACCTACAAAATGAGGTGAGCTGAGGTGAGGTAAATAACCATGCACAAACTTGTTAGAGAAAAGTGTCAGTGGTCATGTTTCTGTACCCCAGCATCCTTGGGCTTAAAGTTAAACAACTCTGTTAGTAATATAAGCAACAAAATAAACTTGAATAAATTACTGGAATGGAAAAATGACTTACAGTTTTTGCTTTGTTGAGGTGATTCATACATATGTACCCATGATTATGACTGTGGAGATAAATGAAGTAGACGGGGGCACATAGCCACAGATAAAAGCATGGTATCCACACCAGGACTGTGTTTTGGAAGCACTGGGTAAAATCTGGGTTGCCAGTGTACCACGTTGTGTTCCAATCCTGAAAAAGAGAATTTTCTTTTTCAAAAAGGATCAACCCTCAAACTACAATGTGATTTACAAACAAGGTTGGTAAGAGGCTGACAATTTAAAAAAATACAGTTAAGGCCATTATTAAGGAATGGGCAGAGTACAGCACTTTTTAATGTTTTTCACATTTAAATATGGCTAGAACTGACTGTCCTCACAAACTGAGCAACCAGACAAGAGAAGGAGGCCACAGAAATGCCTATATCATTCTGATGGAGTCAAAACCCTCAGTGGCTCAGATGGGAGACACCGTGTACACAACAACTGCTCAGGTTGTTCACCACCCAAAGTTGTATAGGAGAGTGATAGAGGTCCTAAGATCTCATCTGGAATTCACCGAAACATATGTGGGAGAATCCAAGGTCAGTTGGAATCAGGTTCTTTACTTTGAAGAGACAAAAAAAATTACATTTGGCCATGAGAGAAGATGATGTATTGGCAAAAACCTAAAACATCAGCTCTCTACCAGTGTGGTGACAGCTGGAGACCTGGAGGAGCAAGTGATGCCTCATTTTTTTCTGTTGAGCAAATTAACTATCATTAACCGGTGACTCAAAGCAGGTGCCTTGTGTTGTTAAAACTAGTTGCACAAGAAAAATCAGCATTTCCAAGTGAATAAGATTTGCCCTTTCCTGACTGAGGGGGAGGATAGGTAGAGGAGAGAATAGGCAGAGATCATAGAGATACATTAACAGTACAAGCTGCTGGTATAAGAGTAGAGTGGGTCAGCAAGGTCGAAGGTCGGCAGGTCAGCATACAGCTAGACCTGTTGATGGATACAGAGAGAGGAGGGAGAAGCAGAGAAACTATACAAGAAATAACATTATCACTGATCTCCTCTCCTCTCCAAGTAGATCTGTGATGATGTTATTTCTTGTATAGTTTCTCTGCTTCTCCCTCCTCTCCTCTCTCTGTATCCATCAACAGGTCAAGCCGCCTTTATAGCTGTATGCTGACCTGCCGACCTCCAACCTTGCTGCAACCCACTCTACTCTTATACCAGCAGTTTGTACTGTTAATGTATCTCTATGATCTCTGCCTATTCTCTCCTCTACCTATCCTCCCCCTTCTCCTCCCTCTCTACCCAGCCGGCCATCAGCAGGAGGGTCCCACTTGTAACTTAAGACCTTAACTATGTTGCAGCAAGCACTGGCTGGAATTTAAACGATAGCCCTCCTGTACGATTCTCTCATGGTAGTTTTAACTTTGCTCATCCCAATGAAGGACACTTAATGCCTTTTCTCTCATTTGTGACAGAACCAGTGCTGTGTTATCTACTCTAGGATGACTTTTCAGTCAGGAAAGCGCAAATCTTATTCACTTGGAAATGCTGATTTTTCTTGTGTAACAAGGAGTTTTAACAATACAAGGCACCTGCTTTGAGTCACCGGTTAATGATAGTTAATTTGCGATTGTTAAACGTAGGAACGATTCGTTCGGCCAAAAAATACGTAATCTTAATTCCACAAGCGACAATACGTTACACTGATTATTTCTTCATGACGTTTCCACGACGGAATAAAGATCTATGGCAAAGCCAAGATGTTAGATATGACCTGTGAACCGGTCACGTGGGTTAATATAGAGCAAGCCTACGTTCACGTTTCAAAATGTGTCAGTTCAGTCGATCCTACAAGGAAATAATTAAAAAGACCACTCACCCAAAATGGATCGGAATCGTTTAATGTGCAGAACTGGGAAAACCCCATCCGCCCAATGTATGTAACGCTGTTCTAAGAAGTCGGCAGATTTGTGTTTCTCTGTTCCAGATCCCATCTGCGCGTGCGCTAACTAGTGCGCGTGCGCGGCTGTTTTTGCAACATTTCTTTCCCTGTCGTTATCTTATACTTATCAAGAGAACCGCGATGTTGGAGCGGAGCATTCAGTTATTTTAATGAAAGTTGCTCAGTTGTATGGATCTATGGGCAAATGCCCGAGAGACTGTGATGCAGTTCCGGTGAAAGCTCAGGATGGTTGGTAACATCCGGCCACCGATAGGATAATACGACGATAGGATAATAACAAAACAGTAGCAGAAGTCACTCAAACAGCTTTCGAAGATATTTCTTTTGTTGATTGTGGCATTTGTTTAATCTGTCGTATTTACAATATATATCTATTAAATTTCAGGATGAACTGTAAACAAACAAAGTGTGTGTTTCCAAACGAACAAAGTGTGTTTTCAAAAACAGGACAGCACTTCCAGCCGCCACCGTTGTGTGCCAGAATGTACACCATCTGCGACATGGATTTCTATTCTCAGTTTCTAAACCTTTGCCAAAAATAGAATTACAGAAATTATGGCTCATAGCCGACATTTTCACAGCTCGGACCTTATTGAGCTGCCAACCCCAGTGGGGCGCAGACATTGGAAATGCGGAGCTCTCTTTTGAGCAGTTTTATTTTTAGTTTTTATGTTACAATTAGTTTAGATATTGTGTAGAAGCGAAATTAGTAGCACATCAAACTCCATAGTAAATTTTGTTTTCATAAAAAACGGTTATGATGAATTTTGGGTAATGTTTTACTTCAATATGTTACAAATGTTTAAATACATACAAGAGAATTCACAGAATAAAATGACAAATGTTCATATTCGTTCAACTATTTGTGCATAGCAAGGTATTTTGACAGGTATGTGTAAGAGAAAAACAAATCACTCCTGTTTCATCTAACATAACACCCCTTCTCTGTAAATACACTGCACAAAAATATCATCATGGGCACAGACTGCAAAATTACACCATTCAATTCCTGTGATTAGTAACTGTCATTGGACTTGCCAAAACCATCGGCCTGGACATGCATGGCTTATCAGAGGATGAGCAGGAAGATTGTTATGTTAGACCAGTATACCACTGTTGCTGCATCGGTCATCCACACTGACATATCCTTACTCTTGTGCCGTCGTGCAGCTGAAAAGCTGTCTGTTGACTGGCCATCTCTTCCACTGGCTCAAATATCACCGCAATTCAAAGGATTTTTCCTCTAGTGGTCCATAATCACGGTGTTGGTGGTTCAGATACACTCCCAACCATTCACTGCAGGTTCTCTACCTCACAGGTGGAAAAGATCTCTTGCTTTCAGCTCTGACACCATGCTACAGACATGTCAGGCTATATGTCTGGCAGAACAGAAGAGAGAATATGCATTTGGAGAGTCCACTGGTTAGGACTGATTAGGATAGCTACAGATCACATCGTCTATTTGTCCTGCTGTCCTGGAGAATGGCCTCCATGGTCGTCACACAAATCAAATCAAATCAAATCAAATTAAATCAAATCAAATCAAATCAATCTTTATTTATATAGCGTCTTTTTCAATCAAAATTGTTTTAAGGCGCTTTCCAGAATCCCAGGGCCTAACCCCCAACAAGCAACAGTGGCAAGGAAAAACTCCCCTTTAACAGGAAGAAACCTTGAGCAGGACCAGACTCATGTAGGGGGACCCTCCTGCTGATGGCCGGCTGGGTAGAGAGAGAGGAGAAGGGGGAGGACAGGTAAAGGATAGAATAGGTAGGAGAGGAGAGGAGAGGAGAGGAGAGGAGAGGAGAGGAGAGGAGAGGGAGAAGGAGAGGAGGGGAGAGGAGAGGCACAGAGCACAGAAACACACACAAAAATACACTATACAACGGGTCAGCGGGGCCGGAGGTCATCATGCAGCTCCGAAGGCGGCGATACTGTAAATGAATAGAGAGGGGGGGGGGGGGGAGCAGAAAAACTACACAGTAATCAGCATAACTAGTCTACTTGATGATGATGAGGAGGAGGAGAAGGAGATTCATACATATGTACCCATGATTATGACTGTGGAGATAAATGAAGTAGACGGGGGCACATAGCCACAGATAAAAGCATGGTATCCACACCAGGACTGTGTTTTGGAAGCACTGGGTAAAATCTGGGTTGCCAGTGTACCACGTTGTGTTCCAATCCTGAAAAAGAGAATTTTCTTTTTCAAAAAGGATCAACCCTCAAACTACAATGTGATTTACAAACAAGGATGGTAAGAGGCTGACAATTTCAAAAAACAGTTAAGGCCATTATTAAGGAATGGGCAGAGTACAGCACTTTTTAATGTTTTTCACATTTAAATATGGCTAGAACTGACTGTCCTCACAAAACTGAGCAACCAGACAAGAGAAGGAGGCCACAGAAATGCCTATATCATTCTGATGGAGTCAAAACCCTCAGTGGCTCAGATGGGAGACACCGTCAGGTTCTTTACTTTGAAGAGACAAAAAAAATTACATTTGGCCATGAGAAGATGATGTATTTGGCAAAAACCTAAAACATCAGCTCTCTACCAGTGTGGTGACAGCTGGAGACCTGGAGGAGCAAGTGATGCCTCATTTTTTTCTGTCGAGCAAATTAACTATCATTAACCGGTGACTCAAAGCAGGTGCCTTGTGTTGGTAAAACTAGTTACACAAGAAAAAAGCATTTCCAAGTGAATAAGATTTGCCCTTTCCTGACTAAAAAGTCATCCTAGAGTAGATAACACAGCACTGCTTCTGTCACAAATGAAAGAAAAGGCATTAAGTGTCCTTCATCTGGATAAGCCAAGTTAAAACTACCATGAGAGAATCGTACAGGAGGGCTATCGTTTAAATTCCAGCCAGTCCTTGCTGCAACATAGTTAAGGTCTTAAGTTACAAGTGGGACCCTCCTGCTGATGGCCGGCTGGGTAGAGAGGGAGGAGAAGGGGAGGACAGGTAGAGGAGAGAATAGGCAGAGATCATAGAGATACATTAACAGTACAAGCTGCTGGTATAAGAGTAGAGTGGGTCAGCAAGGTCGAAGGTCGGCAGGCCAGCATACAGCTATAAAGGCAGCTTGACCTCTCTACCCAGCCGGCCATCAGCAGGAGGGTCCCACTTGTAACTTAAGACCTTAACTATGTTGCAGCAAGGACTGGCTGGAATTTTAACGATAGCCCTCCTGTACGATTCTCTCATGGTAGTTTTAACTTGGCTCATCCCGATGAAGGACACTTTTCTCTCATTTGTGACAGAAGCAGTGCTGTGTTATCTACTCTAGGATGACTTTTCAGTCAGGAAAGCACAAATCTTATTCACTTGGAAATGCTGATTTTTCTTGTGTAACAAGGAGTTTGAACAATACAAGGCACCTGCTTTGAGTCACCGGTTAATGATAGTTAATTTGCGATTGTTAAACGTAGGATCGATTCGTTCGGCCAAAAAATACGTAATCTTAATTCCACAAGCGACAATACGTTACACTGATGATTTCTTCATGACGTTTCCACGACGGAATAAAGATCTATGGCAAAGCCAAGATGTAGATATGACCTGTGAACCGGTCACGTGGGTTAATATAGAGCAAGCCTACGTTCACGTTTCAAAATGTGTCAGTTCAGTCGATCCTACAAGGAAATAATTAAAAAAAGACCACTCACCCAAAATGGATCGGAATCGTTTAATGTGCAGAACTGGGAAAACCCCATCCGCCCAATGTATGTAACGCTGTTCTAAGAAGTCGGCAGATTTGTGTTTCTCTGTTCCAGATCCCATCTGCGCGTGCGCTAACTAGTGCGCGTGCGCGGCTGTTTTTGCAACATTTCTTTCCCTGTCGTTATCTTATACTTATCAAGAGAACCGCGATGTTGGAGCGGAGCATTCAGTTATTTTAATGAAAGTTGCTCAGTTGTATGGATCTATGGGCAAATGCCCGAGAGACTGTGATGCAGTTCCGGTGAAAGCTCAGGATGGTTGGTAACATCCGGCCACCGATAGGATAATACGACGATAGGATAATAAACAGTAGCAGAAGTCACTCAAACAGCTTTCGAAGATATTTCTTTTGTTGATTGTGGCATTTGTTTAATCTGTCGTATTTACAATATATATCTATTAAATTTCAGGATGAACTGTAAACAAACAAAGTGTGTGTTTCCAAACGAACAAAGTGTGTTTTCAAAAACAGGACAGCACTTCCAGCCGCCACCGTTGTGTGCCAGAATGTACAGCATCTGCGACATGGATTTCTATTCTCAGTTTCTAAACCTTTGCCAAAAATAGAATTACAGAAATTATGGCTCATAGCCGACATTTTCACATCTCGGACCTTAATGAGCTGCCAACCCCAGTGGGGCGCAGACATTGGAAATGCGGAGCTCTCCCACTACAATACCTTGGTCTGTTAAAATGTTTTGAGCAGTTTTATTTTTAGTTTTTATGTTACAATTAGTTTAGGTAGTGTGTAGAAGCGAAATTAGTAGCACATCAAACTCCATAGTAAATTTTGTTTTCATAAAAAACGGTTATGATGAATTTTGGGTAATGTTTTACTTCAATATGTTACAAATGATTAAATACATACAAGAGAATTCACAGAATAAAATGACAAATGTTCATATTCGTTCAACTATTTGTGCATAGCAAGGTATTTTGACAGGTATGTGTAAGAGAAAAACAAATCACTCCTGTTTCATCTAACATAACACCCCTTCTCTGTAAATACACTGCACAAAAATATCATCATGGGCACAGACTGCAAAATTACACCATTCAATTCCTGTGATTAGTAACTGTCATTGGACTTGCCAAAAACATTGGCCTGAACATGCATGGCTTATCAGAGGATGAGCAGGAAGATTGTTATGTTAGACTAGTATACCAATGTTGCTGCATTGGTCATCCACACTGACATATCCGTACTCTTGTGCCGTCGTGCAGCTGAAAAGCTGTCTGTTGACTGGCCATCTCTTCCACTGGCTCAAATATCACCGCAATTCAAAGGATTTTTCCCCTAGTGGTCCATAATCACGGTGTTGGTGGTTCAAATACACTCCCAACCATTCACTGCAGGTTCTCTACCTCACAGGTGGAAAAGATCTCTTGCTTTCAGCTCTGACACCATGCTACAGACATGTCAGGCTATATGTCTGGCAGAACAGAAGAGAGAATATGCATTTGGAGAGTCCACTGGTTAGGACTGATTAGGATAGCTACAGATCACATCCTCTATTTGTCCTGCTGTGCAGTTGTCTCCTGGAGAATGGCCTCCATGGTCGTCACACAAATCAAATCAAATCAAATCAAATCAAATCAAATCAAATCAAATCAAATCAAATCAATCTTTATTTATATAGCGTCTTTATTCAATCAAAATTGTTTCAAGGCGCTTTCCAGAATCCCAGGGCCTAACCCCCAACAAGCAACAGTGGCAAGGAAAAACTCCCCTTTAACAGGAAGAAACCTTGAGCAGGACCAGGCTCATGTAGGGGGACCCTCCTGCTGATGGCCGGCTGGGTAGAGAGAGAGGAGAAGGGGGAGGACAGGTAGAGGATAGAATAGGTAGGAGAGGAGAGGAGAAGAGAGGAGAGGGGAGGAGAGGAGAGGAGAGGGAGAAGGAAAGGAGGGGAGAGGAGAGGCACAGAGCACAGAAACACACACAAAAATACACTATACAACGGGTCAGCGGGGCCGGAGGTCATCATGCAGCTCCGAAGGCGGCGATACCTGTAAATGAATAGAGAAGGGGGGGGGCAGAAAAACTACACAGGAATCAGCATAACTAGTCTACTTGATGAGGAGGAGGAGGAGGAGGAGGAGGAGGAGGAGATGCACACAGATGCACCCTTTCTGACATTCAAGAGAGGGCTATCTATTTGGACCAAAACTGTGTTGGGTAGTGGTTTGTTTGGCCAATCACTTGAAGCCATCCAGACTAAGTTCAAGGAATAAGTCTGAGCGGCATAAGTTTCAAAGGTGATGCTAAACCTGGAAAGACCTGCACTATTGCATCCTCCTAAAACTGTTCAGACCAATCTGCAGTGCTGAAGGAGTGTGTGGCAAAAGGTTTGTTCTGCCTTCTTGCACTTATCACGGCAATGCCAGAGGCAGGCCAACCCCCACAGAACTCCAACACACCCTATCAGCTGGGCCATAGGGTTGTAGTTTTTCTCAAAAAACCTTCCCCTCCAAATGGCCTCTTGGAAATTGGCCCCTCACTGCATCAGACCTTTCAAGATCTCCAGGTTCATCCCGCCTTCCATGTCTCTCTGCTGAACCTGGTCTCGGCGTCAAATGTAGTCGCTCTGTCCGAGCTCCCTCCTCCCCCCTTGTCATCCATGGCATTCCAGCTTATACCGTCCGATGTATACTGGATGTCTGCCGGCATGAACAAGGCCTCCATTTGTTGGTTGACTGGGAGGGATACAATTCTGAGGAGAAGTCATGGGTTCCATGGTACAAAATACTGGATGAGTGGCTGCTGCGGAACTTCTCCCAGGACCATCCTGACAAGCCAGATACGGCACCAGGAAGTGAACATTGAAGAAGAGATACTGTCATGATCATACAGTTGTGGTGTTTGGTGCATGTCTGTGTAGATTCTCAATCATCCAGGTCATTGTATCCAAGGTAGTTTTCTGTGTCAACTGGACTGGGTTTCTTCTCTTGAAGACGTTTCGCCTTCTATCCAGAAGGCTTCTTCAGTTCTGAAATCGCTTGAAAATATATAGCCCCTGTGGATCATCTGCGATGGTCCATGCAGATGGTCCACAGGGGCCTTCTATTTTAGATAGAAGGCGAAACGTCTTCAAGAGAAGAAACCCAGTCCAGTTGACATAGAAAACTACCTTGGATGTTTGGTGCATCTTCATGTTCTCAACTTTGACACCTACCAATGCCGATGCCAGTGTCGGATCATTCCTTCAATTCCAGTGGTTATTTGACCCACCATGAGTAGCAAACTGTGCTTTGTTGTGTGTAAAAATTATCATCTGTTTTCTCCCTTCCTGTGGTCACCATGTCTTCCCACCACAGAAGGGTTGCCATCTTCATGCTGAGTGTGGTTTTGATCCTGTGTGAATTGCTCTTTTTCCCCGGAGTTACCGGACTAGCTTTAGCTGGATCTAATTGCTGGTCTCTCGGGCACTTCTTAACTGTAATCTTCAAATTTATTTTTTGTAAGTAAACACACACTTCGTCTACTGTCCTGTGTACTGACTAAACTTACCAAGACAGGGAGAAGCGTTTGTCCAGCTCCTTCTGCCTTCAGTTCTTAGGCAGGAACTATTCCTTCCTATCAGTTGTATAATGTAGAAAAATGGGAATACAATGTGTTTTAAAGCAATTTAGAAAATTTAGCCCATGCATTTCCTCTTTTGGAATATCTATTGTTTAACCCAGGTTGATAAGGTGTCTGTGTAGATTCTCAATCATCCAGGTCATCGTATCCAAGGTAGTTTTCTCTGTCAACTGGACTGTGCTTCTTCTCTTTGAAGACATTTCGCCTTCTATCCAGAAGGCTTCTTCAAGGTGGTAGACTTCTACAGAAACTGGAAAAGGATAAAGCCATCGACAGACCACAATACTACCGTCTATATCCTGGAGAAACGATCATGGTTGGCAACACCCCACACCACATCAAAAATTCCTAAGACTTTGCTCAAAAGGTCAGTGGACTCAAACTACATCCAGAAGAGACTATGGTATCTTACGATGTCACGTCACTCTTCACGTGCATCCCCACCACCAGTGCCATAGACACCATCCACAAGCACCTTCTATTGGACAAGAATCTTCCAGAAAGAACAACCTTAACACCGGCCCAAATCTGCACCATGCTGGACCTGTGTTTGAACACCACCTATTTCCAGTACAGAGAAGGCTTCTACAGACAGAAACATGGCTGTGCCATGGGCTCACCAGTATCCCCTATAGTTGCCAATCTATACATGGAGAAAGTGGAATCACAGGCCCTGACATCCTTCACAGGAACTGCGCCAAGCCACTGGTTCGGGTATGTGGACGACACCTGGGTTAAAATTTGAACACAAGAATTGGAAGCGTTCTCGGATCACCTCAACAAAACAGACGAGCATGTAGAATTCACCCAGGAAAATGTAAAAGGAAATAGTCTAGCCTTTCTGGACTGCACAGTCAAGATCACTGAGGACAGAAATCTCACCATCAAAGTCTACAGAAAAACTACACATACCGACCAGTACCTCCAGTTTGACTCTCACCACCCACTGGAACACAAGTTGGGAGTGATCAAAACCCTCCAACACTGGGCCAAAGAAATACCCACCACATCCCAAGGCAGGAAGAAGGAACAGGACCACATTAAGACAGCTCTCAAAACATGTGGCTACCCAGACTGGGCCTTCACCAAAACCTAAAGAAAACGAGACCTCAGCAAAGAAGAGGAGGAGAGAAACAAACGCCACAGCATTTCGATCCCGGGGTCTCTGAGAAGTTTAGGAGGATCCTCCAGAAACACGACATACCGGTTCAGTTCAAACCCAACAACACTCTCAGACAGAGGTTGGTACACCCGAAGGACAAGACACCAAGACACAAACAAAGTAATGTTGTTTATGCTGTACAGTGCCAGGAGGAATGCAAGGAACTGTACATTGGGGAAACCAAACAACCTCTCCACAGAAGAATGGCACAACACAGACGTGCCACCTCTTCAGGTCAGGCCTCAGCAGTCCACTTACACCTAAAGGAGAGCAGGCACTCCTTCGAGGACAGCCAAGTATGGATACTGGCCAGAGAAGACCGCTGCTTTGAAAGGGGTGTCAAGGAAGCTATCCATGTCAAATTGGAAAAACCATCCTTAAACAGAGGTGGTGGGCTGAGGCACTTCCTATCCCCCACGTACAATGCAGTCCTCCACTCCTTCCAACAACAAACCAAACGTTCACACCATTCCAGGAGACCTGGTGACTCACCACCAAGTGAGCCAGCAGACAAAGGGGCGACACCTCAACCGAAACTAGGTGAACGGCCCTACCAACGACCCCGCCAACAACTCTCAGGTGACCACTCAGATCATTAACGTGCCAATGGTCCACAGGGGTTACATTTTCAAGCTCTGCCCCCAGTGAGTTCAGAACTGAAGAAGCCTTCTGGATAGAAGGCGAAACATCTTCAAAGAGAAGAAACACAGTCCAGTTGACAGAGAAAACTACCTTGGACCAGGTTGATAAGGTTGCCCATAGTCTAAAAATGTATGTGTTTTGAGAAAAAGTTGAAATTTATGAGCATTCATTTTATTTTACTGATTAAAGCATGCCTCGACATAAATTTCATTGCTAAAGGTTGTATATGTGAATATTCACCATCATAAGATAGAAGCATTTTTCCAAAGAAGTAAAATAACAGTCAATCTTGATCACTTAAAATTTGAAAGCTGTAGCTTTGTACCTTTTTTCTGGTTATCGTTTTTCAAACACAAACTAAAAACAAGCTTGCATTAAATTATTTCTATTTTACAGTTAATTTCCTTACAATGTCAGTGTTTAAAGTAACACTGAAAAACAATTTTGGAAATACATTTAGACTTAAGAATTAACTAGAAATTGAACACAGCACAGGTCAATTTAATTAAAACAGACAAAAAGAAGACTATTCTAGTGGATGAAATATTCCTGGAGAACCCTATTTTCATGGGAAACAAATCAATTTCTGATAAGTGAGAACTCAGGTTGTGTTTGACTTTTTTTCTCCTCTCCCTTTCTAAACTGATTGCTTCTGCAGTCACAAAGTTCATAGGTATTGTGTGGTAAGGACTTCAAACAGTGGGTCTTTGGATGGTCCAGTTCAATTTCCCAAGGGTGCTCACAACTCTGGCAGGGAAAAAAAACAATTGTTGGAAGCTGAAAAAGTACATTGTCAGCAGAAAAGAAGTAGAGATAGGCCCCAAATAAAAGTATAAGATCTTAGCCATCAAAATAAGAATAAAAAAAAGAAAACATTTTCTTAAGACCCTTGAAATGTTAACACTAATTAGCCATGTTTGGTCATATAATGTAATTACATTAGAACTTAGAACGAAATACCTTACTGCAACAATATTAAAAACCCAAATTCATTCTGCATTCACTCAATATCAAAGTTCACATTTTTAAACTAAAAAATGTTTAGTTAGGTATCAGATGCGGCTGAGAGGTCAGTACAAATTTGATGTGTTAACTAACTGACCTTCATGATCATCATCGTCATCGTCGTCATCATCATCGTCATCATCGTCGTCGTCGTCGTCATCGTCGCCGTCGTCATCGTCGTCGTCGTCATCATCATCATCATCGTTATCATCGTCGTCATCTTCATCACCATCGTCATCATCATCGTTGTCATTATCGTCATCATCTGCTACAAGATCTTGTTCAGAGTGGAATGGCAGATCCTGTGCCTGGGCAGTGGGACCCACAGGAGTGTGGAAAGAGCAAAGCAGTCCAAGCAGCACTGCAAGGATCAGTCTTCTTGCTGATGCCATGTTCAGTCAGAACCAAAGAAATGAATGAAGAATCAACCTGGAAAAGCTGCAGTCCTGCAATGCAGTTCTTCGTCTGTTTGTTCAGACAAATTTAAATTAACACAAAAACAGCAGTTGGTTATAAGTTCAAATGTAGACTATTTATGTCGACATTCAATATATTCAGGTACTCGAGGTTGACCAAACAGTGATCTAAACACTTAAAACTGCTAAATATTTAATATTCGTTAAAGTTAGCACTGGACTACTCCACGATAAATCTACCGTCTTATAGCCCAGTGTTGTCCTATGACTGAAGCTCACACTGAGAACCTGTGGGAAGTGCTCAGTAACTGATCAGCATTAGAGACACAGAGAGAACTAATTTTAGAGTTGGAAAAAAAAACATACTTGACTTAACTCTAGGTGAGCTAAGATGCAGTACAGGGAGCAGTCCACAGGATCTGTCTGTCTATCTGTCTTTTGAGAATTTTCAAATGTTTTCCCATACATGATGAAAAGATGGTAAATTAATATTTTAAATAAACTTTTATTGATGAATGATATATTATTCTATTAAGATAATGTATTTAATATAGGGAACTTTTTCCATTTTAAGGCAGTCAACGTTTTGGTTCCTCCCTCCATACACTGAGCTCAAAATAGATGTGTTCACAGGAACTCAACAACCACTCTATTTAAAACATCTTGGGAGTCAGTGTAATAGGAGTTTGCCCAGCCCTGTCTTTTAAAAGGGCCAGGCAAAAAGTAAGACTCTCTTTATCTGTCTATCAACGTATTTATTGGCCTAGGACTGTTTATCCCCAAAGTATACTCTGGCCTAGGCCAACTATACATGGGTTTTATCAGGGAACAGCTTAATTTGGCTTCTTATAATTTTTTCAGGATTGGTGGTCTCTCTCGGACCTGAATGCAGGTTTTGACTTCATGGTGCACTTTTTACTGTACTGTAATATGGAATGTTATGTGACCTAATATAAGAATATATATAAGAAATATAAGAATGTATCTTTCCATATCTTGTTCAGCCATCTGATGTCACTTGCTGGTGGATGAAAATTATTTATTTATATATTGAATGATATCTGTCATATAAGTAATCCTGTTGATGCATCAAGATGGGACGCTATCTTCTATGCACAAAAATATAATTCCCTTATTTGGATTTGAGCCCCCTTGTAAGGGCAAAAATTAAATGATGAACGCAGCAGTCTAAGAATAATCAGATTTGAAAGAATATTTATTTGTCAGGTAGCTGTGTGTAATGTATTAAAACCCCATCAACAGCCATAATTATTTTAAATGCAGGTACATATGTATGGAGAGAAAGCAAGAAAATTGAGTAGACAACATCAATGTGAAGACTACAAAGTGGATAGAAGTGGAGATTAACTCAGACATGCCATAGACATATTCTTCCTGTGTTGGACCACTGGCTGAGTATACAATGACCCTCTCTACTAATTTTCTCTCCTAAACTGTTAAATTCCTTTCCTTATAACAGGAAATTGAATAAAAACCTCATTCATGCGTCCTGTATGTGATGAGATCACAACAAATGCATTTCATTAGCCCATCCATCACTAGATTAGACATTCAACAGCAGGATTTATTTTCCTCCAGGAAACTGATCCTGTCTCTTGCCCAAGCCCATTCCATTTAAAGGCAGTCTAAATGAGGACATAATTTTACACTCTACACCGGAGACATCAAACTCCAATACCCAGTGGGCAAAAATTCAAAACTGGGACAAATTTGCGGGCCAATATTGATTTTTTTTAAAAATCTCCAGTTATAAAAATAAACCTTTTGATGTGTACTAGTGTTTCCTAAAAATGAGCATGGGACACTTAACACTATACAATATATAATTTAATATTGCATACATGCAAAATCGAAACTAAAAAAAAACACACACACACATCACTGGCGTTCGTTTCTTAAATAAAAATTAAATATAACTCCTATGACTTTTATTTGTAGCCTTCTGAGTTAAATTTAAATAGTAATCTTTTTCCGCACGCTAATAAAAATGTCTTTTCATCTCTAGGTCCGTATTTTACATATGTAAACAGATATTCTGCCTCCCACTTGTCCAGAAAGCTTCTGTTTTCTGCCTTTTTGCCATTTTTCAGAGGGGTAGCGCAGTGCCAGTCTTAGTAATAGTATACAGTATAAGGTCGCTTTGTCTACTTCTTTGTGGGTTTTCTTGGCGGTTGTCGAGCAACAAATTGGTGCATTACCGCCACCAACTGATGTAGAGTGTGGATTTTCGCACTAAAAGAACAGCAAGGCATTCTGGGATTTGTAGTATTAGCAGTGAGTGTGCTTTATGCGTTAATACTTGCGCGCCAGCTCTAATAGTCATTTGGTATAGCTTCGCGGGTCAAATATAATTACATTGCGGGCCACATTTGAGAATTTGACACCTATGCGCTACACGAACATGTGTGTGCTTCTTCATTTTTCTGACAAGCTCCAATCATTTCATAAGAGTATTTTCCTATATAAAGATCATATAAATCCTGTGCATATAAACAATGTATTCATATATGTACACACACAGAACATATTGCTTGATCTCATCATGCTAGTTAAAAGAACAAATCATCAGCATTAAATGTACTGTAATGCAGTTGTGATCAGTAAATTTATATAAACAATAACCATGGGACACATTATTTAAGTTTTTCTTGATCTTATACATTTCCTTTAGTTACTGTGTGAATGTAATTTTATCACCAAATGTATATCAGAAAGCACACACACATCAGAAAGCTTTGTAGCCATGAAATGAACTGGTGACCCTTTCAGAAAAAGAAATTCTCTAACAGATCTGAAAATGGTAAGAGTCAAAATTTTACAAGCAATAAATGACTATTTATGTTGCATACATAAATATTAAATATAGTTATTGGAGAGGAGAGGAGAGGAGAGGAGAGGAGAGGAGAGGAGAGGAGAGGAGAGGAGAGGAGAGGAGAGGAGAGGAGGAGAGGAGAGGAGAGGAGAGGAAACCATGACCCAATGGGGTGACAGAGGCCTGTCAGGTGATCATGTTTCTGGGCCCCGGCAGCCTCGGCCCAACACACCCAAAGAAAAACTGTCACCCAGAAAAAACTGCTTGCCCAAAACAAAATGTGAAAAGAAGATGGATGAGCCCCGAATTTATGTTATGCCCAGTTTAGAAGCCCTAGGCACGACACAAAGAAGTCCGAGCTTCCCCAAGTTTCCAGGGGCCAGCAACAAAGATTATATACAGTTAACACAAGTCTTTTACTGTCAAAGGTTTATGTCGTTCCAAAAATCAAAACTTAGAGGGTTTGTCAAAATTAAGCTCTTTAGAGTGAATTTAAGGCCATAATAACAAAAAGAAAATTGCTCTAACTGAAAAATGACCATCTGACTTGACATAGCTACCCTCTTTCAAAACACAGGAGAAAGGGATAAAACAAAATGGTACTTCTACTTTACTTTTTGTACTTTCTACAACAAAATTTAACAATAGACATCAGAAACCAGTTGGAGTTGGAGAAAGGTGAGGAGCTTAGGCAGTAGCCATCTTGGGGTATAAATTCAGTCCCTACTGGAAAATCCATCAATTAGCAGGTACCCGAGGAGCCCATAACCACTCCAGCATCAGGCACAGTGCATGCCTATTTGCATGCAGATAGGGATAGTGTATTATGACATTTTATTTCAATTATTTAAATATGCAGCACTTGACTGAATATACTCACGTATTGAAGTTGACCCCTGAAATTATTACCAAATTGTAATTAATATACTAGTTGTATATAATGCCCATTTGAAAGACATTCATTCTTTGCTTCACCATTAGTTCCACTTAACTTGAACTGATTGATCTTTAGTATCAAAAGGTTAATCCCTCTACGTTTTCATCACTGGCTGCATTACTGTGTGGGATGGAGGCCGCACCGCCTCCTGCCGAAAGACTCTGAAACGCATAGTGAATGCAGCCAGTAAGATCATTGGTGCAGCCTCCTGCCTTCAGGGAGAAGGTTCAGAAGCCTTCGGCCCGCTCCACCAGACAGTCAAACAGTTTTATCCACCAGGTTGTCAGGATGCTGAACTCTACCTGAACTCTCGAGCAACTCTATCTCCCCCAGCTCCTGCCCCCTGCCCCAGGACCTTAACTCTGCTGAAATACAATTACACTCCACAAACCCTTGAAATTTGCACGAGGGAAATTTCTTTATTATTGACTGTGTTATTCTATTAACCTACCTCACTTCATTGTATTGCACTATATGCACATTTATGTCTTTGGCACTTTATTTGACCACCTTTTTTCTGTTATTTTCTGTTATTCTATTCATTTTTCATTTTTCATTTCAGTTTTACAGCACGATAAGCTAGAGAGAAGAGAAACGGTATTTCGGTTCATCTGTATATTCAAAACATGGAATGAATTGACAATAAAATATCTATCATCAGATTAGTTTAGCTCATCCTTAGTTAAAACATTCTTTTCATTATTGTGCAACATTCCACATCATGACTGTTTGTACTTGTTTCTGCATGTTTAGCAATATATTTCATTTTATTTATGCTATATATTGTTGTACAAGGTAGCTTCTATCTTTAACTTTTAACTGTGCATGTACTCTAAAAATGAAGTATATTGCTAAACATGCAGAAAACACTCAGAAGGTCTTTTGTGTCCATGTTTTCATTCAGAAATAAATGTTGCATGTTTCAAGTCAACTTTCTAAATCTATCAACTTCAAGGTGATTACCTCTGCAGTCCTCTTCACTTCACCCCTCAATTGGATGTTCAACCTGGATTGAGTATGAGCTCAAGCTGGGCCATCCCTAATCTTCTGATGACTGTCTTAGGATGCGTGATACATCTAACACCTTGCAAATATTTTGTATCCTTCTCCTTGCTTTGTATATTTCTATAAAGTCCTTCTGGTGCTTTGGTGGCTCTCTGCAAACCATGGCCTGTTCTTTGTAACCAAGATGTTGCAGGAAAAACATGCTATTTATGAGATTAACCAGTCACTTCAAATGATGTAAGGCATTAACCAACTATAACCATATCGCTTATAAAATATTAACTCTAAATGTCAAATAAGTTATTCTATCAAATACAACATACTTACTATAGAAGTATATGTTTGAAGGTTGTATCAATTATTGTTCTAAGAATTAGAGACTACTTAACATAGAATGCAATAAATATTGTACTGCTTTCTTTGATAAGCTGTACTTACAACTGTAACTAACAAGGGTGTGCAATTTCTCAAGCACAATACAAATAAATATTAACATTTTTAGGTTATGCATCAATGCACATGTACAGGAAATGACAGGAGTTGGTATTTCTTTAATATACAAAAGTACAGGGGCCCACATACACAATCTTGATAAAACAACAGACCAAAAATGTGATGCTATACAATGTGACAGGAACAGCAATATGCAGTGTAACATCTTACAAGTCTTGCACATGCAAAGACCACCTAATACCAACCAAAAAGCAAAGGTGTTTATACATACAGCAACCGTCTATCAAACATTCTGATAACTACAGCACAATGTATTTAAGTGCCAGTTAATCTAAAGCACAAGAACGCCTTTGGAAATGTTCCCATGAAAACAAACAAAAGATGAAAAAAGAAAAGTAATCTTAAAATCCTGTGAGAGCTTCAATCTACTGTACAGACTTTAATGGAACAGTATGATTTCCCTACTCTAAGGCAAAAGGAAAATATGGAAACAGACTAACGCATCCTATACTCAGATGTCTTGGACACCTCACACAACTGACCCTTGAAGTCGATGTCTACGATGAAGTCCAGATCTCTCTGCAAATATAGCAAACAATGCAGCAAAGGAAAAAGTTAATGAATTAACGTTTCATACAAAAATATATATATATTTTTGAAGAGAACACTTACATTATTCTTGACATTTGGCTTCATGCTGATGGTGCCAAAGATCTCCTCACCAGTCTTCACAGTTAAGTAGTCATCCAGGTAGAAGACAGTCTGCTTCCAATGGGTGTAGGGAGACTCTGGGCCTAATAATGATAATATTTTAGTCTTAAAAGTAACAGAAGGAAGGCACTCCTTGAATAAGAGTTTAATTATCACAATTGTTATTTTAATGAAAAGATGGGGTCATGCTGAATTATTGACATAGAAAGTGGTGACAAAAGTACAAAAAAAGCCACTGACTGGTGGAGAATCCGGTTCTCTTGTGACAACGAGTGAACTCGATGTTAAAGTAAGTAACTAGAGCATGGATGTAGTCATTCTTCTTAATCTGCAAGCAGAATGGGGAGGTGAATGTCAGGTCCTCCAACTTCACCGTGTAAATGTCCACCTCCTTTAAAAAAAACAAAAAAAACAAACAATGAAAATGAGGGAGACAGTTAGGACAAAGTATAAGATCAAGGTGGCATAAAATTATTTGTTAATCAGCGTATATAACCTTACCTTTATGAGGCAGGCACTGCTGACCAGTTGTTTTGGGTCGACAACATCCACCAGGGGTTCCTTTATCGCTACCTCCTTTATACAGGACATATCAAATCCATACACATTCTCCCACCCTGGCAAAAATCAGAAGGGCCCATGAGGGTTGTTTCAATTATGATCAATATAATTACAGAGGGAAAATGAAGAGTAAAAATAAAAAGCTACTTACAGTGGATTTTATAGTCCTTGTACTGCCTGTCTTCAATGGCTGTTATATAAAGGGTTGCCCTGTCTGGAAAAATGAGCCCATCTGGTTTCTGTTAAAAGTGAGAGGAAAGTTTTTTTAGCTGCATAACAAATATAGTGGAAAAAGATTTTTTTAAACAGTATTTGACAAAATAATTTTTTTTGATATTTTGATAAAAAATTTCAAACTGGTCAAATACTGTTAAAAAAAAGGAGAAGGGGTAAGCATAGAGCCCTGATCCGTCTCATACGCCAGAGAAGTTTCAATGCACCAAAATGTTTGCTACTGGCAACGTTTTTGGCTAATGACTCAAGTTTCAAAATATTTTCTGAAAATATAAAATTCATAGAGAGGACTCATTGTAAAAATACATTACCAAATATCTGAAAATGAGTCGATTACTAGTTAGACTTAAGCAGCACTTAAAGATAATTATAGCAAATATCTATTGTGCAGGGAGAAGATAAAATACAAATACATACCAGCCATTTATCCCTGGCATAAATGACTGTGTTGAGCATGGACTCATAAAAGAGGCAGTAGCCCATCCATTCAGATATGATGATATCTACTCCATCCACAGGCAGCTCCACTTCTTCCACCTTTCCCTTAATAATGGTGACCACTGGAAATAGAGGGTCAGAGTACAAATACGTTACTTAATTTTCATTAGATAAACTTGGGACCTATGTAATGTACACACCATCGTCCAGTTTGTTGGCTTTGACAATTTTCACAGCATAATCTGAAATGCTGCTGCACTCAATCTGTTCCAAAGAAAAACAAAAAATCTCAATTTGCATCTCTTGAATGTGTTGCCTTTATAAAAACACATGTTAAACACATTGATAAAAAACATGTTAATCTAAATAAGCTTACCCCGATCACTTTTTTAGCTCCTGCTTTGGCAGCAAACATGCAAAGAATGCCTGTGCCACTGCCTACATCCAGCACCACTTTGTCCTTGAACAAATGCTTGTTGTGGAACATGGAATTGCGGTAGGTGAGAGTGCGGACTTCATCTTTTAACATCTCCTAAAAATGGGCAGACGTGAATAACAAACAAAGATTTAAAATAACTTTTAATCATTACGGTATGTGTAAACATGTGGGAAGAAGTAATTACCTCATGGATACCAAAGTGAGCATATGAGTCAAAATAGTAGTCTTTAGAGGTCATATCCTCTGCTGCAGGCTTTACTGAGCTTTCTCCCTGTGAAACCTAAACACAGTCACAGAATTAAAGTCCAGTAGTAAGGGACAAAACAATGGAAGAATAATGGTAATTCATAGGGTGAAATTTCCCTCTATCCATATGTTGAACAAGAATAAGCATATACATTGGTGTGCTAACTTTGTAGTATGCATATTACATTTCTACTAACTGAACTAACCGAATTGCAATTCAGACTTTGAGTTCCTGGTCCATCATAATCATCCCAAAACTCCAAAAACAAACGGGGCTTTATGCCAATTTTATCACCACCTTAAAAGCGTGTTTAGAGTTATTTTCTTTTTACAGCAACCTTTTTATTTTTAACCGTGATAGAAAGCCGAAAGAAATAATAGCTTCACAAAGAAACTGATAGTTTTATACGTGGTCATAATTTAGGATTATCTATAATTTGCTTTTGAACCGCCTTTGAGTTGGGCGGTAATCAGTAACCCACTCATCATAAAAGTTATATTATATATTAAAATAAACGACTTCATAGAAATTGTAGGTAGATATCCACCGCCAAGGGATTTGATTTTCTATGCCAGCTTTTATACTCATGAACAAATTATTTTGTCCCTCTTGGTTGTCTCCAAAGCATAGGCCTTTCATCTGAAGACGATGCCTTACCACATGTCTCTAACATTAACATGTTTGTAACTACTGTGTAAAAGTCTAGGATTTCCCAAAACGCAAGAGATCCAAGATGTCAACGCTTCGATAATTTTGAAGTTATGAAACTAAAATTTAAATCAAAAACATCAGTTGTATCCATTCATTGAATAGCCAGCTAACTAGCATGGAAGCTAAATCCCCATGTGGCTCCACAGATTCGTTTGGCAGCATCATTTAAAGGTTATTGCAATTTCATGTAATTGTAAACTTAACGATTTTAATAAAACTCAGACTGATTCACGTAGTTCAATACACAACTTCTCCAACCAATAATATGACATCACAAGCAACATTTTGTTGCACATGTAACAATGATAAAATGCAAGGAAAATTAGACGCTCTAGTACCAACGTGAGAACCACCCTATCGTTAATCTCAGCAGCCAAAAGGACTGTTACCGAATAACTATTAAAAACCAAATTCAAATTACATTGGAATTGCTCTTGAGAGACTGTACCTCCATTCTTTCTGATAGCGCCGCCATTTCAACTAGACGTGATAGTCGTCTTCTTCTGCTTCTTGTACTTCTTCTTCTTTTCTATTTAATGGGAATATGCAGACAACATCTCGGTGCATTACCGCCACCAACTGGTTGGGAGTGTTGATCAGACGAGAACGGGGCGGGCAAACTTTTTCATTTGTGGGCCATAATTGGTTCTAAAATTTGACAGAGGGACCGAACCAGGAGCAGATGGATAGGGTGTTTTGGTAACCTCACCTCACTGGAAAAAAAAATACACATCATGCAATATGGAGAAACATGTGCTTTAATTTCTAATGAAAATTAACAAAAGCATTACAACAAAATATTTGTCTTTGATGCCCCTAGTTTGAGCCAGTCTGCAGAGCGCCTTATATTTTATCTGTGTGCATTGTTTATTTTGACAACGTGCGCTCACCTGCGCATCACTTATGTGCTCTCCTTAACAAAAGCAACATTTAACATATAAGGCTTATTGAACTATTTTAGAATGATTTTTTTTAACATAACACAAAGGAGTAGTTTAGTTTTAATTTCAATTTTAATTTTCAAGAGGTACATCTCACCGCTAGATCTATCTTTTGACACAAAAGACTGTTTCAGTGAATGACAACTATAAACATTACAGCTGGACCCTCAACTCAACCATCACAGCTAAGAAAAGACATCATAAGGGAAAAAAAGCAACAGAATGACGAATCAAATACGTTCATCAATCCTATAAGCATTTAGCTTTTCAGCTGTTGTCCACTCACACTTGGAGCTGTGTTTTTACACCTTACATATGCATTTTGCAAATGCACAACCTTGATGAGGTCTACATAAAAGCGATAGCTGAATTCCACCAGTAGCTATTTACAATGTTGCCAAAAGAGGATAACATATATTTCTTCTGTTTGGCAGTTGACAGACAACTACTAGAATGATTATTAAATAAATTTGCTAAAGCTGAGTGGACATCTGAGCATAAACTTCCCCTTAACAACAATAATAGTGCCACCATTTCAACAAATTGATGAAATGCATCAATGTATGCTTGTGCCATTCGTGATTAAGAATAAAGTTTCTAACTTCCTTTTTTTCTAACAATGACAAGTCTACTGTTGCATCAGCAAGTAAACATGGTTGAATGACTGGCAAGGGCACAGTTGAACTGATGTGTAGTTGCTCTATCTGAAATTGTTTTGCCTTTTTTGTCCATGTCCATCCAAAGCTTTTTTTTCTCCACTCTTTCTCCCAGTAAGGTTTCAAGGTATCCTGACTATGACCCTGTAGACTGACTCAGTAGTTTAGTACTACCGGTAATTGTTTCCTAAATACTTCCAGTGGTTGCTCTCCACAGTTTGACATTGATATTGTATTTTACCTAGCTTATTAAGAGAAATGTCTGCTGCTGAACAATATACAATGCAACCAGGATCCGGTATAGCTGTAATTAATCCTGTATCCTATGTATCTCAGAGCTCTTTTATGTGTTCCCCACTTTCTTCCCACTAAACACCCGCATTAACAATTTTTTGTTTGTGTGTACATTTGCTAAGAGCAAGTTTCAAGGTCATTTGTCTATGTTCAAAGTTAGAAATCTGCAACATTGCCAATGATGTGTGGGTGTTCGCAGGCAAGTGCGCTTTAAGTAATCACCAGTACTGAGGTCACATTAAGAAATTCAAATGCCAAAAGATTAAAAAAATTGGAAAAGGAAAAAAGTGGATTATTTCCACCCGACAGCCGCACCGCCCTCATTGGTGACACACTTGAGCACCTTTACAAGGAGTCTTAACAGTTGGATTGCGAATACAAATTTAAATTTGACATAGCAAATTGGAAAATGAACAAAGGCAAATGATGGACTAAACAAGAGCAAAAGATTCTCTGATCAAAAATAATGGCTGCTGCAAAGTAATTACAGAAAACACAGGGCCAAGGAAAAACGAGAGGTAAAGATAAGCCCAGGTGAAGAGGAGCCTGCTTCGATGCACCATACAAAGGAATGCCATCGGCACCCCTAGCCCCTCTTAAGTGTCCAAGAGTAGAAATATCAGGAGTAGTTGTCATGAATGCTGTTCAACCAGTTGATGCTGAAACAGCCAAATCTAAGTGGCTAGTAAAAGCTGCTGATAATATGTTAAAGTGAATGAAAGAATTGGAAACTCAACTGAAAATTTTAAAAGAAAAGCATGAGCACATACAGACTGAGACAAAAAATGGCAACTGAAAAATGGGCGGTGATGAATAAACTAAAGAAAATAATGATACATCTGATGGACCTCTTGATGTAGACCCTGAAGACAATACTGAGGACTCCAAAGATACATAATTCAGTCCTGATGATTTATACCCCACCTTAAATCAGAAGGTTACCCTTAAAGGTATCCTTACAAAACAGCCCAGAGCACATCACATGATCACTAAGCAGATCACAAGCTAGACCTCCACTCTCATTTGATCATCCCATGAAATCACAGACACCTGTAGAGTCTCCTATCTTTATGGCACCTCTCATAGAAACAGTTCCAAGGGAAAAGGTAACAGACTTGTATAAAAACCTTGGAAAATGGAAGACATTCTGACCTTACTGGGTAAGGTGGAGGAGCACCTTGGATTCGAGCAGTAGAAGGTCAAACCATGCATCTGTTTATAACTATGGGTGAAATGAGAGCCATAGTGGTGTCAGCATCATCATCCTCCACCTAAAATAATGTGGAGTCAGATGCAGGCACTGGCTCGATAAAGGATGAAGAACTATTTGACAGAGCTTGCATGTAATGATGCATTGAGAGCTGAATTGCTAATAGATGTGGGTAGCCAAATATTCTCTAGTATAAATCTGAAAGAGGGACAACTACCAGAACAGCTTTTGAGAACAGCTGAAGATCAGCGGATAAATAAAATGGGAACAAATCAAAAAGGACGGGGAGTGATGTCGGTGATGGCAAGCTGTGATGGCTGGGCTCCCTTCAGATGTCAAAGCTAAAGCAGATGGGGTTCCAGTCCTGGTGAATATGTCATATAATGATTGGAAAATACATGTGACTGATTATCACTGAGAACACATGACTAATATGGTAAAACGGGGTAAAAAAAATACAGATCTGGAATTACAGTTGCTGAAGCTGCAATTGAAAGATGTGCAGGCTTAATGAAATCAAACAAAACAAAAAGAAAAATCTGATGAAAGAGGTGATGTAACTCTGATGACGCCCCAAACAGTAGCTGCCCCTGCATCCACCAGATCTCACACAGCATTATTGGTCATCAACCCATGCCTGGTAGAGATGGGTGTTGGTGTGGTCGAGTAAGATAGATGGGATATAACAGACAAGGAGGCCCGTCCCATAACAACTGTCATTTATGTGGCCAACCAGGTCACTGGACCAGGGAGGGTCCCTACCAAACTGGACAAGGTCAGACAATGCCCCGTCATCATCCACAGGCCATAGTTCCACACTACCAAGCTCTGAACACCTCCGCTGCACAACAAATGTGGCAAGGAGTACCGGTATATCACCAATGAGGAGGCCCAGGAACCCAGAGGGAAGGTGAAGCATAAGAACTAACAGAGCATAATAGTAAATGGTTAGTACTTCCCTTTATGATTGACACAGGTGCCTGTTATACTACGTTTAATGGACACATCTCACGCAAACTTATCAGAAAAAGCATCAGTTATGGGATTCACAGGACAATCAAAATATCTGCCATTTACTAAACCACAGCAAGTGACTGTAGGACATCAGAGCTTGACCCACTCTTTTCTCTATTATCAAATCTGTTCCATAAATGGACATCCAAAGTAGCAACAATGATGCTTGAGGCCCCCTCTAGTGCTGATTTAGTGGGTGCTGACATTTATTGGGGAGCTTTACAACCACAAACAATGTAACAAACGTAACAAATGGAATAATGTCTCTGATTAACCTAAGGAAGGCATGGATTAATTCTGTAGAACCTTATGTGACTCCTCTTGACCTGCCGAATGTTACCCTAAACTGTTACCCTGGAGGACGATCACACACAGACACATTCACACAACATTTAGAAGGAGTGACATGGGACATATCATCTACATGCCTCATCGGTCCTGAGGAAGTTGTGAAACACACAAAATTGGCACCTGAGCAGAATGAGTGGTGCACAGTCTCAGAGGAGGCAGCTCCACATGTTTCACTACCATTACATGCAGGATATCAGGACAAAGACATAATTCCATTGACCAAAAGGCTGACAAATGTCTTGACTGATTGGAATAATACACAAATACCACAGGTTCTGTTCTCTCCTTCCCAGGGCACATATGATTATTCACTCCACCACAGACTCAGTAGTATTGCAACACTACTCTTTAATCTTTAAATCAATCTTTATTTATATAGCGTCTTTTACAATCAAAATTGTTTCAAGGCGCTTTCCAGAATCCCAGGGCCTAACCCCAGACAAGCAACAGTGGCAAGGAAAACCCCCCTTTAACAGGAAGAAACCTTGAGCAGGACCAGGCTCATGTAGGGGGACCCTCCTGCTGATGGCCGGCTGGGTAAAGAGAGAGGAGAGGAGAGGAGAGGAGAGGAGAGGAGAGAGAGGAGAGGAGAGGAGAGGAGAGAGAGGAGAGGAGAGAGAGGAGAGGAGAGGAAACCATGACCCAGTGGGGTGACAGAGGCCTGTCAGGTGATTATGTTTGTCTGTCTATAATAGTAACTGGAACTACAGAATTAGTAACAATAAGCTTTTTCAAAGAGGTAGGTTTTAAGTCTGATCTTAAAAGTAGCGATGGAGTCAGCCTCCGTACCTGGACAGGGAGCTGGTTCCATAGCAGGGGGGCCTGGTAGCTAAATGCTCGGCCCCCCATTCTACTCCTAGAAACTCTGGGAACCACAAGTAGACCAGCATTCTGAGAGCGGAGCGGTCTATTGGGCTGGTAAGGTATCACTAGCTCCTCCAGGTAGGATGGAGCTAGGCCTCTGAGGACCTTGTAGGTCAAAAGAAGGGTTTTAAAAATTATTCTAAATTTAACAGGCAGCTAATGAAGAGACGCCATTACAGGAGTTATGTGATCTCTTTTGTCAATAGCTGTAAGAACTCTGCCTGCATTATTTTGGATCAGCTGGAGGCTTCTTAAAGAGTTGTTTGGACACCCTGAAAAAGAATTACAATAGTCCAGCCTGGAAGTAACAAAAGCATGAATTAACTTTTCAGCATCATGCTGCGTCAGTAGTTTCCTGATCTTTGTGATGTTCCTCAAGTGAAAAAAGGCACTTCTAGAGACTAATTTAATGTGTGAGTTGAAGGAGGGATTTTGATCAAAAGTTACTCCTAGATTCCTCACAGAGAGACTAGATGTTAATGAGATACCATCTACATTGGTTACATTGACACACTGCCCAAATAGTGATGGCACACCCGCTCATAGTTCTAATAAATCATAAGCGCTTATATCACACCCAGTGTTCACATTCACCAAACTGAAACACATACAATTACAAAAATCGCTTCTGCCACCACACGTTACATGTCCTGGCAGGCATAAATATGGGAGAAAACCTGAAAAAACTCAAACCGAACTAAAACGTAGACATGACTAAATTACAGATACCATGCAGGAAGAAAACACAAGGAAACTATTCTGCAGTGGGTGCTGTTTCAGACATAAGGATCTTGGACTGCAGGCAGGATAAGCAATAGTGGAAAGAATGGAAAACAGTGACATCGGAAGAGTAGAAAGTAATCCTTGTGCCCAAAAAGCAGAGATTGTGGCTCTAACAAAAGCAATGGAGATAAGTACAGATCAAGTTGTAAATATTTATACAGATTCTATTTACGCATATGGTCAGGTAGTACAAAACTGGATTCCTAGAAACCTGAAACCTGTCCCAAAATACAGATACAGACAAATTGGACTATTTTATTTTCAAAAAGGTTATTGTAAAGCGGCTCATGAGCAAGGCTGCGCTACACAGCCATAATCCGACTACACAGAAGGATCTACAACAACCTGGCAATGAGAAGAGAAATGAGCAGCTCTTTTAAAGCTGCAGATCCAATTAGCACAAATGAGCAGCAGCTGAGTAAGGTGGTGCACAAAATAAGTCAGCCCTGCCTGCCTTTGTAACAGAGGAAGAAAGAAAAAGATGCAGGCAGGAAAAACAAACAACACAAACAGTCCAACACTAACATATTCTCTGTTTCCTTTCTTCGTGCCATTGGTGTAAATTGTCTCGTCTCTCCTGCTTAACCACTGTATTCCTTTCGGGCGTCATGGGGAGGGTACACAATGAGCAAAGGCAGGGTTTACCCCTGGACGAGTCACCCATTCATCGCAGGGCCCTATATCAGCATTTAATATATCGCTGATTCTTTGTTTACCTAGGTTTTCTTTATTTCAGTTTCTAGGAAAGCTGTAAGGTCATTTGTAATGCTCCCCTTCCTGAATCCACTCTGGACAATAATCTCTGTTTCTCTATATGATAGATCATTCTATATATTATCATCCTTTCTATGATCCTTGCTATGTGTGATGTGAGAGCAAGGGGCCTCTAGCTTATTGGATATGTTGAATATTTTACTGGTTTTATTATAGATATGACTATTGCTTCTTTCAAACTATTGGGTAACTTGCCCCTTCCATATTTAGTTATATAGCTCCAAAATTTAGTTTTTGCCTAATGTAACAGATCTGACCCTTTCTATGGTACTTATTTCCTTTTTATTTACCCTTTACTTTTTGGAATTGTGGCATTTGTTTTGGGATTTTAGCCAGTTCTGTGTCTGTTTGGATGCCTGTTTCTTCTAGCCATTTTTGTGTATGACCTCCTGCTTCCATCTGGTGGGAAAAGATTTTGTATTCTGGACTTTGTTCTTCCACCTCGCTCCCTCTTTTGCACCTGGACCCACACGCTCCAGCATTTTTTCCTTCCATCTTAAACTCACCACAACTACATAGTGTTTGTTGGTGGTTATTGGATCACTCTTTATAAAATGAGACAGCAGGATGGCGATGAATCCACACCTGCAGTTAATCAGGTCGATTAGCAGGCCTTTTAAGCACCCAGCACAGGCTGTGCAGCATCAGATTGGTTCATCAATACTAGTGGTAATCTGAGCGGTCCAGACCTTGAGTTCTTGTGCTTATTGTGTTTTTCTAACCATGTTTATCGCTTTGTCTTTAGGTCACCATGTCTTCCCTTTCGGACGAGCACTTCACCAGATTTTGGCTTGACACTTCGTTCACTGTAATTTCCATAGTACGCCCACTCTTCTTCAGTGTTGTAAATATTTTTGTAAATAAACTGTTTGTTCACCGGAGTTGCCTTCTTGTCTGTCTTCTTGGGTCCCGCCTTGAGTTTTTGTTACAGTCATAACAGGTACTGCCACACACTTCCATGGACCTTCACGGCCCATGACCAAAACTGACCAATTACCAGACAGGATTTAAAAAAGTAAATACAAGCATCAGAAAAAGCAGATTTAAGTAATCATTTGCAAGTGTATTAACACTAATATGTAACTATATGAGAATATAAAAAATTATTCTGGAAAAATTGAGAATAAATCTGAGCCTTACATTCCTCCCTCACCCACAAAAGGAA
Organism: Takifugu flavidus; assembly: GCF_003711565.1. NCBI lineage: Eukaryota > Metazoa > Chordata > Actinopteri > Tetraodontiformes > Tetraodontidae > Takifugu > Takifugu flavidus. The sequence continues at coordinate 19,001,081 of NC_079522.1, forward strand.
ATGTCCTTGTTTCATAAACATAACCAAAAAAATGCCAACAATAGGAACAAGAACAAAAAAAAGTTTACTTCAGCACATAGTCCATAAGATATCTGGGATGGCCATCAACATGTCTAGGGCATAGCAAAGAACCAGGACCTTGACTCAACCTGGCAGAAGGCAAATAATGAGACTGGGGAAGTGGTAAGTGAGAAGAGAGATGGTGCTGTACCTTGGATTGAGGCAAACTGTGTGAATCCAGGCCCATGGGATCAGGCTGGAGGGGACCTGTGAGGTTGGAATACTGCAGGCCAGCCTGTCAGAGTTCACAGGAACCACAGGTTGTGTTGGTTTAAATGGCAATACACCTAACCTAACAGTCAAAGAGACTAGAGAGGTAGGTAGGGTCTGAGGCAGTTGCAATGAAAACTGTGGGGTTCATCAGATTGCTCCCGGAAGTGACAAATCCTGTATGTCACCACAGGAGAAACCCCACCAGATCCAACTCACTCCATGACATCGAAGGGTCCTTTCCAGTGTGGAGCGAGTTGCGTTTGGTTACAGTGGGGTCATTTAACCACACCAGAAACATAGGGAGAATGCTTGACAGTCCTGTCATAATGATGTTTTTGTTGGAATGGGCAGAATCCCTGTGTAATGCAGCAGAACCGAAGGCTGACTGAAGTTTTTGAGACAAATGTTCCACATAGTTATCAGGGGACCCTAAAATAGATGAGGAATGTGCATTGGCAACAGCAGGTTAGTAGGCGTCCTTGCTTCATGAACCTGTGTAGGAAAAAATGGAGTGAATTTGTAGTAGAATGTTGTACGCCAAGGTTACCAGGTTGAGACAGTCATCCCATTCACCAGTTTGCTGCAGAAATGATTTGGCTGATCGATAAGGACTCTGTTGAATCTTTCACTCCACTATTGTGGAGGTTGTGGAGGACTGGTCTGGAATAGCATAGAGACTGACATACTTAGAGAAGTAATCTTGAGCCACAAGCACATACCTCTTTCCATGGCTCGTGATGGAAAGTTCAAGTATGTCAACATCAACTTTTTGGAAGTGGCAACAATGGTTTCCATTGGAGCTCTCAGTTGAGGTCAGGCTGGATGCCATCTACATTACCCAAAAACTTGAGATCTTGCAAAGCAATATTTTCTTGGGCTTGACTTTAGGCCACTTGACTGTAGTATGGAGATGATTTCCTTTAGGTGCTGCAGGTGTTCACCAAAGGATTGACTGTAGATTAGCACAACATCCAGATACACAAGTACACTGTTTTCCATAGAAGATCACGAAGCACCATTTCCATTAAGCGTTGACATTTGGCTGGAGCATTTGTGAGTCCTATTGATGTAACTTTGAAGTGATGAAGACCACTGCCGGTTGTAAAGGCTGTCTTCTCTTTGTCTGACTCCTCTAGCTCAACTTGCCAGTAGCCATCTTGAAGATCCGTTGCAGAGAACCCAGCAGAACCTGGCAAAGCATCCAGAGCATTGTCTACTCCTGAGTCTTTAATTGTGACCTGATTGAGTTTCCTGTAATTTATGCAGAAACACCACATGCCATTTTCTTTCGCACCAAAACAACTGGTGCTGCCCAGGGACTGTATCTCCCTTCAATTACATTTCCTTTCAAAAGGTTGTCAACTTGAGTGTGTATTTTGGGCCTCTGTGCTGGCATTACTCTGTAAGCTCCCTGATTGATTTGTGTCGCATCGGGAGTGCAAATAAGATGTTTGATTATGCCTGTATGACCTCTGTCCTCCAAATGTTTACTAAATACTGCCGAAGATTCGTGAAGCAAAGATTACTGAGATTTTTTGGGATTCTGTGAGGCTTGTTTTGTTTAGCTGGACAGGTGGAGCTACATCATATACAGGTGCGGTTGCATTACACGTTCCTCCCAAAGGTATGATGTTAACAGATGAGGCTGAATGAAACACCAATTTGCTGACCAGAGTGGAGCTCAATGTCTTGTCTTGAGGGGTTTAAAACTTGAACTACATTTTGTGCAATTCTAAACTTCACTGACAGAGTGTGCCACCAAGATGTCACAGGATGAATAGTATGTGACGAAGTATGCCATAATAGTCAGTTGGCACAGGGGAAGCAGGCGTTGTCTCTATACGCACGCTGTGATGAGGGTTTCAATCATAGCAGGGATCTTAGTGGGTAATAGTACTGACACATTGCGGCAAGCTGCAACTTCATATCTCCCAAGCAAAAGTGGAATTTTCATGTCCCAAAGCTGAAGTACTTTTTTCTTAGGATCAAGGAGGGCTTGGGTGTTTCATCAGAAAATCCCAACTTAATATAAGTGTCTGGGAAGCCCCTCTGAGAAGTTCAACGTCCCGTTGCCTTACCTGTTTCCCCAGTCTGAGGCCAAAATTGAACTTCCCACTGTTCTTTGAACATGGACTGGCACATTTGTGTCTCTGTAGAGATGGACTGGGGCTAGAACTATGTTTGTTAGTGTCATTGTCGTGACGACCATACCCTGAATACTGGGGTGATGGGCAGATCAACCAGAAAGCCCAAAGATGAGAAAGGAAGCAGTATTCTTGTAACATAGATACGTACCATTTAGCCTGAACTGTCTGGTATTTTATAAAAAAGGCCTCCGTAAGGCTAGAACTGCTTATTTTTCTTCTATAATTGAAGAAAATCAGAATAACCCCTGGTTTCTTTTCAACACTGTGGCCAAATCAACCAAGAATCACAGTGTTTTAGATCCACGTATCACTTCTTCCCTTAGTGGTGAAGACTTCATGAGCTTTTTCACTGATAAAGTCAAAAAATATTGGAGGAAAAGCTAATCAGACCATCCCAACAGCTGTTACACCATCACTAGATGTGTTGACTGTAGGAACATATGGGGTTTCCAATTACAAAAAGAAACTTAAAATTAACCTACTCAATCATTATAGCTATGATATATGAAAACATGTACTGATGTGTTTTGCACACTGAAGAGACATTGAACGTATTCATTATTTAATTGCTTACTGCTCAAGCTGAGTTTTAATGATGTGTGTGTTATGCTGAGATACGTTGTTTGCTAGAACAGCTGCTGAGCAGAACAATTTTGATGATTCTTTGAGACATACTTAATCTGGGGACAAAGGTGTCTCACGCCCTTGAGGCTCTGGAGCAGGAGAGCCCATTCCAAAACATAAGATACGTGCAGGAGGCACCTGGTCATAAACTTATCTTTGAGAACATTCCTGATTTGAGTATAAGAACTAGCTGTTAGCTGATGGAGGGGCATAAGGCATCATCCCAAGTCCAGAGAGGTACAGAGTGTTCAGGTACATTGGAGACTGGAGGTGGTGCAGCGGCGACTTATGTTCCAATCGACTGATTTTGGTTTGTGATTCACCACTCTATTAGCTTTGTATTTAAATCTTTATTGATTTGAGTGATGTATTTTTGATCCTTTTGTGTTGGGGTCCAGGGTTCCGGGTTGTGTTTTGGCTTTTCCTGCAGGGGGCGTGGAGGAGTAAATTGGCAACAGCTGGCGGCAGGCAGGCGCACCTGTCGGCAATTTCCATCAGGCCACCTATTTAAGGGAGGGAGCGCCTCCCTACCCGTGTTGGAGTATTCCCCTGCTCGTTTGAGGTCTCCAAGCCGTCCTGCTGGACTTGTGAACGTGCAGATCCTGACTCCTGTGTTGGCTCTGTGCTGGAGTTCTCTGTGTGCCCTGGAAGATTGAACTAGTGCTTCCCTGCAGTCCAGGAGGACTGCCAGTTTGATTTGTTTAGTTAATAAGGAGTAGTTTTTGGACTTATCACTGTGCTCTTGCCTACTTTCGGGTCCTGTAAAAACCCAATCCTTAACATTTTGATTTTAATTAATTCTGGGCAGCATTTTGAAAAGACAACTTTTGGTACACCTGTTAACATGAACACACAGACGTATACCTTCTGAACATGAAGTCTATTGTGCTAAGCTAAAGTTAAAAAACCATGGCAAAGTTATGTTTCTCAAAAGGTAGTTACCGTATATTGCCTTTCATATGAGCCAAAATTTTCATGAAATTAATGGCTTTGAATGTCTTCATGTTATAGCTCGCAATTCAACATTTGCTGTACCTCAGTATGGCCACTCTTCTCATTATACAAATCTGTACGCTGCACCACTGGTTGACTGTTGTTATGCATATGAATGAAACACAGATATTTGTTTGTGTTTAGCCTGTTTAGATTTAGTTTGTGGATTTCCCTACTAATGTTAGGACCAGTATGTATCAAACACTAAAATATTATTCATTATAAAAGATGTGTTTGACATCTTACAAACCTGTCTGACATAAAAACAGCATTCAGGCTACAATGACACTTGCTTACTGCCAGACAATACAGGTTTAGGAGGGGAAAAGTTCCTAGGATTGCTGCTATTAAATTAGCAGAAATCCTCCTTCAGAGGCATTTTAGAGGCTTTCTGGATCAGATGGAGGATTTGCAGATTGAAATAAAGATATAGTGTTTGTGATTTTTCTTCAATATCACTTGAAAACATATATTGCTTATTGCTTTATATTGTGTAACAGCACTGCAAAAGGGTGCAAGCAGAGCTTGCTGCAATCAAAAACATCTCTGTGGCATTTTCAACAGCTCTATAGTGGATAGAGAAGACTTGAATACAGAAGGTCACCATATGCACAGATTTGGAATCCACCATAAAGTTATCTACATTCCAGAGTGCACAGGAAATTATAAAGGAAATCTTTTAAGCTTTATACAAACTTAAAAAACATAATTACAACATGTGGATAGCAGCTCAGAGAAATGAAATCAGACAGTTGACTCAGTCATTAGCTAAACAACAACAGAATATCATGAACATACTGTACATCTAAGTATCAATGAAGCAAAGGGATAGTGGCAACATGGTTGGGATAGAGGGAATACAGGTACAGCAGAAGGTGGGTTTTTGTGAGTGCGGCCAAGGGGAACAAAAAAGAACAAAGATTTTAACCCATTGCAGAATAGGTCACACTAAACTCAGTCAAACACTCATGTCATTGAACATGTCATTGTACAGTATATTACCAATACTTCAACTGAAAGACAAACAATGCAAGGTGAAATAAGGAAAGTAGATATTAATGTTTAATTTAAAATTATTTTATCCACTAGGGAAAATAGACATTCTTAAAAGGTAAAGGTTAAATTAATATAATCTTTTTTTAGTGGATCGTTCTGTACTCCAACATAGTAGATGGCGGTAATGCAGCGTGACATTGGTGTCTCAATTTAAAAAAAAACAAAACAAGAAGAAGAACATTCTGTAGGTCACATCATTTCGGAAAAGAGAAGAAGAATTGCACGCGCGGGCGCGCACACACGCATATATACACACAAGAGTCGCGCGGTCACGGTGTTGGTTTTTCTGTCACTAGCTTTATCTAAGCCGTGTGGAAGCAATTACAAAGGACATTATTTGTATTTGGCCTACCGATAATTAGGTCTGGAATCGAAAAAGGAAACAAACATATCGAAGATTGGTATTTTATCAACCAATTGAATTAGTTTTATGATATGTTGATGTATTCCAGTATTTGATTGGTACGGCTACCTAGCTTGTTAGCTAGCTAATAAGCTATTTTACCGTTTAAGACTGTTTGATAATTGAACTTTTTTCCCCATCTGCAAACATTGAATGCACGCCGCTTCAACGGTAGTTAATTATTTCCAAGATTGTGTACTTCGATTCCATTCCAAGCTAATGTTAGATAAGGATTGAATGAAAAGCATACGCTTGCCATAGTCACCGGAAACGGACCAGCTGACCGAGTTAACGTTAACGTATCGGTTGGATCAGCTAATGTAGCAAGCAGGTAGACTAAAGCAAAAGATAGGTTTGCTAGTTAATTGTTAGATATAACATTGCAGTGAACGTGTGACCCTATTAAGGAACGTGCCGCTTCCAAACGTCAAGTTGACGTTCGTCCACCCCAGTCTTGTGCAAAAATCTGATCGACGTGCATTTTTAAGGGTAAGGTCGGAGTAAGGACAAAATCTTGCAAAATGCCGGCTGTGTCGAAAGGAGACGGGATGCGAGGATTAGCGGTTTTCATTTCGGACATCAGAAACTGTGAGTGTCCCTTGCTTTGATTTGAATTTTATTTTTAATTTGTCGGAGTTGAATTCAGCTAACTTCAAGGCTCGGTCCGATTCCGTTAGCAGCGTAACCACTTTACGTGACGCTGTAATGAAACGTGATGGTTAGCCAAACAACGGCAGTCATTTGCGAGTTTAAACGCTCACCAAAATATATATCCTGACTTTTTTATGTTCCAGTGCATTGAAGTCAGAAAATACCTCGCAACTCTAGCAGTTGTATTTACTTATATTGCAACTAGACCAGTCCACAACCCTAGCCCAAGCTTGTCGGTAGATTTAGAGAGATGTTTTTGCCTTGTCACATGTGTCCACTTCACAATGCAGCCTATTTCCCCACTCAATTTAAATTTATATTTAATGTGTCACGAAAAAGAAGCTGACCCGGAGACACTTTTTATGTTTTGAGTATTGTTGTCCTCTGTTTTCCTATGTATATCTGTATGGTTTAACAAATGTATAAATATAGGTTTCATGTTTAGATATTACATCTTCTTGGATTTTCCTCAATGATTTACTCTCCAAATTAGTGTGTAAACAATATTAGCTGTAAAACTAGATGCAATTTTAGGAAAAGTTTAACATCTGTGATTTGTCACCTACAGTTAAGCACAATGATTAAGCAGTGTATCATAAACAAGGAGGACTTGAAGCTTCTTTTTTTCCCCAAACAGCACTCTTTCATTATTATTTTTCCATGATAAATTATGTCCTTTTCCTTTAGGTAAGAGTAAAGAAGCAGAGATTAAACGGATTAATAAAGAGCTTGCCAACATTCGTTCCAAGTTCAAAGGAGACAAAGCTTTGGATGGTTACAGCAAGAAGAAATATGTCTGCAAGCTGCTGTTCATTTTCCTGCTTGGCCACGACATTGACTTTGGACACATGGAGGCAGTCAACCTGCTCAGCTCCAACAAGTACACCGAAAAGCAGATTGTAAGTTTGTGTGTAAATGGGTTTCTTTGTTAAACTCAAATGAGCAATTTCAAATTACCATTTTCTAGAGTATGGTGGAATGAAACATTTAAAAAAAAAAAAAAAAAAGCCTTGCACAATGGTTTTAATATAATTAGCAGGTTTCCATGTTAGAAATATGTAACATACTGGCAGCAAAACTGACCTTTTCAATCATTTATTTACCGTAATTTATATTTATATTTGATTTATCTTTTTCCAGTTAAGTTACCACTGTGTGGCTTGGGTATCTGATCTAGGAACAAATAGCTACATCAATTATTTTTCCTGTGATGTATTCTGCAGTGCCAAAGGGTATTGAAGAAATCCCAGCAAACTCTGTTTCATGCTCAGTTATTATTTAATGTACTTAATTTGCTCTTATCCTGAAAAATGTGTTTCTGCAGGGGTACCTGTTTATCTCAGTTTTGGTAAACAGCAACAGTGAGTTGATTCGGCTGATCAACAATGCCATCAAGAATGATCTTTCCAGCCGCAATCCCACCTTCATGTGCCTCGCACTTCATTGTATAGCAAATGTCGGAAGCCGAGAGATGGCTGAGGCTTTTGCCGGTGAAATTCCTCGAATCTTGGTGGCAGGGTGAGTAACTCGAGCAACAAAGACTGTGGGAAGTAAAATTGAAACATTTTCTCCCTTTTTATTTCTTAAAGTGCAACTACACCACACTAGGGTTTGGCTAATGTGTGTCTAGGCTGGAAATTTAATTATGGGCCTTGATTATGTGCAGGGCTCATGGAGCAGTTAAGATACGTCCAGCAACTCTCCAGCAGCCTGCACCCACTTTCCACACATGCCACCACCACCACTAACATGCGTAAAAACACACAAACAGTAAAGCAATCATATACAGCAGGAATTAAAATGCCGAAAACTCAATTAATTACACGTAATTCATGTGTAATCACGCAAATTTGCACATACCGTATTTTCACGACCATAAGGCGCACTGTATTAAAAGGCGCAGTCTCAGTTATGGGTGCTATTTCTGTATTTAAAACATACATAAGGCGCACCGTATTATTAGGCGCATGCTGAAACATACAGTAAAAAATGACAACGGAAGTATATATATTCATTCTTCCGCCACACCATCAAAGTTTTCATCTTCTGTGTCTGACTTAAACAGCTGCACTATTTCAATGTCCAACATCCCGAATTCCTCTTCTTAATCATCTGAATCGCACTCACCGACCGGTTCAGCGTTGATTTTGTGAAAGCTCATGAAGACGGTATCATAGCCCATGCGTCTACAATCCACCCGCATATGGTGGCATAACTTGCCCGCCACTGCCTCATAGTCTTTGTGAAGGAGTGTTTGCCTTCCGTCATCCAGCGCTATGTCCGTTTCCGTGGCAGCCGAGAACCACAGTGAACGACGACTTCTCGTGCCCCGTTGTGCGTATCGCCACCGTGCTGGTCCCTTTTTCTCCACTTTGTGGGTCAAAGGGATGTCAAAAGTCAGAGGGATCTCATCCATGTTGGTGATGTGGCTGGTTATCTTGTCGCGGCAATAGGTGCAGAAGATGGCCACCCTCTCCTGATAATCCGCTGGCAGCCGCTGCGCAACAGTTGTCCTTGCGCGTATCGAGAGATGCCGCCGCCTCATAAAGCGAAAATACTAAGATTGCTCGATTGCCATTTTCAGCCGCATATTCGATGGCCTGCAGTTTAAAGTAAGCCTCATTCATACGCGTCTCGCTTGACCGGCGCCATTTTAGGGGATCCTTACGCGTACATGTGCCGCTAATCGATGGGCGGAGCGTTTACCGTAGTGCACCCACCAAAGGCACACAGCAGATTTTGGAACTCAGTCCACACACAAGGCGCTCCATATTATAAGGCGCACCGTCGATTTTTGAGAAAATCTCAGTGTTTTAGATCCGCCTTATAGTCGTGAAAATACGGTAATCGTGCGATACAGTGGGTTGTAGTGTGTAAAAGGAGACCCACAAAACCATCCAGATTAGTAGAGTGATGCTGCGGTCTGGTATCCGGCCAAAATACCGTATTTTCACGACCACAAGGCGCACCGTATTATAGGGCGCACCTTCAATTAACGACATATTTTAGAAATATTTTCATACACAGGGCGGACCGTGTTATAAGGCGCATAGCATAGAAACTGCGTAGTGCCTGTGGTTTCATGACGCATTCACTAGATCGAGCTGCGCTAAAAGGAATGTCAATAAAACAGTCAGATATTTTATTTATTAATAGAATACAAACCGGCGTTCTCACAACTCCATTCACTCCCAAAATGAATAAACAGCTGTTTTATTATTTTTCCCGAGTGACGTAGTGTTTTCGCGTAACACAGTTCGTTTAATAACAGCGAGTTATAACAGGCAGTGCAACATTTTTTATCACAAGTGGATAGTGGAGTTTAATAAATCTTCGATTTAGTGCAACATTTTTATCACGTAGTACCGTTGCGGTAAATCAAACGTTAGTGCAAACACAATATACGGTAACTCGAACTCTCGAAGTAGTGCAAAGTGATAGCAATATAACAATAGCAATATAACAACGTTGTTCAAACGGTAATGTCCATATTCACAGTATGACCAGTCTTGTTAAGTTGTAAACACACAAAAGAAACACGTAAAGCTCACTTTATCAGTTCATTCCTCATACAGGAATCCCTCGAATTCTTCTTCTTTGGTGTCCGAATTGAACAGTTGTGCGAATACGGCGTCCAACATGGCCGGCTCCGTCTCGTCAAAGTCGTCATCAGGGTCGGTGTCGCTGGTGTTGTCTGGCATTTCAGTGACAATCCCTGCCTTCCTGAAAGCTCGGACCACGGTCGATGCCCAGGCATTTACGATCCACTGGCAGATAGTGACGTATGACGCTCGGCGCCGTCTCCCCGTCTTGGTGAATGTGTGTTCGCCGTTCGTCATCCACCGCTCCCACGCAGTTCGCAGTCTAGTTTTGAATGCCCCGTTGACACCAATATTTAGCGGCTGGAGTTCTTTCGTTAATCCACGTCTTGCGTTGTTTCCTCGGAAGCTCCGTTGAGTCTTCTTTACCCGGCGCAGGTCGTCTTGTTGCTTCCTCCACTTCCGCACCATTGATTCGTTCACGTTAAATTCTCTTGCCGCTGCTATATTTCCGTGTTCAACTGCGTGACTGATAGCCTTCAGTTTGAACTCTGCGTCGTAAGCGCGTCTCTTGCAAGGAGCCATTTTGGGGTCTTTACAGATAGAAATGGTTTGGGACTGAATTTACTGCTGTTACCTCGGCCATGCCTACTGACTACGGTAGCCGCGATTAACCAATATTACCGTAATCCATACAAAAGGCGCTCCGGGTTAAAAGGCGCACCGTAGATTTTTTACAAAATTCTAGGCTTTTAGGTGCGCCTTATAGTCGTGAAAATACGGTAGACGTTCTACGTTTTTGTTTCGGAAGCTGGAACTGTGACACGGCACATCTGCAGTCGGTGGTGGCACTCAACTACAATGTAAAGGCAGCAGAACCGCAGTGACTCCACATCCAGCAGCATCTGTCCGTAGCAGCAGATTTGCAACAGAGACATAATTTATTTCCACCACTGGTGCAGAGCCGTGCCCTTTTGAGCTGTTTGTGCAGCAACCGGTGCTGAGGACATTGACAGATGCTAGTTTTCGTAGGAGGGGCGCTGCAAAAACTACTTGTTCGTGATGAAAGCTGGAACCAAAATGTCGTTGACGTACATCTTAGCCAATGGAAAATGTTGATTTTTACTAGTCAGGTTTCAATCCATAGAGGGCAGTCACTGTTGGATATTTAATAAAAAAAAAATATGGCAAAATTAAATATTTTGACTAAAATGTCAAAATTTGGACCAGACTCAATCAACAACATGACATCATACCCATATGTATGTGTTTTCAGCACATAAAAAGTTGTTTTGAAGTGTTGTTACACTTGAAACCTGGTATGGACGGGTGAAAACAAACCTTTGCTTGTTTGTAATGTAAATGTGCATTATAGTGATACAATGGATAGCGTGAAACAGTCAGCTGCCCTATGTCTTCTGCGGCTCTATAAGACCTCTCCTGACTTGGTGATGATGGGCGAGTGGACATCACGTGTGGTGCACCTTCTCAACGACCAGCATATGGTGAGGATGCTCTGTCTGAAATGGTTCATGTGAGGGAGTGAAAACAGCATTATTTTTTAATGTGTCAGCAAAACTTCTATTCTCAAAAATGGGATTTTTAAAATTGTTTTGAGTTATGTTTGTGAAAAAGAAACTTAACAGGAATTTCATGTTTTAAATTTAATTGACGACATTTTTATATTTTTAATGGCATCTTTCCACTAGACCTGTTAGCTAACTAAGGTGTCCCTGATGGACACCCCCTAAAGGGATAAATAAAGTACTCTTGAATCTTGAATCTTGAAGGAAGATGGTGTCGACAAGTCAATTAAAAAAATATTGCCTAACCTTCAGTTCAGAACTGAAGAAGCCTTCTGGATAGAAGGCGAAACGTCTTCAAAAGAGAACAAAGAGAAAAAACCCCGCATAAATACAACAACTGAACTATAAACTAGGTTACGCAATGTCTGTGTAGATTCTCAATCATCCAGGTCATAGTTATCCAAGTTTATAGTTCAGTTGTTGTATTTATGTGTCATTCATTTGTTATAATTACAAAGTTTTGGTTGGTTGGTTGCCCTTGACTTAAAAATAATTTAAATAAGGCTGTAAAGCATTCATAGTATTTCCAATATATATAAGGCACTATAAGTAACATTTTTTGGATAAATATTTAGGTCTCTGATGCTTAAATAATTTCTATGTTGCCTGACTTGCACAGTCTCTTCGTTGTCAACATTCAGTCAGTGCATTACTTCTGTATTACTTCATTACTATTTTTCTTTCACAATAGTTCACAATATAACCAGACTCTATTCAGTACCCCATTTCAGTAATGGTAAACATCAAAATGTCTGACACCAATTATAGTGGTTTACTCAGCTGCTCCTAAAGTCGGACATCCTTGTACTGAAATTGAAAGTAAATGTGCAAAAAAGTGGTACTATCCTGTGTTACTCGAAGACTGTGGTAATATCAAGTGGGATTCATGATGAAGTTGGCTCACAGTGATATGTTCAGTTCAAGAGACATGATGCAATTTTGAGGGACACTTGAACTAAAAATGGTTTATGAAAAGCTGCCACTTCATCTGTGTTCTTAAATTCCCGCAAATACCCACTGGCAGCTTTCTACTTGGTACATGTCAAATGAATGCCAATTGTGTAAACTGACCCAGTATAATTCAGTGAGTAAAATTGTCTGATAAATATTTGGAAAGATGACCCACTCAATGCACAAAATCGAAGAGGCAATATACTAATACTTTCTATTTGGTCACATAAAATCTTTTAACTATTTATCATCATATTAATCCAATGTAACTTTTCTAATTGTATATTTTATTGTTTTAGGGTGTAGTAACAGCGGCCATCTCTCTTATCACTTGTCTAAGTCAGAAGAATCCAGATGAGTTTAAGACCTGCGTTTCTCTGGCTGTTTCTCGACTCAGCAGGGTATTTATATCAAAAAATACATTTCAACTTATGTTCTTTAACTTGCTCCATTCATCTTCCAGTAGTACCAATTAAAAATACGACATTAACTATAACTTCATGTAGTTTCTGTTTATTGTCTTAAAGCTAAAGAGAAGTCTTTGTGTCCCTATTCTTTGCTGTTTTGCTTTTTGTAATGTGTTTGATTTGCTATGTCCAAATCTCTGCTTCATTAGAATTAGAAAAATAGTTTTCTGTGTTTTTTCATCTTTACATCGGATGTGATACTTCTGTATTCCTCTACACAATAAATGTTTCACAGTGTGTACAAAAATGCAGTGCTAAATTTTTTTCCCCAATTCTCTAGATTGTGTCCTCAGCCTCAACTGATCTTCAGGATTACACATACTACTTTGTTCCAGCTCCTTGGCTTTCTTGCAAACTGCTGCGCCTGCTGCAGTGTTACCCTCCACCAGAAGATGGTGCTGTCAAAGGCCGCCTGGTTGAGTGTCTGGAAACAATTCTCAATAAAGCACAGGAACCACCAAAATCTAAAAAGGTGCAGCATTCTAATGCAAAGAATGCAATCTTGTTTGAGGCTATCTCACTCATCATCCACTATGACAGGTGAGCCTCTATTAAATCAGCACTGCATGCACGTTAAGTTGTTACCTAATGGATGAGCAACTAATTTAACTGAATGTTACTTATCTCATGGGTATTGCTCTGTGTGATGTAATGAATGATGTAAAATACAAACCCAAACGCAGCATTGTATCAGTGTTTTATAGTGAAAGAGGTTTAGCACAGCTGAAAATATTTTCTCACATTAAGCATGATTCTTGGTCTCTTTAAACCTATGTAAAATACATGTCTGCTGTTATGTGGCAGCCAGTGAACTAGTCTCTTGCCACCAGTGTAATAATGTGAGGGTGAATGAGAAAATGCACAATAATTGCATAAAATTCTATCTTTTTTTTCCCCTGCAGTGAGCCAAATCTTTTGGTTCGAGCCTGTAACCAGCTGGGTCAGTTTCTGCAGCACAGAGAAACAAATCTGCGGTACCTGGCTCTGGAGAGCATGTGCACTCTGGCCAGTTCAGAATTTTCCCATGAAGCCGTTAAGACACACATTGAGACTGTCATTAATGCGCTGAAGGTTTGTATCATGCTTTTAACTTGAAATATTTGTATTTTATCAGATATTCAATATTGTCTATATAGCATGACAGAAAACAGCTTTCTCTTTCATCTTTTTAAAAGCAATAGATGATTGTTTATTAGATGTTTATCTGTCTTTATTATCACTGTCCTAGACTGAGAGGGATGTGAGTGTCCGACAGAGGGCAGCAGATTTGCTGTATGCAATGTGTGATCGAAGCAATGCCAAACAGATCGTAGCTGAGATGCTCAGCTATCTTGAGACTGCTGACTACTCCATCAGAGAGGAGATGGTATGTGTTTATCACCCTAGAGCTAAATTGCAGTGTAATTCATTGTTACTACTTGTACATTTCTCATGGTTAATTGTTCGTTCAAAATTCCATACTGAATAATCCATTCCTTATTCAGGTCCTGAAAGTTGCAATATTAGCTGAGAAGTATGCTGTGGATTATTCCTGGTATGTGGACACTATTCTCAACCTCATCCGCATTGCGGGGGACTATGTCAGCGAAGAAGTCTGGTATCGTGTTATTCAGATTGTCATTAACAGAGATGACGTACAGGGCTACGCTGCCAAGACAGTCTTCGAGGTACACTACAAGCTATATTTTTGCACTCTTTGACCTTCAAGTAGTTTTCAAACTTATTTTCACATTTGATTCAAAATATTTATTTTCCTGCCTAAACTAAATGGAACGTTTTATCTCACTTTATTTATTGAAAATAATAGTTTCAAATAAATATTTATATCAGGTTCAAGAGGAACAACTGTGGTTTGTCCTGGGTATGAAATGGTTAGCAACGATTGTGAAGGAGCTGATAGGCTATTGGAATTTCATCAGCTAGATTAAATGTGATTTATTTATTCATTTTCATTTTTTGTTATACCAAGAAATGAACTTACAGTAATTTCCCTTCTTATCCCATTGTTCTCCAGAAGTACAGGGTGGATGGTCCATTGCTATGGGGCTTTCAATCACTTACATAATGTACAACTTAAATTGCATTCTTTGCAGTGACTTAAAACTATCTTGGTTAGTTTGGTTGTCATCTATGTTGTCAATTCAGTTTTTCTGTTCTGTATTTGTTTGCATATAATGTATAGATGCAGCCTAGACAAACAAAAACATCAAGGCAACACTTTTGTTTTTTTTCTCCTATTTTTGATGAGCTAACTGCAAAGATCTAAGACACAATGTTCACAATAGGCTGTCTAGATCTGTGTAAGTGAGATAATCCATCCACCTTGTTTTGCATTGACAAAATGTTTGACCAGTCTGTCATGATTTATTTTATAGTGCCAGTATTAGCAGCAACTTTTGTGTTCCCTACATGTTGTGGGTATTGGCAGCAGAATTTGGAGTTTGTTGAATTTGTCTCTCTGACGCATCTCAGTCAGGTGAACTTGCGACACCATTTCTCACAAAATAATTCCCTGCCTGCTTCCTAATGATCTCTTGGATTCATTATCAGGAATTGTCTCCTGACACACTGCGGAGTCAGTCGTCGTTTTCATTATTTACAAGATGTGAAATCTGTGGATTTGCACGTTAATCCCTACTTTTGGAGTCGATAGTGGTATATTGGTGCATTAATGCCAAATGCTGCTCTGAAATGTGGCAAAAACTATTTAATAACATTAAAAAGATTTGTCAAAGTTACTGGTCACACATGTGCTTGAAGATGGAAACTTTACTCGCGTATATTATATGTACTAAATATGCTACAGCACGACAGTTCACATGGAACCATCCAAGCTTAAAAAAAATGTATAAAACCCAGAGTGAGGTTCAAGAAACCGTTAAGCACATAGTGGCAATTCCTCAACAAATGTGTTTTTTCAAATAAGTTGGTGTAACCTTGTAAAAATATGAACTGTGTCTTTCAGGCCTTGCAGGCCCCTGCCTGCCATGAGAACATGGTGAAGGTTGGAGGTTACATTTTGGGAGAATTTGGCAATCTCATTGCTGGTGACCCACGCTCCAGGTGTGTATGATTTTTATAATACCAGACAGTTGACAGTTGAAATAATAAATGAAATTATTATATACTAATAGGTACTAAATAAATACTAATTTTGCTGTTCTGTTATTCAGCCCTTTGGTCCAGTTCAACCTTCTTCATTCCAAGTTCCACCTGTGTTCTGTACCTACTCGTGCTCTGCTGCTGTCAGCCTACATCAAGTTTATCAATCTATTCCCAGAGACTAAGGCCACCATCCAGGAAGTTCTTCGCTGCGATAGCCAAATTCGCAATTCAGATGTTGAACTACAGCAGCGTGCTGTCGAGTATCTCAAGCTTTCCTCTATTGCTAGCACAGATGTCCTGGTTAGTGTTGATGATCTTGTCAATGAAAATCCTATATCTTTGGAAACAAGAATTTGTGTCTTTTTGTAAGGAGCCATAATTTGTTTGTTCAGGCAACTGTCCTGGAGGAGATGCCTCCTTTTCCAGAGAGAGAGTCATCAATTCTGGCCAAACTTAAAAAGAAGAAGGGGCCAGGTGCTGTGTCTGTGACAGAACTGGAGGACAACAAGAGGGAGGGTGGAGAGTTAAACGGAGCAAGTGAACGCGGCCCAGAGATGGCAGCAGTGGCTGCTTCAAATGCTGTAAACAAACTATTTATTTTTAACCAATTTTCCTGAATTGCCACAAAATGATTTTATTTTGCAATTCTTTATTTTGTTTTCCACTAGTCAACTCCTTCACCATCAGCAGACCTTCTTGGTATTCGTTCTGCCGCTCCCATTGGTGGTGCTTTAACAAGTGCTGGCAGCCTGTTGGTAGACGTATTCTCTGAGGCTGCACCAACTGCATCATCTGCTGCTGTAAATGATGACGGCTTCCTGAGGTAAGAAGCCATCCCCTGAATTGCAAAAATAAAAAGCACAATAGGTCAATGTGAGGTAGAAAAAAAATCTACCTAATTAAACACGTTCAGAAGAACAATATTTCTGACTAAAAATATGGTACACTACAATTATTTCTCCAAATCTTTTTTAAATCTACATATAAAACGATTTGGAATTCAGATGTCAGAGTTTGTTCTTTTCACACTTGAGAGCCTTTCTTTGATATGTTTTTTTGCATTATAAACAAATCCCAGTCCTCAAGCTTCTCATCCATAAAATCGTAGTGATGCTACGTTGCTAAATATTTCCTCGTGACATTACCGTACACCTGTACATTATGGACAAACAGTTTTCAGTGGTAGTAATAATATTCATTAACATTTTTATTAACTACTGTATTTTCTGGACTATAAGTCGCACTTTTTTTTCATAGTTTGTCAGGGGGTGCGACTTGTACACTGGAGCGACTTATATAAATACATTATTACAGAATTTCACATGTTTGTTATTTTCACACTGCCAACCACAAGAGGGCGCTCTAGGTGTGAGTACTGAGGAACGAGTTCCTTTAGCTACGCAGAAGAAGCGGTGCTTCGTCTATGGAGTTAGACTTGATTGTTTGGTAAACTTGCTCGGATGTTCTTTATGCTATAATTATCTGAATAACGGTTAATATGTTACATTAAAGCAGACACGTACTCAGTTCGTTGTGAGTCATGTAGCTGAATTTGTTACGTTAGCATACCGTAACACTATTGCTAATCCATGCTAATGGTTTGCTAATTGCCTTTCAAGATGAAATGTATGTTCTTGGTCTCGGATTTTATCAAATACATTTTCCCCCAAAATGTGATTTATTGTCCAGTGTGACTTATATATCTATTTTTCTTCTTTATTATGCATTTTTGGCTAGTGCGACTTAAACTCCGGAGCGACATATAGTCCAGAAAATACGGTAATAGTTATTTGAATGGATGAAAGATGAAAAAGACAAATCTCATCTTAAACTCTTATGTTGGGCTCACACTGGAACTGCCGAAAAGCAGAGCCATTTTTGTTTCGGCGCTCATTTTAACAGATTGTGTCGTTCACACCAGATACAAAGCTCTAAGATCGGCGTGCCCCGTGCAGCGATCATTTTGACGTCTGGTCTATTTTGTGAGTGAGCTGTGAACTATCATGACAATCCGGCTGGAAGTCAAACAAAGAAAAAAATAAATCTAAAACAACACAGGTGCACAGGTTACAATCCCCACAATCTGGTGACAAAAAACCAAACTACCCAGGAACCATAGGGTGCACACTGAGCAGCATGCATCGAATTGCGCATTGGCATGGCGGATTTTGATCTGGGGCATCAAGACCGTAACTACTATGCCCTCCAAGTACGGTAATTCACAAAAATGTCTAAATCCTCCATTCTCACACCCAAATAGGAAGTGGCTTTTTTAAATTCTATGTGCCTCCAAGGCACAAAGGTTACAATCGTCGGAGCTCGGCCACAAAATCTCAAACCTCTCGGGAACCGTTGCACTCTAACACTAACTACTATGCCCTCTGTGTAATCCCCAAAAAGTTTGAAAAACCTCATTCTCACATCCAAACGGGAAGTGCCTTTTTTTTTCTTAATAATTCCATCGAAAAGTTTGACAAATATCTCTTCTCCCACATCTTGTGGTGCTGGCATCAAATTTTACTTTTCTTGGAATGGTGTGCTATTGCTTTTATTCTAATTAGGACCCAGAGGGAGGGGACATGGGGCTTTTGTGCTCAAAAAATCTCTTGTTAACTAATAGGAGAGGCCTTGAAATGGTCACACTTTTGACAACTGTTTGAGGGCCAGCAGTTCTGCCAGACATTCATTTAGAGACACCATTCAAACTTTAAAATGTACTCAAAAGGGTCTAAATTGACCTTGTGAATCTCAGTGTCCTCTGTGTCAAGATATTGGAGAAGCTAAGATGGGGGACCTTGTGGCTTGAGATGTGAGAGAGATGCACACACACACTGCAGTGGGGAAAAGGAAGAGAAATTAAATAGCTAATAAACATAAGTGTTAGATAAACATTTAAGATTTCAGTTCTATATCTACAGACCACAACTACACAACACTGGTTTGAGTAGACAACAGCTGAGGAGATCATTTGTCCACCAGTGTGGCGAAATACACGTCTGGTGTGAACGAGAGGGCCCTGGCTTGTTGCGATTTTTGTTGCATGGGGCTTTGCGGCACTTCTGTGTCCAGTGTGAACCCAGTTTTAAACAATAAGCCAAGCAACCCCCACCCCCAATCTGCACACATATGAGAAAATCTGTCGTTTATGAATTATAGCATAATCCAATGCAGTATCTCCCCTTCCAGTCTTGTAGAACACGGGGAAGGTCATGGTCATTTGACCTTGGATAGAAATACTACAATTAACTGTGAAGTGTGTAGATCTGAAGACAATTTCTGCACGGCCCCCTATTACAGAACTAGATCTTTAGGTTATCCTAGAAGTTTATAGGCATGTGTCTGATGTGTAGGCATAGTCCTCAATTTATCTGTTTCCATTGTGTTAATGGCTAGATGCAAAATTCTAAAAGTTGTCATTGTCTTTTTTCATTATGGCCAATATCATTTAGATAAATCTGGCAATGTTATTGTTATTGCATGTGGATGCCTCGCTGTGGGATAGGCTCCTGAATCCCATGACTTTGGAATAAGCAGCGTTTTAACTTAAGATGCTGTATTATGTAGTGCTCTGTTGTGACCCATCAATGCTACTATCTCATACAGGTATTAGAAATCTGTTAGCCTCTCTCAGTTTAACAAATGAATTGAATTGAGACAAATAATGAACAGAGCTGGTGGTTTCAGTTTGGAAAACTGACCAGTTTATTATATCACTGCATGCATTTCTTGGATCTGGATGGAGAAGATAGCAACTGAATTGGAGTTTGTTGTCTTTAATTATACAATTTTATTACAATTGTATGTTACCACTTGTGATATGTAGTACCTACACTGTTGAAGTTGAAGGCTGCTTTTTTTTCTCTCTGTTTAAAAAAGACCTGCCAACCAAGACAAATTAATAATTGGATGCCATTTGCTAAAAGCTTAATTGAAACATCATTTATTGTGACATGGTGCCTACCAACATCATGTTTGATTGATTTTTAGATGCAAAACTTTAATTTGTTGGGAGAAAATATCAGTTGTTTGCCATTGCATCATATTAGTGATGCTGTGCAGTAATTTAAAAAATGTTGACATCTCACCCAACGTGTGTCAGTATTTTAAATTTGAAAATGGGATGCTACTATAGATTATATTTTCTCTATAGTCTAAATCTGCATTTCTGCATTTTTTTTATTGTTTACAGTGATCCCTCGTTTATCGCGGGAGTTGCGTTCCAAAAATAACACGCGAAAAGTGAAATCCGTGAAGTAGTCAGCTTTATTTTTTTTAATTATTTTACAATGCAATACTGAACTATAGAATGAAACCAAAAATCAAAACCTGTTTTAAAGCCCAAAATTTGTTTAAAACAATAATTTTAATATAGTAATACAAGGTTGGAAACATTGTCACTCGCGTATTTCACAGTCCCAGCTGTGCCTCTTCGTCCTGACTCCGCTCCGCTGTAGCGCCTGTTTCTACTGAAGGCGCAGGAGTCTTTCTCCGAGAGAAGAACATTGTTATGGGTAGTTGTTGGCGCTCTTTCTTTTTCTGAGCAAGATTTTTATAAACTGATATGCCACCTTCGATTATATTTGAGAACTGCAATGAACGACTCGCAAAAAAAATCCGTGAAGCCGTGAAAGATGAAACGCGATATAGCGAGGGATCACTGTATATGTATATTAGGGCATTTTGCATATAAGACCGTTTCAGAAGAGAAAGTCTTACCGGGCAAACAATTTTCAGTTTCTGGCTGTTTGTGGTGCTGTGGTGGTTGGCAGGTCTAGTACACTCTCTGTTCATTTTATCTTAATGTCTATATGACTGTCTTTTATCTTTGTCTTTTATCTTTTTCCCTTTTCTTCTTTCCTCTGTGTGTGTGTGTGTGTGTGTGTGTGTGTGTGTGTGTGTGTGTGTGTGTGTGTGTACCTGCGTGTGTGTGTGTATATTTGTGTGTTTTGTTTGAATGTGTGTCCCCTCTCTTCTACTTTGATTTGACATTGACAGAGATCTGGGACAACCCAACGAATCTTCTGATTCCCTTTTGGTGGAGAGTTCTGGTGATTTGGAGTAAGGGCCAGTAGGCAACTGCAAACTTAGCCAGTAAAATACACATAGATTACCACCTCCTAGGCTTTCTTTGACAAGCTTTTATTTTAAAATATAACACCATGTGTATACATTGAGCTGCTAGTACACTTGGGGGGCAAAAAAGTTTTGAAACTTTGTATGTAGGTTGGAACTTGTGGGGCAAAAAAAAAATCAATCCTATTTGACTAATCCAATGAGCATGTGAGCTCAACACTGCTGAAGTGTTAATTATGATTGAAACGACATCAAAACATACCATTTTTATCACAAAATTAACATACTGAATACCCACGCAAATGATTTCTGTTTAGATATGCGTAATTTATTTACGAAAAGTGTATTTGCCCGAGTTGCAACAGTGTACTTGGAGAATTGTACCAGCTGCTTGTTTCCCAGGTGGCAAACCATGTTCGTCCTGTTGCGGCTGTTTTTCTTAACGGAATTCCCATCTTATAGACATTGCATGCTGCTATAACACTGCCTTCGTGCTCCACTTTAAGATATTGACAAACATCAGGTAATTGATTCTGATCCTTTGAAAATCAGGTATTGTCCCTGATTTCCAATCACCTGATCGGATCAGGGACATCCCTATTTAAGACCCAAAGTACTTAGTTGAAGCATCTTTGGAAGGTCTGGGGTTATTCGGCATTAATCTCTGCAGATCCTGTGTGTGAGATGTTCTCACCCTTCTCACCTCTCTTCAGAGATGTTAAAGTGGGTTCAGACTCTGGGCCTCTGAAGGACATTCCCTGCACTTTCTCTCTGTTTGCATTACACAAATTTAGCCCAATTGGCCAGTCGCAGGCTGGGGTTTTGCTCTCCTCACAGATCAGGATGAGGCAGTCATCTGCTCTGCATGCCTGGGTCATTAAATGTGAACAATCTGAAGACAACAGTTATGAGGTTGGCAACAGCCCGATTCTAAGGCATTGACTCTTTTCGTCTGTCACTTCTCACAAGAGAGTTGCGTACTGTGAAAAGCACGGTGCTGAAAGTCGTGTAGTGTGAATAAGTCATTGGCGTTGTTTTGTCTGTGTGCCTAGGCCCTAGGGTCATTGTCTTGTTGGAAGACATGTCTGTTTTGTGAAGTCTAGACAGGCTGTCATCGGTCTTTTTACGCAAGGCATCCATTTGGCCAATGTGCTTTAAAGCCCAGATTGGTACAGTGCCACAGTAACAGGTGACTGTCTCTTTGTTCTGGAGGCATTTTGTTTGCCCTCATGGCTTGGTTTTTACTCTGATTTACTCTGACAAATTTGTCTCATTTGTATGAGACTTTGCATAGACAAGCATGTACCTTTTATCCCAACATCATTGTTGGTTGTAATGATGTTGGAATAAATTACATGGTTAGGGACTCGTCTAATTTTGGGACAAAAGTACAAAATGGGGAACTTCCTAATTAGTTTAGGGTAATATGGAGTGATTTTGGAAATGGCCTGAGTTTAAATGTCATAGAAAGGGGTCTATATACTTCTGTTAACACAATATTTAAGTATTTTTCAATATATTATCAAAAGTTTTTTGTTTTTTTTTGCTTAATTCAAACTCGGTCATTTAGTTAGTAAATTTTAATATTAATTATTTAATGTTTTAGGCTGTTAGCTATCGTTGCACATTTGTGCTGACTTATTCAAAATATCAACTCCTTTTTTCCCCTCAAATACATTTATTTCTTATTTCCTTTGCTTAATAAATCCTCCACATTAACATGAGAGGATATATATGTAAACACAGTCTATCATGTACACCAGTTGAAGCCTAGTGTTTGGTAAAATGATGTTGATTTAACCTGCTTTTACTAACCTCTGCTTTTTCGTTTTTGTCCATTGTTCCTTTTGTTACATTTGTCCTAACCACTTGGTGTATGCTGCACTTAATGGCTTTTTAACCCAATTGCCCTGCTGCATTCATTGGTCTTGTTGCTTGTCTGCATCTACCCATCCTTTGTGCTTGGGGCTGTCCTGTGGTCTCAGTGCTGCTCCTTCCTCTGAGGATCCTGCTGCTCCGTTGTCTGATGCAGACGAACTTCTCAACAAGTAAGATTTTCTCTGGATGAAACATTCAGGTGTTTGCAAATGTACCTAATTATACTGAAAGTCTAAACAAGTAATATGCCCACTTTTTTGAATCTGTCAGCATTATGATAAACTCCTGGTAGCTAACAGCTACGTTTTATAAGGACAGACAAAAGAGCATCACAGAGACATAAATGTAAGATTTCCTGGCAATAAAAGTTGCATTTTTTTCAGCCTTTGATAATCTGGTAACCTGGTCCCCACTCTCTAGCCTCTCCCATAGACACCACTGTTAAATGACAGTCGGGAGGGAAATTCCATGCCTCAAACAAATGTCCCCCCTCCGGGCACCTTTAGACATAGGACACTGAGGTTTCATATAGATTCTGGATCTATCTTTTGGCTGCATTTTAAAGTTTGAATGGTATTTCTACATGAAAGTATAGCAGATCTGTGGGCCCTCATACAGGGGTCAAAAAGCATGAACTTTTTGATGCCTCACATTATGGAGTCACCTGAATTCAAAAGAAAACTCATAGCAACTAATTCCCAGAATTTATACAGGGTTTGGTGTAATTTGGTGCCTGTATGATAAATGGTGTGAGAGGCAATATTTGACTAACGTTTTGACAGAATAATATGAAGAAGAAAAAGGCTATGTTTTTTGGGGGGGAATGGAGGCATATTGAATTTTTATGGGATTTTTTCAGAGAGTGTATTAATCACGGTTTTGAGACCATGCATAAAAAAATCCTCCTCGCCAACTTGCAATTTGATACATATTTCATTAGCGTGTGAGCTACAGTTCCCAAGTGGTTTGAGATTTTGTGGTCAAGTTTCGAGGATTGTGACCTGTGTGCCTAGTAAGTGCAAATAGCCTTGTATAGATTCATTTGAGCTAAAAAATAAATAAATATCTGGTCTGTTTTGTTGTTATTGTGCGGTCATAGTGTTTTGGTTTTTTTTCTACGAGTGATGCTGCATTTTGCTTACGAAACGGTTTTTATTAAGTCAAAAGCCATTGGCTGTAGGTATAAATAACGAATGCTGCTCCTCTTTGCTTGTTGGGCAATAAACTCTGGGAGTTGCATAGCAAACCAGACAAGTCTGTAGGAGCATAAATGGTGAACCCCACCTATGTAGGAAGAGTGCTCACATTGCTGACAGGCTACACAGAAGCATAACATGGCCTTAAATCAATGGTAGCAATGGATCATCAATACTTGACATACTGTTGGTATGTTCTGCTTTTGCAACTCCTCAGAGCCACCATAGGCACTGTGTTAATGGCGATGTATGCAAAGAACGGGCTCGTGGAGGATACATCATGTCGCTCCACAATTTTTTTTGTACCCATCCACAAAAATGAGTTAATTCAGATACATAAGCATTATGACAATTGCCAGTTCATTCCAGTATTAGGGCCTACTAGGTCGCCGCTGGTTGTTGTTTGTAAAATTTCTGCTTCCAGGTGAGCGAACTATAACCCAAATGTCGTGCCAGCACAGGTTGTGTAGGTCAGCCTTGTTTGCTCGACTCGTCAACTCGCAACCAAGCTATCTGGTATACTCTGGACCGATTCTAGTCCAGCTACAGTTTCTACGTGTGATTTCTCTACTCGAGCTACTGCAGGAATTTGGTTTCCTTGTGTACAAGCAAAAGCACTGATTACTAATTTCAAATTCACACATTGACAGCCCGAAAGCAAGCAATGCTTTGAATTGGATTTATACACTTAAGTTAGTTTTGTTGCAAAATTTGTATATATCTTTTCACATTCTTGCAGACTGATTAATCAAATAAAGCCATAGTTGAGAACAATTTAAGTTAAAATGATTTTCATTTGCGGGAAGAAAAACATACTTCTAAGCACTATTGATATTTTTATCAATTACACCCAAGAAAAACTTACAAGTTCCACAAATGACAAAAGTATGTAATCACAAAGATATCTCTCTCAAAAATCAACAAAAATGCCTAAATTAAGAATGCAGTGTCACTTCCTCAGTTTACGCAATGCCATTAATCCAAGTAGTTTCCTCTAATTATACCTCTAAAACAAAAAGTTAACCATTTCCTGAAACTGTATTTTCAGAATTTGTCAGAATTGTTACATTTTCAGCCTGTAATATTTGATGTATTCTCATGTTACAGGTTTGTTTGTAAGAACAATGGAGTTCTGTTTGAGAATCAACTTCTACAAATCGGCATCAAGTCAGAGTATCGTCAAAATCTAGGTAAGGTTATGCAGAAGTATGTACAGAGGGACCTCTACTTATGAACATCTCAACATGCGGAATTTTCAGGTTACGAAACGTGTCAACGGGAAAATATTTCCTCTTGTTACGAAAGAAATTTCAGGACACGAAAGTCAAAAATACGCTACCACTGCTACTCGCAGCTCGTGGAGTTTAGCAAACGCAAACATGCTTGTAGCTGCTTTGCCATTGGCTATCGCCTAGCATTTTCCTGTCATCCCATTGGCTAGGAGGGACGTCAATATGTACAAGTTTGTGTGTATCCCAGCGTCTTCTTCGTTTAACTTTTATTCGCTATGGACCCCAGGAAAGTGATGGAGAAAAGAGGAAAAGAAGAAGAGAGCTTTTTTGTCCATACAAACGAAGCAAGAAATAATAGAAAAGCATGAAAAAGGGATTCGTTTGGTTGATCTCGCCAAAGAATATGGCCGTAATACATTGATGATGTTTGTCCATTAGATGGCGGTGTTACCACAAGTGTTAACGTTCATTGCTAGTAATGACAGCTAATGTAAGATTAGCCTGTAATAAAGTCAATTTTGTTCCTGAAAAAGCCTTACGCTGAATTCCTACATTTATTGTGCGGTAATCTAATTGTAACATGTATTTGTTACATGTTTTGATGCATTTTTATGATTTATAAGTAAATTATGTCCGAATTTTTGGGGGCTTGGAACGGATTAGGGCATTTGCATGGAAAACGTGTCTCTACTTACGTAATTTTCAGGTTACGAAACAACTTCTGGAACCAATTAATTTCGTAAGTAGAGGTCCCACTGTACCTATTTATATGAATCTTACATGAATCTGATTCTGCCTTTATTTGTGTCGTGTGACAAAAAGCTGTAGGTGTGCTGATGTTTATTTGAACATTTCCTTCTACCAAGTCTAAACCATGATAATAAACTGATATTGCTTTGTCTAGGGAGAATGTACTTATTCTATGGCAACAAGACTTCAGTGCAGTTTGCCAGTTTCAGTACTACTGTCAGCTGTCCTGGAGAGCTGCAGGGTCATATCCTTGACATTTCAGTATGTTTAGAAACTGAAGATTTGAAAGAACACAAACACATCAGGAATTAATAAAAATACTTTCTCATTGTAATTTAAGACGTTATAAAGTTACCTAATATGTCAAAAGATGGAGATTTGTGATCATGGGTATAATAATTAATTCAAATGAACTCCATATATCAAATCTGCGTAATCGGGATCTGCTGTAATTCTTTTGTCCACCTGATGATCCTTAACAACCAGTCACAGCTCAATGTTCAGACTAAACCAGTGGAGCCACTAGTGGAGGGAGGAGCCCAGATACAACAGGTTCTCAATATTGAGTGTTTGACTGACTTCTGTGATGCCCCACTGCTCAATATCAAATTCAGGTAAGATTGAAATTACTTGAGTGTTTTTCCCAAAATAACTTGTACATCAGATGGGTCGTCTGTGTCAAGGTTATCATCATATTATTTACATAATGAAAATACTACGTCTGGTACTTTTTACAGTCCAATGAAAATATAAATCTAAAGTGAAAGGCCCATCAAAAAATTTCAGAGGAAAAAACTAGAGCCCACACAACAAATGTCTTTAAAGAGGTTGCTTAACAAATCATCAAAATATTTTAGAAGAAAGATGTTTATTTGTTTCTCAGAATACCCAAACCTAATGGTGTTTTCAGTAAAGCTTGGTGCCACCCTTGTAATCATTTCCCATATACCGTATTTTCACGACCATAAGGCGCACTGTATTAAAAGGCGCAGTCTCAGTTATGGGTGCTATTTCTGTATTTAAAACATACATGAGGCGCATCGTATTATTAGGCGCATGCTGAAACATACAGTAAAAAATGACAACGGAAGTAAAACAGTGAGTTTCAACACATTTATTGAACAAAATATTAATTCTTCAGCCACAAAACCATCAAAGTTTTCATCTTCTGTATCTGAATTAAACAGCTGCGCTATTTCAATGTCCAACATCCCAAATTCCTCTTCTTAATCATCTGAATCGGACTCACCGACCGGTTCCGGTTCAACGTTGATTTTGTGAAAGCTCTTACAATACATGAAGACGGTATCATAGCCCAAGTCAGAGGGATCTCATCCATGTTGGTGATGTGGCTGGGCGTGGTTATCTTGTCGCGGCAGTACCGTATTTTCACGACTATAAGGCACCTAAAACACTGAGATTTTCTCAAAAATCGATGGTGCGCCTTATAATATGGTGCGCCTTGTGTGTGGACTGAGTTCTGAAATATAAAAAGTAGATGCGGAAGATGGCCACCCTCTCCTGGTAATCCGCGGGCAGCCGCTGCGCAACAGAAGAGATGCCGCCTCCTCATAAAGCGAAAACACTAAGATTGCCCGATTGCCATTTTCAGCCGCATATTTGATGGCCTGCAGTTTAAAGTAAGCCTCATTCATACGTGTCTCGCTTGACCGGCGCCATTTTAGGGGATCCTTACGCGTAGGTGTGCCGCTAATCGATTGGCGGAGCGTTTATCGTAGTGCACCCACCAAAGGCGCACAGCAGATTTTGGAACTCAGTCCACACACAAGGCACTCCATATTATAAGCCGCACCGTTGATTTTTGAGAAAATCTCAGTGTTTAAGGTGCACCTTATAGTCGTGAAAATACGGTATAGGAGGAAAACTGATGGCACAGATCTAGATTTAGCAGTATTTTTGATGCCCTGAAATAGCAATAATTTGCAGCTTTACTCTTGGCTTCAGTTAATACAGCATCAGATGGTCAGGCCGGAAATGCAGATACGTTGTCAAACCCAATGCGCAATAAAAAGATATCGCTGCATCTTTCTAACAATGAAATTTGATCAGATGGATCGCTGTCGCTGGTGTCAAGTATAATTAACAGAGGTTGCTTTAGTCTTGCAGCCATCCATTTTTAATATAGGGGCTACTTTAATCTTCATTTTTCTGAATTGTTAATATTTACTCATGAAAAACCACAATTAAACATCACATGAACATGTTCTTTAGATATGGTGGAGCTCTACAGAACCTCACCCTTAAGCTGCCTGTCACCATCAACAAGTTCTTCCAGCCAACTGAAATGACCTCACATGACTTTTTCCAGCGCTGGAAGCAGCTCAGCCAGTAAGTGTGTGAGTGACGCGTGAGATATTAGTTGCACGTATGTTTAGAAAATGTAACTACACCTTTTGTAAATATTTTTAGGCCTCAGCAAGAAGCACAGAAGATATTCAAGGCCAATAACAGCATGGATACTGAAGTACTGAAGGCTAAGGTCTGTCTTCAGTCTTACTACATTTATGTTACTTCCCCATTTAAAAAATTATTTTTCCTTTGCACTGTCCAAACAAAAACAAGTCAACAGAAGACATTTAAATTCACATAAAGAGTCTATATATAAATAAAAATAAATCTTCTTTTAACCTCTGCAATCACGTTTGTCTGCAGCCAAGGAGTTAAATTGCAACCTGTTGCTTTTTGCTCCATTGCTGTGGTGCTTCTGTGATAGGATGGGTATGGTTTCAATTCCTGACCCTTGACAATTCCATGACAAATTGTTCTTAAATCTGAATATCCTGTTATACATCATCAGTGCATGTTTGTAAATAGGCAGCACCCATCAAGGAATTAATGAATTGGAATGGAAAAATTCAGATTGTGGTAGTATTGAAGATTACTTGATGGGCATGATGAAAATACTTTATTTACCACTTTGTCTAAACAAGTCATATTTCCATCTACATATAGTTGCTGGGACTGGGAACAGCCCTTTTGGAAAACATTGATCCCAACCCAGAAAACTACGTGTGCGCTGGAGTCATTCAAACCAAGAGCCAGCAGATTGGATGTCTGCTAAGATTGGAGCCAAATGCCCAAGCACAGGTAAAACATTCTGCTTCAATGGACATAAATTTGAATAACTTTTGTTTTATTACCTCTGCCAAAGAAGGGCATGTGACAGCCAGAGTGTGACTGCTTGATAGCAAAATAACTCAAAAATCTGAACAGATTTTGATGAAAGTTTCAGGAAATGTTAACAATGGACCAAGGGAAGCGCACATTAAATTTTGATGTTCTGGATTCTGGAAGAAATTTGATCTACAAAGCAACCCACTCTGTTATGTAACCTTATATTACTACTGACTGGATTTTATTAAGTTGAACAACCACCATTAAAGGAAGACAACTCAGATCTCTCCACATGCCTTGATTCTCTAATCGGAACCATAGACTATAGCAGGGGTGCTCATACTCTTTCTGCAAACTATTGAGGATTCTTACAGTTTATGTACGTTGCGTAACCGCATATGTTGCACAACACAACATAATTAACTATGTACATTTTTTTCCATTGTGAAAAACAACTGGGACTTTCAATTTCTCTTTCTCAGCTCACTTTGGCAGGTATTCGGTGTCCTATTTTCCATGAACAGTCTGAAAATACCGCTCCACATTTCCCTTCTTTGGTCTTGCGATGGTAGACTGGCAAACGCACTTTGAAAATGTCATCGTGAACAAAAAGTCCTCCTCCCATCCTATATGAAAGTGATAAGTTTTATTCTTCCTACCTGGTCCAGCTCCCTCACTCACTTTAATACCCTTTAAGTTTAAGAGAGAAAAAAAAGCGAAAAAATCGCAGAAATAAACTGACCAGCTCGCTGGCTTTGCTTCACTTAGAGCTGTTCTCTGCGCATGCAAAGTGACCCAAGTGTCAACAAAATTCAGATGTCATCTAACTGGCTGCCCTGTAGATCAAGCAGGTGACGGAATGGATGATAGGCTGACGTCTCTTTTTAATGTCATGCAATCTACCGATTGTACCTTGGCGATCGACCGGTAGATCACAATCGACGTATTGAGCACCCCTGGACTATAATCTGCCGTTTCAATCACCAGTCCTTTCTACAAGGCTAACCCTCAAATACAAGATGAGCATTATGCAGTAGCAGATGAACTCATTGAAGGTATTCCAAGTAACTGGAGAATTAGTTTTGGGTGTAAGTCAATATATGGGGATATGGCCAGCTTGGCGGTGGCTCTGAGGTACTTTGTTTCTGTTATATTGAGATATACTGATATTTATTATTTTTGATTAAATGTATGTTCGCCCCCCCATTCATGCTTATAAATTACTATTTAAAAAACCCATTGTTCAGTCTACATGCATAATATATTAATATATTTGTAATAAATTTAATATTATACAATATATAATAGAATAATATTATGTAGTTCTAATAAATATATTCAATAATATATTTCTAATAAATTATTTTTAATTGATTTTGTACATGTTATGTTGTTTTCTGTAAACAGAGATAGCATAAGCCACAATGCTAATGATGCAGTCCAAATCAGACATTAGCTTAAATGCAGAAGCTCACCAGTTGCAGGTAATTGGAATGTAAATAAAAGAAAACAAATGACAGGAATGGTGTTTAAATTCAGAAATTTTATTAGACATTTTATCAAGCAGGTTTAAACCAACCCTTCTCATGTTTTATGCAGATGTATCGTCTCACTCTGCGCTGCAGCAAGGACTCCGTGTCAAAGCGTCTATGCGATCTCCTGGCTGAGCAGTTTTAGGATTCCCACATCTACCTTGACCAGTATTCCAAACATGCCCTCCAATGACATCCCGTCTCACCATCCTGCCACACCTCTCTTCCTCTTGACAATAAAAAATCTTTAAGTAAAATAAGTTGTAACTACAGAAGGGAAAAAATCTGCCATTCTTCCATGCAGTGGGAATTATTGTGATTGTGTTTCTTTGACTTGTTTATTAACTTGATGCTATATTTTTGATTTTGTCATTTGCCTGTGTAGCCGGTGTTTGTATGTCCCATTCTACTGCATCCTGACTACTTTGTAGTTATATTGTGTGCGTACAACTAAAAATGCATTTGAAGAACATTTCATCAAGACCAAGTGTAAACATTCCCTCCCTACAATAACACATGATATTAAATAACATAATGCATAACCCAAACAGAATGGCAGAATGGACACTGATGGGATGTTTTTTTGAAATTTGTCAAATGAAGTTTATCCAAAACATTTCACTTTTTTTTTTCTGGAGTCAAATTAATCATTTATGCTTTTTAAAGAGTATTCATTCGCTGGAAGCATTTTCAAGCAGTGTGACTTTAAATGTTGATCAAATGTCACTTTTCATGTTGTGATGAAGAGTACTTCACTTGGAGCTTTATTTAAAGCTTTTCCAAGACGAGGCCAGTGCTCCAGTATCTAAAGTTTGTTTACTTTTTCTTTCTAAAGATTATACAGGTAACTGGTCATAATTGGGCACAAATAGTCATTTGAACCATTCAATCATGTCAGATGCCATGAAGTAGTATTTGACCTTATTCACAATCATGTTACGGCTCACCCAACTGACTTTTACAAATAGTAAAATAATTTAATGACAACAAATCTGGTTTCTATACAACCTTTACTGGAACTGATGTGCATGCCTCCAGGTCTGCAGACTGCCCAGCAAGCTTCTTTCATGCATGTCTTCATGGAAGAGTCGGACTGGAAGATCTAATCCCCAAATGTTCATTAACAGCTACAAGGCACTTGGTATATGTGTGAGTGTGAATATATATATAATTGTTAGATTACCTTCAAAGTCTAAGGACATTCCTAATACATGGTCAAATTCTGTGATTTGCTCTGCATTCACAGTGTATTGAAGTTGGTTGTGAAAAATGTAGTCATTTTGTCATTTTGAGTGTGTTTATGAAGTGTCAAGTAGCTACACCCTGATGTATCTGTGTTAAGAATTTGTCCAATACCCATGGTAGAAATAAGATTTATTCTGTAATTGAAAAATGTGAAAATAAATTACACTCTATACCCAAAATCAGGGGTGCTCACACTCTTTCTGCATGCGAGCTACTTATGAAATGACCAAGTCAACATGATCGACCCATTATATTCATTTAGAAAACTATTGAGGATTCTTACAGTTTATGTACGTTGCGTAACCGCTATGTTGCACAACACAACATAATTAACTATGTTTATTTTTTTCCATTGTGAAAAACTGGGACTTTCAATTTCTCTTTCTCAGCTCCCTTTGGCAGGTATTCGGTGTCCTATTTTCCAACAGTCTGAAAATACCGCTCCACATTTCCCTTCTTTGGTATTGCGATGGTAGCCTGGCAGATGATGAGGAGGACCTTTTGTTCATCGTGAACAAAAAGTCCTCCTCCCATTCTGTATGAAAGTGATAAGTTTTATTCTTCTTAACTGGTCGAGCTCCCTCACTTAATAGCCTTTCTTAAGTTTAAGAGAAATAAAAAGCGAAAAAATCGCAGAAATAAACTGACCAGCTTGTTAGCTTTGCTTCACTTAGAGCTGTTCTTTGCGCATGCAAAGTGACCCAAGTGTTAACAAAATTCAGATGTCATGTGACTGGCTGCCCTGTAGATCAAGCAGGTGGCAGATGATAGGCTGACGTCTATGTTTTGAATGTGATTGTATCTTGGCGATTGACGTATTGAGCACCCCTGCCCAACATATTTCCTTTTTTTGGGTCACAATGCTCAACAGACAACTCCTGCACCTGATCTGATGTCAGTTTATGAGCACACTCTTGAATTCTTAGAAGAAATAAAACCTCTGGATTTTTGTATTGATTAATAAAACCACTAATGATTGGAGTTACTGCCTACAAATTATCTTGGAATTTACATTTTTTATTGCAAATTTTACAGGGAATCAACACCTATTATACTGCACAAGTCAAATTGATGAATCAAAAGAAAGTACTTGGATAACAATCCTGGCATGCAGTAGTATAAGCATGGGAAATTGACCCAACATGATAGTTGAAGGTTCTAATTTATTCAGCTTTAAATTAATGTGTTGAGGATGTCCACTGACTTTCCTGCACCAATGTATGACAAGGGACTTTTTTTTTTTAAATTTTAGTCGGGCTTTTCAGTAAATTCAGCTGTAGATGACGCTTGCAAATCAATCATGTCAAGCATATTTACAATTAAGAAATTAGTCAAATACAAAAGTAAATCATCACACTGATTTCAAATGTTAAGAAATGAACTTTCTTTAAATTTTGTTTCATGTTACATCTTATCTTAATTCCAACATGCATGTGCACATACATAAAAACAGAATTTTTGTTGTGCTCTAGCAGAAGGCAGCCTTGGTGTCTGTGGTTGTTGTACTCAAAGAAGGCTACAGGGACAGCCACGACTCTTCTGTATTCCTTTGTAATTAGATGGTGGAGGGGGACTCTCTGTTTCATGAAATCTTCTGTAGACCAAGGAGGAAAGAAGGACAAAATCCTTAAAGGCACATCAATTATATTTTAACCAATGCAACATTTCAATTTCTTCTACAGATTTTCCAACATGTATAAAAAATGCCAAAAAAAGCCCAGAAATACACAAATGTAAATATTATGAGCAAGGTGGAGTTGTGAGTTGTACTGTTATATTACATTAGTCCTAAAGGAGCAAAACAGGGTCAAATCATTTATTTAGAAATTTTGATTCTTTTGTTTAACAACTGAAAAATTGATTTTTGACCATACCGAATAATTTTTACCAGCTCCAAGAAAGCCTCGTCAACATTGCAACGGTTCTTGGCAGAAGCCTCCATGTAGTGGATTCTGTTCTCTCTTGCGAACGCCTGTGCATCATCTCCAGAGATCTGTAGAAAAAGCAAATATCAAGGCCCAGCCTCCAGCCAGTATTACCTTGTAACTGTACGGCTATGCTAGTTTGTTCTGGTCTATTTAGATTTCACTAGTTATTTGCGTTTTCATTCATTTTTAATGATGTCAAATGTTATGACTATGAGTTTTCTTTTAAATAAGTTTCATTATCCATCCATCTATCCACCCATCCATCATTTAGTGGTATTATTGGGCAAGTCATGAGCTCATCACATTCTTTATGGCATCTATATGCTTTAAACTCGGTTCACAAGTGTTGATTCAAAAATCATTGGAGAGTTCAATTCCAGGTTGAGTTGAATGCCTTGGAAAATAAACTAAGTAGTGGTATTAACCCCAGAATGTCTTGTCTGAAGCAGTCACCATTGTAAAGGTGCACAAACTTGACCTGTGAACATTTTCAGTGGATTTGTCTGCAGCCAGGAACAACTGGACAGAATTCAGCTTTTTCAGTCTATGCATTACTATGTATGTATGTATGTATGTATGTATGTATGTATGTATGTATGTATGTATGTATGTATATCTGTGAATAAACGCATACTTCATCCCTCAGTCGGTATTAATTTAGCAGACTCCTGCATCCTTTTATTTTCTTGACTGTTGACAGTGCTTTGGCAACTTTTGTTCTTAGCCTGGTCCCGTATTGACTCGTTACAAAAACTTGCGATAGCATTGGAGCAGAGCGGCATGATCAAAGTAGTTTAGATGAGTCATTGCATACGCCGCTTTCATCAATAATTGGTCATTTGAGAATCCAATGATTTCTGTGGTTTAGGACAGGAAAAAATGTGTGTTGGTTTTTGGAGTATTTCAACTCACCACTCTTTGCATTTCCAGGTCTGCCTTGTTTCCTACCAGAACCATCGGGAATTCATCTCTATCCTTAACTCTGAGGATCTGTGTATGAAATTTCTGGACCTCATGGTAACTGTAATGGTACAACAAAATTGGTTATAATCATATATGATAATAGATTTTAATCGAAAACCATCCCCCATGATTACCATGATTATCCAAAATTTATATTTTACAGAATAGACTTGCATGACGAAAACTGTGTAGATAGACCTGCTCTACCTGCAGCGTGATTTTTTTGTTTTGGGACAACCCTAACCCTAATTTCTCATTTTTTTGATGCAGTCGCACATGGTTAGGACTGAGGCATTGTGACAGTGCAACAATTTCACACTCCATTTATGTTGATATTTACATACCAAAGACACATTCACATCTGAGAAATCGATGTGGAAGAAAAAACAAGAAAGGCCAAATCAAACTATTATCAAGACAGTCTTTCACAGGATTTTCACAACCTCAGGCCATTTTGGAAGCAGTTGAATTGTGCTCTGAACAACATAAAAAGGTTACAAATCAGATTAAATATAATAATGAATACACTTCTATTCTCCTCAGTATTACCTTCAATCAACATTTCTCAAGTAACTGTTTCTCAACAATTTCCAAACACTTAACATATGATAAGCCATCCACTTATAATAATTCATTTTCTTTTAGCAAAATTCAACCTACTGAAGTTTTAAAGTTTGAATGAAAAAAAGAAGCGCTGGCCCTGATGATTTGGAAGCTAAGTTTCTGAAACTTGTAACTCATGTTATCATGTATCCACTTGCTGACCTGTTTAATTTAACTTTATATTTTTACTTTTGTTCATTTCTCTCCACATGGAAATCTGCCGCTTATACCTCTAATCAAATCAGGAGATCTATCTGATGTCAACAACTTTTTTTTTATCAATGATCTATTGTTCATCTTTATGCAGACAATACTGTTATTTACATTTCCAACTCCAACAGAACTCAAATCCAACATTCCCTACAGCTTAATTTTAACTCTAAGACTGGCTTTTTAACAATAGACTTGGATTTAATCTAAAGAAGTCCTGCAGCATGATCTTTGGTTTGCGACACACTCACTCATATCATCTTCATCTGCCCATTCATTGTGTTGATGGTTCACCTCTCCAAGTTAACTTATTCAAATATCTTGGACTCTCTGTCCACCCAGAACTCTCATTAAAACCCCATATTGACTAGGTCATAAAATGAACATATGACTGTTTTTAAAAAAAAAAATTCATTATGTAGGTTTGTTTTGAGATGTCCCTTTAGAATCCACCACAGTCATCTGTACGATACAATTAACTGCCAACAGCCCAAACCTAGAAGACATTTTCACTGGGTTTTTATTTTTAAATGTATTTACATTAATTGTCCTACTTATTTAAAATCACTTTTGATTCCCTTCAGATCCCTTTTGATTCCCTTCAGATCACCACTCTGAGAACTATGCAATATCCCTTCTATCCTGTACCCAACATCTCCAAAGAAATTGGCCGTAAAGCATTTAGATTCAAAGCTGCATCTGACTGGAACAATTGCTCACTCTCTCTCAGATCAATCTCCTTCCTTCACTGTTGCAAGTCATCTCTTTTCAACCATCTCAAAACAAACTGCTCATGTCTTTCACCAACAATTGCTGGTGTCATGTACTGCAATATCTGAGATATGGGAGTGGGATGGGTGAGGGTGAGCGAGTTGTCTGTATTTTGTTTTAACATAATTTATTATCTTTATTGTACTCTATTGTTTTGTAATCTATTGTAATGTTTGTATGTCATTGTATGTAGTGAATGTTGTATGTGTTTCCTGGATCCCCTTGAAAACGAGACATTCCATCTCAAGGGGCTATCCTTTAATAAATACAAGTTCAAACATTCAGAGTTGTTCCAAACCAGTTAGAAAGGCATGTCAGACAAATTTTCTTAAAACAAAGGGCAAGAAAATCATAATGTCTAACTTGAGTTAGTGTCATATATGTTAATACATCTACATCTAATCAATAGCTTAAGTATGATTTAAAAACATTTTAACAACATTCATATATGTATGCCAGCAGTGGTTAGTGGATGGTGGTGGTAGCTCAGTCAGTTGGGAAGTGGGCTAAGAAGTAAAGAATTCTTGCTTTGAGCCCCAATGCAGACCAAACATGAAAGGTGTTTTTGGCAGTAGGAGAAGGTGCCAGAATACCTTCAGAGGTACGCTTGAGCAAGGTACTGAGCCTACAAATGCTAGGGCCCTGCGATGAACTGACAACTCATCCAGGCGTATACCCTGCCTTTGCCCACTGTGGACCCTCCCCGTGACCCAGAAAGAGATAAAGAGGTTAAGCAGACAAAATGAGTGTTTATTGGCTGTAATGCAGAGACTTCATTATTGAGTAGTATCACACGGGAGGCCTTAACTTCAATGCCATTGGTCTATGTTTCCTGCTTTGCTGCCCAAGTGAAAAGCATAAAAAAAAGCATTTTGTCAAATTTAATATCCCATTATAATTCACTGATAATAGATCAGGACTCATATAGGATGATGTTTGGATCCAGACCCAGAACCCAGTCCACCAGTTAATGACTACTTCTAATGAACACTAAATGTGGGCGGTGTATTGCTGCATAATGCCCCTTCTCCGGATATTACAATTTGTTTCCTACGTGTTTTAAGGTCTGCACCTTTACTTTATACTGATTAATAGGCGAATTTGTTTGCCTTTGCTTTCTTCTTCAGTGTAGGTAAGCTGGCTATATCAACCACTGAATATGTTCCACTTTTGGCACATTTACTTTACCAATTTTTAAGAGTGTGTACAATTTTCCATATCCAATCCTGACCAAATTTATTATTCCTACACTCAGACATGTCAAATATTCACCACAGAACGTTGATTTAGTGCTGGGCAGCACAAAACACACAGAGACACAGGAATATGCGGCTGAAAATGGCAATCGAGCAGCTGCAAGACATTTTAATGTAAATGAGTCCATGGTCAGGAAGTGGAGAAAACAAGAAAATGAACTGCGCCGAGGAAGACGAAGCTGAGTTTCCGCGGGAACAAAGCAAGGTGGCCCGAGCTGGAAGACCGAGTGGAACAGTGGGTTGTGGAACAGCAAACAACTGGAAGGCGCTTCTCTACTGTCACCATTCGACAAAAGGCCAAAGCGATTACTCAAGAAATGGACATTGAGCACTTCCAAGGAGGTCCATCTTGGTGTTATCACTTTATGAGGAGGTGGTATCTCTCCATACGCGCAAGGACAACTGTTGCGGATTACCAGGAGAGGGTGGCCATCCTCCGCACCTACTGCCGCGACAAGATAACCGTGCCCAGCCACATCACCAACATTTTGACATCCCTTTGACCCACACAGTGGAGAAAAAAGGTACCAGCACGGTGGCGATACGCACAACCGGGCACGAGAAGTCGTCGTTCACCGTGGTTCTCGGCTGCCACGGAAACGGACAGAGCGCTGGATGACGGAAGGCGAACACTCCTTCACAAAGATTATGAGGCAGTGGCGGGCAAGTCATGCCACCATATGCGGGTGGATTGTAGACGCATGGGCTATGATACCGTCTTCATGTATTGTAAGAGCTTTCACAAAATCAACGCTGAACTGGAACCGGTCGGTGAGTCTGATTCAGACGATTAAGAAGAGGAATTTGGGATGTTGGACATTGAAATAGCGCAGCTGTTTAATTCAGATACAGAAGATGAAAACTTTGATGGTTTTGTGGCGGAAGAATGAATATTTTGTTCAATAAATGTGTCGAAACTCACCGTTTTACTTCCGTTTTTACTGTATGTTTTAGCATGCGTTTTAAATACAGATATAGCAACCGTAACTGAGACTGCGCCTTTTATTACAGTGCGCCTTATATTCGTGAAAATACGGTAGACCCAAATGCAGACTAGAGAGTCTGTTTGAGGTGCAACCTTTTGCACATTAATGTGCATTAACA
Organism: Takifugu flavidus; assembly: GCF_003711565.1. Taxonomy (NCBI): domain Eukaryota; kingdom Metazoa; phylum Chordata; class Actinopteri; order Tetraodontiformes; family Tetraodontidae; genus Takifugu; species Takifugu flavidus. Next base: position 19,039,752 of record NC_079522.1, read on the forward strand.
TCTCCAAAGAAAAGGACTCAAACATATCTACATCTACCCTGGGGTGGGGAGCCTATCACAGCTGTTGGGGTACACCCTGAACAAGTTTGGCTAATCAAAAGGCTCACATAGAAAGGCAAAAGAACATTCACACAGGTTACTGGGAGAAGCTGCCATCTTGCCTGCTCCAACGCTTATTGTAAATATTGTGGGTTTTCTTATATTTTCAACATTTTAACCATCCCGACACCGTGCAATCACTAATTACACACACTTTTAAAAATCAGCAGAGAGTACTTCAAGATTTCTGACCCTACCTGGCCCAGTAAAATCCTGTGGAGCTCCAGCAATAACAACAATGGAGAAATTGCCACCTCCAAGAAATCGCCCTGCCACACAATCCCTCACTGCCCAGCATTCTTCTGGCCAATGTCCAGTCTCTGGAAAACAAGATGGGTGATCTGAAGGCGAGAATTGTGTTCCAGAGAGACATATAGGACTGCAATATCATTTGCCTCACCAGAACATGGCTGACCCCCGTCGATCCCAGTCCATGTCGTTCAACTAGTGGAGCTCTTCTCATTTCACCGTGAAAAGAACAGAAGAATTGGGAAAATTGAGGGTAGGCAATATGTGTCTGATGGTGAACAACAACTGGTAGTTGAATCATAGCAACTGAAACTCAAACAGTCCAGTTGCTATGATTCAACACCCAGAATTACCATGGCCTGGATGACTGAGGACCTTTACAGACAAACTGGTGTGATGGCAGGAATGTTACCCTTTTCCATCTCCACTCGCCTAACCTGAGCTGCTGATGATAAAGTGACACCAATTCTATCTCCCCATATTTTCACTTCATCTTTATGCCATTTTTGGTGGCTATTATATTCCACCTCAAGCACGCCCAGACACTGCTTTCTCTGAAATGTATGAGGTTCTCACTAACTACCAGGCTAACCACCAGGATGAAGCCCTCATCGTAGCCGGTGACTTTAGAAGTTCTGAACAGAAGAAGATAAGGCCTGATCTCAACAAAAACATTGCAGTACATGCCCCAATAGAGGCAACCGGACTTTAGACCATGTATATGCCATTCAGGGAAAACCAAACCAAACCACATCGCTCTCGTATTCAGTCAGCTCCAGTGATACAGGACGTGACATGCTGTATGGACCAATAAATGGCTACCTTTCAGGATGCCTTGGAAAACGCAAACTGGAGTATGTCCTATGAGAGCACAAACAAATATATTTGGGATGTCCTGGCAGCCTGCACCTCTGTCTACAAAATTGAGCTCCTCATGGAGAGGAACATGGAGGATTGCAAGGCCATGTCTTACTATGTTTGCACAATGGTGAGAGAGGCCAAGCATCGTGATGGAAAAAAGCTGGAGATGCAGCTTCAGAAGTCTAACCCTTGAGGACTGTAGCAGCAACAAAAGACTTTACAGCATGTACATCTAAGGTGGGCATTGGCTCTTCTCTGGCTGATAAAATTAACAACTTCTATGCCTGTTGAGTTCAACCCAGCAGAAAGGAAGTGGTGCTCACTGTGACAGAGCTAGGGAGATCATAGAGTTAACACCAGGAAGGCCGCTGAACATGATGGGATTACCACACTTGTCCTGAGAGACTGTGTTGTCCCAGTACTAATGAAAATCGAGCCCACCACACTGAATAACTACCACCCAATAGCCCTGACATCTGTTTTGCCACTGTTGTTTGTCTGGGGTTAGGCCAGGCATGGGCAAACTAAGGCCCGGGGGCCACACACGGCCCGTTAAACATTTTAATCCGGCCCGTCAAACTTGAAAAATTAAATGAATAAACCTTGTTAATGTTAAATTTTCACTGCAATTCTGGTGTTTTCCCACTAGAAAAAAGACAGTCAGGAGGAGAGTGATGGTGATATCCTGAAGGATAACAGAACTTTCAGTGCTTTAAAATAGAAATGGTTATTAATTTTTTTTAAAAAGGCACATTTTATTCATTTGATTTTAAGTGTTTTAAGACTCATTCCAAAGTCAGATATTTTGTTGTAATGCTTCTCTTCATTTTCATTTGAAATTAAAGCACACGTTTTCTCCATATCCCAAGATGTGTATTTTTTCTCCAATGAGGTGAAGTTACCAAAGCACTCCATCCATCCATCTGCTCCTGGTCCGGCCCCTTTGTCAAATGTTAGAACCCATTGTGGCCCACGAATCAAAATGTTTGCCCACCCCTGGGTTAGGCCCTGGGATTCTGGCAAGCACCTTGAAACAATTTTGATTGTAAAAGACGCTATATAAATAAAGATTGATTGATTGATTGATTGATTGATTGATTGATTGGTGAAGAAGTGTTTTGAACAGCTGGTCAAAAACCTCTTCCCCTCCTCTCTCCCTGATGCTCCAGAACCTCAGCAGTCTGCATATCTTCCCATCACATTCACAGATGGTGGAGGGGGTTGACAGCTTCAGATACTACGGGGTCAAATATCTCAGAGGATATGACATGGATTCACATCAACACTGAGGCAAAAAAGGCATTGAGACTTCATACTTCTGGTCAGAATTAATGAAAATGAGGTATCCTTCAGCAATGCACCGAACCCACAAAATCTCACATATACTTGCAGGTCTTAACCCAAGAAGGTCTTAACACTAAAGGGGCTGAACATGAGAGCCGATGCTTCATCAGAAATCCCCTTGAAATACCTAATACTCTGAGCGATGCACCTGATTTCTCATTGGACTGAGTGAAAGTAGGTGAAGGTATCCCCACCAAAATGCTCCACATGTCAGCAATTAGACCCCTTGACTGAATCCAGCAGAACAATGAGCAGAGTTAACAGTACTCAGTTGCTTAGATCCAGTATGTTCAGAGGGAAATCAAGTATCAGCGTTTCCAAGGAGTAAACATACACAAAATCTTGTTAGTTTTGTAACTTTATAGCAAAACAGCATCCAAAAGAATAATTTACTAGGACTGCAGAACATGAGCAAGATCTGCAATTACACTTTTCAACATTGTGATGATATGACACATGATAAATAATATTTTTTTTACAAAACAGCTTAAATAACATAAATTTAATATGTAAAATTACTGCAAAATTTTCCACTTAAGCAGAACTCTAAAATATCAAATAACAGGAATAGGAGGGTTGCTAGAATTTTTTTTATTTTATAAATTACTAATTTACCCAGAATGACGAAAAAATATTTACCCTTGGGGTAAGCAGCTTCTCAAAGTTTGATTTTCTCAAAGAGTGCATGGTAGAGACAGCAGCTATTTTATGTCCTGAGAGCAAGAACAAATTTAAAAATAAAGCTTATCACGCAGTAAGGTGACTCATATTGAGCTAATTGACGAAGATTTAGCTAGCAAGCTAAATAAACAAGCGGAGTCATTTACATTTTATTCTTTGGCATTGGATGAAAGTAATGACATAAAGGACATTTCTCAGCTTTTAATTTTTATCAGAGGGATTAATCAAATCAAATCAATTCAATCATTATTTATATAGCGTCTTATACAATCAAAATTGTTTCAAGGCGCTTTCCAGAATTCCAGGGCCTAACCCCAGACAAGCAACAGTGGCAAGGAAAAACTCCCCTTTAACAGGAAGAAACCTTGAGCAGGACCAGGCTCATGTAGGGGGACCCTCCTGCTGATGGCCGGCTGGGTAAAGAGAGGAGAGGAGAGGAGACCTCTTTTTCAAAGAGGTAGGTTTTGAGTCTGATCTTAAAAGTAGCGATGGAGTCAGCCTCCCGTACCTGGACAGGGAGCTGGTTCCATAGCAGGGGGGCCTGGTAGTTAAATGCTCGGCCCCCCATTCTACTCCTAGAAACTCTGGGAACCACAAGTAGACCAGCATTCTGAGAGCGGAGCGGTCTATTGGGCTGATAAGGTATCACTAGCTCCTCCAGGTAGGATGGAGCTAGGCCTCTGAAGGGTTTTAAAAATTATTCTAAATTTAACAGGCAGCCAATGAAGCGACGTCATTACAGGAGTTATGTGATCTCTTTTGTCAATACCTGTCAGAACTCTGGCTGCAGCATTTTGGATCAACTGGAGGCTTCTTAAAGAGTTGTTTGGACACCCTGATAATAAAGAATTACAGTAGTCCAGCCTGGAAGTAACAAATGCATGGACTAACTTTTCAGCATCATGCCGCGTCAGTAGCTTCCTAATCTTTGTGATGTGGTAAAACATCCTTCAACAGGTGTGTTGGGATGGGATCTAAAAGACACGTGGTGGTCTTGGATTTCTGAATTAGCGAAGACGCCTCAGAAAAATATATAGGGCTGAAGGAGTTTAAGGGCTCGTTGGAGAACCTGTATGTTCCCAGTCAGCACATCTGGTGATGGTCCCGTTGTTGGGATGGCCTGGTTAGCTTTCTCTCTGATAGCTAGAACTTTATCAGTGAAGAAGCTCATGAAGTCTTTACCACTAAGGGAAGAAGGGATATGTGGATCTAAAACACCGTGACTCTTAGTTAATTTGGCCACAGTGCTGAAAAGAAACCTGGGGTTGCTCTTATTTTCCTCAATTAAAGAAGAAAAATAAGCTGTTCTAGCCTTGCGAAGGGCCTTTTTGTAAACTAATAGACAGTCTTTCCAGGCTACATGATAGCTGTCTATTTTACAAGAATGCCACTTCCTTTCCAGTCTTTGCACTTTCTGCTTGAGGGTCTTGATATGTGAATTATACCAGGGGGCACACCTCCTCTGATTTACTATTTTCTTTTTCAGGGGGGCAACAGAATCAAGCGTGATTCTCAGTGAGGTTGCTGCACCATCAGCAATAGAGTCAACCTCAGCAGGGCTAAGATTATAATGATTTATCCCTGGGGAAACACACGGTGGTCCTGGGATTAGCACAGGGGTCACTTCCTTAAACTTAGCTACAGCATTATCTGAAAGACATCTGCTATAGTAAGACTGTGTTCTGAGCATAGAAGAATCCTTAATCATAAATGTGAAAGTGATCAAAGAATGATCTGACAGGAGTGGGTTCTGAGGGAACACTGACACATGTTCTACCTCAACACCATAAGTCAGAACTAGCTATAGGGTGTGGTTGAAGCTATGAGTTGGTTGGTTTATCTGCTGGAGGAAACCAACTGACTCAAGTAATGAAATGAAGCCAATTCTAAAGCTGTCATTTACAACGTCTACATGGATATTAAAGTCTCCAATGATAATAACTTTGTCCGTTCTAAGGACCAAGTCAGATAAGAAATCAGAGAACTCAGACAGGAACTCTGACACGCGTAGGTGTGCCGCTAATCGATTGGCGGAGCTTTTACTGTAGTGCATCCACCAAAGGCGCACAGCAGATTAAGCAGGTGTGGTTGAAGCTATGAGTTGGTTGGTTTATCTGCTGGAGGAAACCAACTGACTCAAGTAATGAAATGAAGCCATTTCTAAAGCTGTCATTTACAACGTCTACATGGATATTAAAGTCTCCAATGATAATGACTTTGTCCGTTCTAAGGACCAAGTCAGATGAGAAATCAGAGAACTCAGACAGGAACTCTGACACGCGTAGGTGTGCCGCCGCTGTGTGGGAGCTTAATGACAAATTTGAGATAACAGAGGAGTTATTTGCCAAGGCACAAGCTACCATGGAGTATGCTCACGGACGTTGCCACAGATGGATTGCCAAATGTGACTAGAAAAAAAACGTCAAATTGCACAAAACAATCCAAGACTGGGTGAAAGAGGACAACCCTCGGCAGTTAGTAACTTTCTTCCACTGCATAATCCACCAGGAAGCACTATGTAAATCTGTATTGCAGCTTGACCACATAGTGAAGCCAGCTGTAAAACTTGTAAACTGTATTCGAGTGAGGGGACTTTAGCTTCGTTAGTTTATTATGTTTCTTGAAGAAACTGACACCAATCACCAGGACTTGCTTTGCCACTTCAATGTTCGCTGGTTAAGTTTGAGGAAAGTGTGTCAACGAGTGTGGGAGCTCAGACAGGAGCACATTTTTGGAGCTACCGTATTTTCACGACTATAAGGCGCACCTAAAACACTGAGATTTTCTCAAAAATCGACGGTGCGCCTTATAATATGGAGTGCCTTGTGTGTGGACTGAGTTCCAAAATCTGCTGTGCGCCTTTGGTGGGTGCACTACGGTAAAAGCTCCGCCAATCGATTAGCAGTACACCTACGCGTAAGGATCCCCTAAAATGGCGGCAGTCAAGCGAGACGCGTATGAATGAGGCTTACTTTAAACTGCAGGCCATCGAATATGCGGCTGAAAATGGCAATCACGCAATCTTAGTGTTTTCGCTTTATGAGGAGGCGGCATCTCTCCATACGCACAAGGACAACTGTTGCGCAGCGGCTGCCCGCGGATTAACAGGAGAGGGTGGCCATCTTCCGCACCTACTGCCTCGACAAGATAACTGCGCCCAGCCACATCACCAACATGGATGAGATCCCTCTGACTTTTAACATCCCTTTGACCCACAAAGTGGAGAAAAAGGGACCAGCACAGTGGCGATATGCACAACGGGGCACGAGAAGTCGTCGTTCACCGTGGTTCTCGGCTGCCACGGAAACGGACAGAGTGTTGGATGACGGAAGGTGAACACTCCTTCAAAAAGACTATGAGGCAGCGGCGGGCAAGTTATGCCACCATATGCAGGTGGATTGTAGACGCATAAAGGAATTCGGGATGTTGGACATTGAAATAATGCAGCTGTTTAGTTCAGATACAGAAGATGAAAACTTTGATGGTTTTGTGGCAGAAAAATGAATATTTTTTTCAATAAATGTGTCGAAACTCACTGTTTTACTTCCGTTGTCATTTTTTACTGTATGTTTCAGCATGCGCCTAATAATACGGTGCGCCTTATGTATGTTTTAAATACAGAAATAGCACCCATAACTGAGACTGCGCCTTTTAATACAGTGCGCCTTATGGTCGTGAAAATACGGTACACAAACATCAGAGTCTTCAAAACCAAGCTCGCCTTATTCTCGAAGCAAATGTCAAACAAGTCATTCACTCGTTTCCCCTCACTGGTGACATTGAAAGAGGCCCCTCGACATGCAAAAATACAGAAAACCACTGGATGACCTGCATGGAGAAGTCTGCTGTCAGTTTTCTGAATTGAGAAGTCACTTCAGCTGGTTTCATGACCCTTCACAAAAGATCCTGAAAGAGTGCCAGAAGAGTTGCAGTTGGAACTGATTGATCTCCAATGTGACACTGTTATGGAGGAGTTCAACTTTGTTAAACTGGATGAGTTTTATGCTTCATTAAGTGCAACCAAATTTCCAAACATCCAGAAGGTGGCACAGAGGATGCTGGTGTTGTTTGGCTCTAAATGTGTGTGTGAACAGACCTTTAATGTGTAAAACACCAAGAAAGCATCCCACAGATCCCAGTTGAGTGCTGAACACCTCAGATCTGTTCTGAGAATTGCCACAACAAAACTGACACTGGACTTTGATTCATATTTGGTATTTTTACAAAACAAGTATCAGCCTGAAGGTACACTGTTTTCAATTTTGGCTGCCTTGTAAAATTTCTACTCATAGCTGTGTCTACATTTGCCAAACATAACCAATAAAATATATATCTCGCTTTGTTTTCCTTAATCAATATTTTGTGGGGAGCACATTTTGATAGTCCAACAGGGTCCAATCAAATAATGCTCCTCGTATGCACCCAAACATATATATTAACTCTTATCTTGTGTGTTTAATGAACATTTGAGGTGCAGGGAGCAAAAATGTATCATCATGAAAGTGATAAGTTTACTGTTCATGTGCAGAGGTAAGAGTCGAACTTTGAAAGATATGATCACTTTTCATATCTACACCAGAATAAAAATATTGAATTTAAAAAAAATCCACCCCTGCCCAATTGATTGGAGAGTTGTAATTGTTCTAGTGATGCTGCACGAAGCATTTGCTATCCAAATGCAAAAAAAAAGACGGACGGACGGACGGACGGACGGACGGACGGACGGACAGACAGACAGACAGACCACACATAACATATTCTGTTAGAATTACCTGCCCCTGTCATTTAGGGCAAACACCATTAAGAATCCTTCCCCTGAACGCATGTACTGCTCTCTCATTGCCCCAAACTCCTCCTGGCCGGCTGTGTCTAAAACTGTAAAAACACAGGTTTTAATTATTATCCTTAAATATGAGGGAGTAATGGCATGAAATCATGAAGATTTCAACATACACACATTTTCTGACAGATATCATATAGAGACAGTAAGGCAAGCATCGTTGCCTTTTTGTGTCAGACAGGTTTTTCTTTGACAGGATGAGGCTGTTAAACATAGCTTGTATTTTAATGAACTTTACCAATAATAAAGTTCATTCAAATGCAAGATGAGTCTGTTAAACACATCCTGAATTTTAATGAACATGACCAATTTATTATTTTTTTAAAGCTATATTGGATCTAACAGGAACATTTAAACAAACAAACCAACCTAAAGAAAGAAAGCAACAACTTGTTCAACAGAAAATAGATACACACAAAGAACAGCAGCAAAAACAACAAAGACAAAAACAAAACAAAGAGTACAATCACAAAACTGAAGGAAAAAAGGAAACAAAAATGGGACAAGGGAACAAAGCAATAAACAGATAGGAAAGAAATAAATTATCTAGATATATATTCGTGAGGGGGTACTAGATAAAGTGATAAAAAGAACCTGGATACAACAATACCGTTGCAAAGCAACGCACCCTGCAGTAATACTGAATAAGTACAAGTTTTAGAAGAATAAAACATATCACATTACAGGCTACAAACCCAGAATTTACATGAAGCAATTTACAAAGCCTGTTCTCACTCTGAAAATAGTGTTAAGTATGAATCATATCCAGTGTGAGACAGCCTTACTGTCCAGCCTTGTCTCCTTGCCGTCCACTGTACAGATCTTGGTGTACGAATCTTCAATTGTTGGGTCATAATCGGACACAAAGTAAGACTGTGGGAGACATTTAGTTTAACATTTAGTCAATTTTCTGCCACCTGGATGTAAGTCAACAACCCAAAACATAGCTACATGCAAAGAAGACAAAAGATGAATCTGTGTATGGATGATGATGAAGCATGACTCTTCAAATTTACTGCTAAGAAACTGATGTTAAAATGTTGATGGATATTTCAAAATGTAAACTTATAAATGAAATCTTCAACCTCATGTTTAAATGCAACTCATCTTATTAGTCTGAACATTCAAATTTTGTCAAACAAAATTAATAATAATTTTATTATTATTAAATGTTAAGTGATTTTTTTTTCAAAAGTATGAATACAAATATTATTGGCGTTTGCCAAAAGGAGCAAGTATTTATAAGGTTATCAGCAAAAGTTCGTTATCGTGTACTTTAGAATTAATAATAATAAATTAATAATTAATAAATAAGTACAATGTAATTTACTATTACGTTGCACTTTTAGTTTTTTCTTAATACTTTATGTGCAACATTTATGCTTTAGTCAACGATATTCCAAAGGTGGTTTTGTTAAGCCACTTGTGTTAATGTACACAACAGCCGTGTGTATACTGCTGTAAAATATAGTATTACCTGGATGAACTGGATGGTTAGAGCGCTTTTCCCCACTCCTCCACCGCCCACCACCACAAGTTTGAGTCGTTCCTCTTCTCCACTCATACTGGTTTTGCGCTGGGATTTATCCGTTTGCAATTTTCAACAGCCTAATGCAGAGACGGTTCTTCACCAACAGGCAAGAACTAGAAAAACCGAAACAACGTCTAAGTGAGAGCGGCTCTGTGACGCAGCGGAGGACACCTACGAGGATCGAGACATGAGTCAAACTCTTACAGGAAGCTCATTTTAACATTCCACCTAAAACAATTTGCCAACACCCGCCGGAGAAGTGAACTAAACTTTAAAAGTACTTATATTTCCCTCTCTCAATCGGCCAGTGTCCCATTTGGTTTCTTTTTTCGTTTAATTCCTCAACTTCCTGCCTATAAGACAGACTCTAAAGGGCGGGACTGCTTCCTCTTTTGTCAGAAGAACGTAGACATGCACAAGCACGGACTTGTATTTGTGCGATTTATAGCTCTATATCTGTATGCAACACTTGACCGTGAAATTCACATTACTTTACGTGACACCATGTAAGTGGATTGCAAATTTATTGTAAATTATTGATTGCTCTATCAAGTTTTGTGTTTATGGTCACAGGATACATGTAATGGTTTTGCTCTCTTGGACGAAGTGCAACTCTCTCCTACTCTATGAACATCCCCCTTTATATCACAGCCCCCATGGAGAAAGGAATCTATGTTTATTTTCTGCTGTATCAATGTCTCCTCTTCTTAACCTCTTCATCCCTCTCGGGGTCACGGGGAGGTTACACAACTGGCAGGGTCGCCCCTGGATGAGTCACCAGTTCATCGCATGCTATATGAGAATTTCTGGGTTCAGTACCTTGCTCAAGCATACCTCAGCAGTGCTCTGGAGGTGTTCTGGCACCTTTCCCTACTACCAAAAACACCTTTCATGTTTGGTCTGCACTGGGGCTTAAAGCAAGAACTCTTCACTTCTCAGCCCAGTTCCCAACAGACTTTTATTATTTATTAATCAAGAATATTATTGACCACACAAGAGAAGGCATAAATCACAATATTAACATAAACCATGCCTACAATGTAGAGGTAAGGGTGTTGGGGTCCAGGCTTCCCGGTTGTGTTTTTCCTGCAGGGGGCGTGGTGGAGCCGTGCTCCGGCCACCGGTTGGCGCACATGCAGGCCATCGGCGATCAGCCGCCTATTTAAGGACTAAGACTCCGGCCTACCGGTGTCGGTGGATTGTTGAGTGATTTTGATGTTTCTGGTGACTTTGTTGGTTTTTGAAGATTTTGGTGATTTTTGTGGCTCCACGCTGGAGCTCTTTGTGCGCACCAGGAGTAAGAACTGTTGCTTCCCGGTCCTTTTGTGTTTGTTTAATAAAACCTATTTTGGACCTTTCATCACTGCGTCTTGCATTCTGCGTTCAGGTCCTGGACAACCACGTATCATAACAGAATCCTCCGACCAGAATGGACCCGGCAGATCAAGACGCAGTGCGCCGTACGCTGGAGGCTCAGGGGAGGTTGCTGGGCCAGCACAACCAGCTCCTCACAGATATTTGGGCTTCGCTCCAGACGCTCAACACGAGCGTAACGGACCTGCTCTCTTCGGGACGGGCGGAGCAGGTACCGTCTCCACCAGCCCCGGATACGCTGGAAGTCGTTCCGCAGCGGGTGGCTGCTGCACCACGCCGGCAGAGAAACAGGGACTGGCCAGTGAGGAGTTCGGGGAGCGTGCCTGGGCGAGGTGGAGCTCCTGTTAAATCGTCAACTCTGGTCCCTGCTCCACCTCAGGAGGACGTTGCGGGTGAACCAATGCAGTTGGGACGAACCCGACTCTCCCACGCGGAGCGGCAGCACCGGCAGTCGGCGAACCTCTGCCTTAATTGCAGCCAGGCTGGCCACTTCGTCACCGATTGCCCGACTCAGCCAAGGGAATTAGGCTCGTTGACACGTGTGGGAGTGTTGCTGAGCGCTTCTTGTTCCATGCCGCCCCGCTTAACCCTGCCGTGCACGCTCCTCTGGGGCCGGGAGTCTGTCTCTGCGCCATTCTTGGTGAACTCAGGCACAGATGACAGCTTCATAGGCCAGGACATGGCCATGCAAGCCCGTGTCCCCATCGACACTCTGCCCAAGCCAAGACCCGTCCTTGGCCTCAACGGGGGAAGTCCTGGCAACGGTGACGCACCAGACCCAACCCCTCACCCTCATCGTCTCCGGGAACCAGCGGGAGCAGATCCGCCTGCTCCTCATCCCGGCATCCTCTTCCCCAGGGGTTCTCGGGTATCCCTGGCTGGCTTGCCACAACCCCCAGATCGATTGGTCGACGGAAGGTGATAAATAGCAATGACAATGGCCCTTTTGCAACCAAAACCCTGTTGGGCTGGGTTGTCAGTGGTCTCCTCCATGATGAGCACACATGTCCCAATAAGCAAGGCAAACCTGTTTACAGCCACCGGATTTCTGTGGAAACGGTACGTGACCTTCTGGTGCAGCAATACAACCATGACTTCCCTGAGAGTGCCTAAAATATGGAAACTCAACTTGACATGGATTTGTTTGACAATGGAACTTGGATTTGTTTGAATTGTGTATAACATACGCTTTTGAAATACTGGATTTTAGAAAACATCCATGAATTTAAACTGAATTTCTGTGTTGCCATTACTTTATTTGAAATAAGCTCTCTTGGTGAAATTGTTGATGTCTCACTTGAAGTTGAACTGAATTGAAACTGACACTCACATAAAGTAAAAAACTTTTCATGATGTGCCTAAAACATGGAAACTCAAATTGACCGTGACATATTAAGAGTTGGTGGTCGCCTGAGCAGGATGGCTATGCCAGAGGAGCAGAAATATCCAGCTATCTTGCCTAAGAGGCATTTCGTCTCAGAGCTCCTGCTTCGGCACATTCATCAGCAGGTTGGGCATTGTGGCAGAAATCACATTTTGGCAAGCTGAAGGTAAAAATATTGGATTCCTTGTGCAAATTCCTTTGCGAGGGAAATTGTGAACAATTGTGCCCCCTCATACGTTGGAGTGGATTACTTTGGACCAATAGAAGTGAGAAGAGGGCATGGCATTCCAAAGCGGTATGGTGTGCTATTTACTTGCCTGACTACTAGAGCAGTCCATTTGGAAGTAGCATAATCGATGGATACTGACTCCTGTGTGAATGCATTCAGGCGCTTCATATCCAGAAGAGGCCAGTGAGTTGAGGTCAGACAATGGAACTAATTTAAACCCCACTGAAAAGGAGCTACGTGAGTCACTGAAACGTTGGAACATGGACCAAATTGAGAGCAGTCTCATTCAGAAAGGTGTGAAGTGGACGTTCAATCCTCCAGCTGGTGCCCACCATGGAGGCATCTGGGAGCGCATAATAAGAATGGTGAAGAGGGTCTTGTCCTCAATAACAAACCAGCAGTCTTTGGATGATGAAGGTCTAGTCACAGTGATGTGCGAGGTTGAATCCATCCTAAACAGCCGTCCCTTGACAACCGTTTCTAGTGACCCCAATGACTTGGAACCACTGACACCTAATCACCTAATGCAGCTTAAGGTCCAGCCCTTGCTTCCACCAGGAATATTCAAACAGGAAGATGTGTACGCCAGAAGGCGATGCGACAGATACAGTATATCGCAGATCTTTTCTGGACACGATGGTTACAGGAATATATTCCACTCATGCAAGAATGATCCAAATGGTCCCGCATCCGGCTGAACTTCTCTATGGGAGACGTAGTAGTGATCGCTGATGCTGCAGCGCCACGAGGCTCATGGGTGCTTGGAGGAGTCATCGAAGCCATAACAGATTCTAAGGGCCTTGTTCGCTCTGTGAGATTGCAAACTAGAACCAACCAGCTCCTAAGGCCAATCAGCAAGATCTACTTGTTGGTAAAAAGCCAACAGTGAATGCTGAACAAAGACTCATGACATGCGCAGGTGCTTCCCTTTGTACTACATTCATACACTGATACTTGATACACTGATACACACATTTATAGTAAAACTGGAATTGAACTTAGAATTTAGAGTGTTGGATTGCAATACCTCTTGTGTGTCACTGCCAATCCGTGTGTTCTTTAAATGAAGACTTCAAGTGAACAAATGCCAATTTCAAAATGTATTTAGCACATAGAATCAATTCAAGATACAAATATTACAGAGCTCCGGGCCAGTTCATAACCCTACCAACAACAAAGTCAATTGTCAGGGCATGAAGTCTGACAACTTAACTATCCCTTGACCCAGTCTTTTATAGAAGGACATATGTAATTATTAATGCTAATTCAGTCCAATCCAGTCCTTCTTCTTGGGTGACTTCATCTTCTTCTTCCAGCCTCCTTTGATGTTGGTGCAGTCCTTCTCATTGTCTTCTCAGATTGCCAGATCAGAGGTCATATTCCTGTCCAGGAACTTATCAATCACCAGTAAATTATGCTGTCATATTTTACGATGAGGGTCTACCATTTCCTGTCTGCCTGGCTCCAACTGTCTAAGCAGTATTCATGTCAAAGAAGGGTCAACTGACTTGCTTATGCTTATTCCTACTAAAGATTATATACTATCCTTAACTTCTAAACTAACTGTAATATAAAACAAAAACATATAGTATAACACATGCCAACAAGATAAAATAATTCTCTTCAAGAGATTGAACATTTATTGTTTTTTAGTTTTTGAAAATTGGCCCCATTGTAAATGTGTTTGTTATAGCCACACATGGTAGCTATAAGGGGCCGGATATGTTAGAGCCAATTCAGTTTCCTTAGTTTAGATGTTTACTTGGGTTAAGATTTCTTGGCCTCAGGCCACGTACTTTTATTTTGACACAGGCTTTGCTCACATGACCAAGTAAAGATGGCTGCCCCTCCCTTGGCAGTCAGTCTCAGTTAGACAAAGGAATAGTTAGTAGTGAAATAGCCAAAACGCTTAAGCCTTGTACCTTTGGAATGTGAAAGCCTTTGAACTTAGGAAACGAACACTTTAGTTTATTTATTCGGACCTTTTTTGTTGAGCCATTTTATTTGGATTATTTAGCCTTATTTTGGAGTACAAACAATTTGGATTTATACCACTGTGTGCCACCTGCTTGCCTGCCTGCCATTTTCCCCCTCTGCTTGCTTGCTTGCCTGCCTGCCATTGCCTCTCTCCTTCTGCCTACATGCTACTTACCTGCTTGTGGCCTACTCACCTGCTTGCCTCCATCTTGAACACCTTCAACCATCTAAAACCAAGGTATGAGCAACAGCTGTGCACAGTGTTTTAAGATAGGCGCGTAACAACAACAACTATACAACATCTTTCCTTTGAAGTTGAACTGAATTGACACTCACAATAAGCTTTTTCAAAGAGGTAGGTTTTAAGTCTAATCTTAAATGTAGAGATGGAGTCAGCCTCTCGTACGTGGACAGGGAGCTGGTTCCATAGCAGGGGGGCCTGGTAGCTAAATACTCGGCCCCCCATTCTATGTAACAGGATGCTGTGATCAACTGTATCAAAAGCAGCACTGAGGTCCATCAGAGCCAGCATAGAAACCAGTCCATAATCTGAAGCTATAAGATCATTAGTAACTTTAATAAGCCTGACTGAAACATCTCAAACTGTCAGGCAGCAGATGAGAACCCAAGAGCGACACCAGAGTTCGGTTGAACACAGCTTTATTAACAGGAACCGAAGGCAGACAGGATATACCGGCGAACAGGCAGAACAGAGTCGTCAGGAACAGGCAAGGTCGGAACCAGGCAAACCGGCAGGCAGTAAAACGCTAGCGAGTCATGTGGAACACAGGACAATCTGGCAGGGAGGCAGCATAGCGCAGGGAACTAAAAGGGCTTGTAATTACTGATTTGCACCAGGTGCGCGGAGTGAGCGAGGACACAAGAGCGAGTTCGCCCGCAGCTGTGACACAAACAGCCTCTTTCTCTGCAGGTGCTCCAGTAACTCAGTCACCACCACCTTCTCAAGAATTTTACAGATAAAAGGAAGGTTGGATATCGGCCTATAATTTGCTAACACGTCAGGATCCAGTGATGGTTTTTTAACCAACGTCTTAATCACTGCCACCTTGTAGGACCAGGGTACATAACCTGTTACTAAAGAACAATTGATCTGGTCCAGGACAGAGCTGCCTATCATTGGTAAAACATCCTTCAACAGGTGTGTTGGGATGGGATCTAAAAGACACGTGGTGGACTTGGATTTCTGAATTAGCGAAGATGGCTCAGAAAAATATATAGGGGTGAAGGAGTTTAAGGGCTCATTCGAGACCTTGTATGTTCCCACAGTCAGCACATCTGGTGATGGTCCAGTTGTTGGGATGGCCTGGTTAGCTCTCTGATAGCTAGAACTTTATCAGTGAAGAAACTCATGAAGTCTTCACCACTAAGGGAAGAAGGGATACGTGGATCTAAAACACTGTGACTCTTGGCTAATTTGGCCACAGTGCTGAAAAGAAACCAGGGGTTGTTCTTGTTTTCTTCAATTAAAGAAGAAACATAAACTGTTCTAGCCTAACAGAGGGCCTTTTTATAACCTATTAGACAGTCTTTCCAGGCTACATGATATCTATCTACTTTACAAGAATACCACTTTCTTTCTAGTCTTCACACTTTCTACTTGAGGGTCCTGATATGTGAATTATGCCAGGGGGCACACCTCCTCTGATTTACTATTTTCTTTTTCTGGGGGACAACAGAATCAAGCGTGATTCTCAGTGAGGTTGCTGCACCTTCAGCAATAGAGTCAACCTCTGCAGGGCTAAGATTATAATGATTGATCCCTGGGGAAAACGCTGGGATTAACACAGGGATTGCTTCCTTAAACTTAACTACAGCATTATCTGAAATACATCTGCTATAGTAAGACTGTGTTCTGAACATAGAAGAATCCTTAATCAGCTTAATCAGCTACTTCTTCCAGCTCGTCCGGGGGAATCCCCAAGCGTTCCCAGACCAGTCGAGAGACATAGTCTCTCCAACCTGGGTCTTCCCGGGGGCCTCCTACCGGAGGGACATTCCCTGAACACCTTACCAGGTAGGCGTCCAGAGGGCATCCTGACTAGATGCCCAAGCCACCTCATCTGGTTCCTCTCAACGCGGAGGAGCAGCGGCTCTACTCTGAGCTTCTCCCGGATGGCAGAGCTTCTCATCCTATCTCTAAGGGAGAGCCCAGCCACCCTACCAAGGAAGCTTATTTCGGCCGCTTGTACATGTGATCTTGTTCTTTTGGTCATTACCCAAAGCTCATGACCATAGGTGAGGGTAGGAACGAAGATCGACCGGTAAATCGAGAGCTTCGCCTTTTGGCTCAGCTCTCTCTTCACCACAACGGACCGGTGCAGAGTCCGCATTACTGCCGATGCCGCACTGATCCGCCTGTCGATCTCCTGCTCCATTCTTCCCTCAATTGTGAACAAGACTCCGAGGTACTTGAACTCCTCCACTTGGGGCAGGATCTCCTCCTTGACCTGGAGAAGGCACTCCACCTTTTTCCGGCTGAGAACCATGGCCTCAGATTTGGAGGTGCTGATTCTCATCCCAGCCGCTTCACACTCGGCGGCGAACCAATCCAGCGATTGTTGGAGGTCATGGGCCGATGACGCCAACATGACCACATTATCTGCAAGAGCAGAGACCCAATCCTGAGGTCACCAAACCAGAACCCCTCAACACCATGACTGCACCTACAAATTCTGTCAATAAAAGTTATGAACAGAATCAGTGACAAAGGGCAGCTCTGGCAGAGACCAACCCTCACTGGAAATGAGTTCGACTTACTGCCAGAAATGCGGACCATACTCTGACACCAATCGTACAGGGAGCGGACGGCCCACATCAGGGGGCCCGGCACCCCATACTCCCACAGGACCCCCCGAGGGACACGGTCGAATGCCTTCTCCAAGTCCAATAAACACATGTGGACTGGTTGGGCAAACTCCCATGCACCCTCAAAGACCCTGCTGAGGGTGTAGAGCTGGTCCACTGTTCCACACCCAGGACGAAAACCACATTGCTCCTCATGAATCTGAGGTTCGACTATCTGGCGAACCCTCCTCTCCAGTACCCCTGAATAGACCTTACTCGGGAGGATGAGGAGTGTGAACCTTCCTTATAGTTGGAACACGCCCTCCGGTTCCCCTTCTTAAAAAGAGAGACTACCACCCCGGTCTGCCAATCCAGCGGCACGGCCCCCGATGTCCACGCGATGTTGCAGAGTCGAGTCAACCACGACAGCCCTACAACATCCAGAGCCTTAAGGAACTCCTGGCGGATCTCATCCACCCCCGGGGCCTTGCCACCGTGGAGTTTTTTGACTACCTCAGCAACTTCAGCCCCGGATATACGAGACCCTGTCCCCAGGTCCCCAAGACCTGCTTCCTCACTGGAAGGCACGTTGGTGGCATTAAGGAGGTCTTCGAAGTATTCCTTCCACTGATCCACAACATCCCGAGTTGAGGTCAGCAGCACAACATCGCCACTATACACAGCGCTGACAGTGCACTGCTCCCCCTTCCTCAGACGCTGGATGGTGGTCCAGTGTAGCGGTCACTTGTATTTCATAATCCTCTACAGCTGTTCATGTCCTCAAATATCATAATTCACCATAATTGTTCATATCTGTTCCATTGCCATAGTCCTGTTGAGCATTTTGCTATGTATGAGTTCCTCACTCGCTCGCACTATTTGCTGACAACTAAGTCGGGTAATTTGGCACGGTCCCTTTAACGGACTGTGGGAGTTGAGGGGCGGGGGGGTGTGTTTTTTTCCCGCTCTGATTTGATTTTTTCTACTACTTGTTGTTGTGGCTTTAATAAAAGACACACACGATTGTGTGTCAATGGTAATCTAAGTTGTATTGCCTTTACTTTGCAAACGCAACACCAGAACCTTTTCGAAGCCATCCGGAAGTCGTTCTCCATGGCCTCACCGAACTCTTCCCATGCCCAGGTCTTTGCCTCGGCAACCGCCGTAGCTGCACTCTGCTTGGCCTGCCATTACCTATCTGCTGCCTCAGGAGTCCCACAGGCCAGTAAGGCCCAATACGACTCCTTCTTCAGCTTGACGGCATACCTCACCGCTGGTGTCCACCAGCGGGTTTGGGCATTGCCGCCTCGTCCTTCCTTGTAACGTATTGCGTCACTTCCTGCCTTCTCAATTGTTCGTTGGTTGCATTGTGCACGGGGTGTTGTATTCACTTAATACTGAACACTTAGTGTGTTGTATTCACTTTAATTCAAATTTGAACACTTGGGACATTCTAGTCACCGGATAACAACAGTGAGAAACAACCTATATTAAACAAATACAGGGCTTCGCCGATTATTAGCATTAGCATGGCCTCACCATCTGTTTCACCCGGTGTCTTTGTCTGTTCAGCATGTGAAATGTTTAGTTACTCCTCTGCCTCCCTTAATAAAGGGAATAGGTGCAGAAAGTGTAGTTAATTTACGGCTATGGAGGCGAGACTTAGCGAGCTTGAGACGCGGTTCCGCAGCTTGGAGTTAGCTGGAGTTGCGTCGGTAGCCAGGACAAGCTAGCTGCTGTGGAGCCGCCTAGCGTAGTTTCAGCTAGCAGTCCCCCGGCAGCAGCCGAGCAGCCGGCTAGCCAGGGTGGCTGGGTGACGGTTCGTAGGAAGCGTAGCCCAAAACAAAGGCCCACGGTGCACCACCAACCGCTTCCCGTGGCTAACCGCTTTTCCCCACTCGACGACACACCCGCTGAGAAACCGACCCTGGTAATTGCGACTCTGTTTTGCGCCACGTGAAGCCGACTCCAGCGACCATAGTTAGGTGCATTCCGGGGGCCAGAGCGGGCGACATAGAAGCAAATTTATGGCTGCTGGCGAGACGTAATCGTAAATTTGGTAAAGTTATTATTCACGTCGGAGCCAACGACACCCGGCTTCGTCAGTCGGAGGTCACTAAATTTAACTTGAAGTCGGACTCCGTAGCATTCTCTGGTCCCCTCCCCAATCTGGCCAGCGATGAGATGTTTAGCCGCATGTCATCGCTTCGTCGCTGGCTGTCACGGTGGTGCCCCGATAACCAGGTGGCCTTTATAGACAATTGGAGCACCTTTTGGGGAAAACCTGGTCTGATTAGGAGAGACGGTGTCCATCCCACATGAGATGGTGCTTCTCTCATTTCTAGTAATCTGGCTAATTTTATTAGACCCAAAGTGACCTGACAATCCAGGGTCCAGACCAGGATGCAGAGTTGTAGTCTTACACACCTCTCTGCTGCTTCCTTAGAACCCTCATCCACCAACAATAACACATTTAACACTATAGAGGTAGTCTCTGTTCCACGGTTAAAAGTTCACCAAGCACAGAGCGGGGGAGCGGTCAATCACCAAAATCTTATTAAAATTAATACTGAAGCACAAGTTGGAGAAACTAATATCACAATTAAGTGTGGACTGTTAAATATTAGATCTCTTTTGTGTAAATCCTGTTAGTGCACGACCTGATAGCGGATCATCACATTGATTTATTTTGTCTTACTGAGACCTGGCTTCAGGAGGAGGAGTATGTGAGCTTAAATGAATCTACTCCTCCTACCCATCTTAATTATCATATTCCACGTGTTACTGTTCGAGGAGGGGGAGTGGCAGCAATCTATCACTCCAAGTTATGAATTAATCCCAGACCAAAACATAGCTTCAGTTCATTTGAAAGCCTGACTCTTGGCATCACTCATCTGAACTGGAGGACAGAAAAGCCACTTCTGTTTGTAGTTGTATATCGGCCCCCTGCTGGGCCACATTCAGAGTTCCTGTCTGAGTTCTCTGATTTCTTATCTGACTTGGTCCTTAGAACGGAAAAAGTCATTATCATTGGAGACTTTAATATCCATATGGACGTTATAAATGACAGCTTTAGAAATGGCTTCATTTCATTACTTGAGTCAGTTGGTTTCCTCCAGCAGATAAACCAACCAACTCACAGCTTTAACCACACCCTAGATCTAGTTCTGACTTATGGTGTTGAGGTAGAACATGTGTCAGTGTTCCCTCAGAACCCAGTCCTGTCTGACCATTCTTTGATCACTTTTACATTTATGATTAAGGATTCTTCTATGCTCAGAACAAAGTCTTACTATAGCAGATGTCTTTCAGATAATGCTGTAGCTAAGTTTAAGGAAGTGATCCCTGTGCTGATCCCAGGACCACCGTGTGTTTCCCCAGGGATCAATCATTATAATCTTAGCCCTGCTGAGGTTGACTCTATTGCTGAAGGTGCAGCAACCTCACTGAGAATCACGCTTGATTCTGTTGCCCCCCTGAAAAAGAAAATAGTAAATCAGAGGAGGTGTGCCCCCTGGTATAATTCACATATCAGGACCCTCAAGCAGAAAGTGCGAAGACTGGAAAGGAAGTGGCATTCTTGTAAAATAGACAGCTACCATGTAGCCTGGAAAGACTGTCTATTAGTTTACAAAAAGGCCCTTCGCAAGGCTAGAACAGCTTATTTTTCTTCTTTGATTGAGGAAAATAAGAACAACCCCAGGTTTCTTTTCAGCACTGTGGCCAAATTAACCAAGAGTCACAGTGTTTTAGATCCACGTATCCCTTCTTCCCTTAGTGGTGAAGACTTCATGAGCTTCTTCACTGATAAAGTTCTAGCTATCAGAGAGAAAGCTAACCAGGCCATCCCAACAACTGGACCATCACCAGATGTGCCGACTGTGGGAACATACAGGGTCTCCAACGAGCCCTTAAGCTCCTTCAGCCCTATATATTTTTCTGAGGCGTCATCGCTAATTCAGAAATCCAAGACCACCACGTGTCTTTTAGATCCCATCCCAACACACCTGTTGAAGGATGTTTTACCATTGATAGGCAGTTCTATCCTGGACCAGATCAATGGTTCTTTAGTGTCAGGTTATGTACCCCGGTCCTACAAGGTGGCAGTGATTAAGCCGTTGCTTAAAAAACCATCACTGGATCCTGATGTCTTAGCAAATTATAGGCCAATATCCAACCTTCCTTTTATCTCTAAAGTTCTAGAGAAGGTGGTGGTGACTCAGTTACTGGAGCACCTGCAGAGGAACAGCCTGTTTGAGATGTTTCAGTCAGGCTTTAGAGCTCACCACAGCACAGAAACAGCACTTCTTAAAGTCACTAATGACCTTCTCATAGCTTCCGATCATGGACTGGTCTCTATGCTGGTTCTGCTGGACCTCAGTGCTGCTTTTGATACAGTTGATCACAGCATCCTGTTACAGAGACTGGAACATGTGATTGGGATTAAAGGGACAGCACTAGACTGGTTTAGATCATACTTATCTGATAGATACCAGTTTGCCCATGTCCATGATGTTCCCTCCTCATACAGTAGGGTTAGCCATGGAGTTCCTCAAGGTTCTGTACTCGGACCAATCCTCTTCACATTGTACATGCTTCCCTTAGGGAACATTATTCGGCAGCATGGGATAAATTTTCATTGTTATGCTGATGACACTCAGCTCTATTTATCCATGAAACCCGAGGAGACAGAGAAGTTAGTGAAGCTCCAGACCTGTCTTAAAGACATAAAGTCCTGGATGTCTTCAAATTTCCTCCTCCTTAACCCAGGAAAAACTGAGGTCATGGTGTTTGGTCCTGAACCTCTCAGGGATAGATTAGATCACATGATCACTCTAGATGGTATCTCATTAACATCTAGTCTCTCTGTGAGGAATCTAGGAGTAACTTTTGATCAAAATCTCTCCTTCAACTCACACATTAAATTAGTCTCTAGAAGTGCCTTTTTTCACTTGAGGAACATCACAAAGATCAGGAAGCTGCTGACGCGGCATGATGCTGAAAAGTTAGTCCATGCATTTGTTACTTCCAGGCTGGACTACTGTAACTCTTTATTATCAGGGTGTCCAAACAACTCTTTAAGAAGCCTCCAGTTGATCCAAAATGCTGCAGCCAGAGTTCTGACAGGTATTGACAAAAGAGATCACATTACTCCTGTACTGGCGTCGCTTCATTGGCTGCCCGTTAAATTTAGAATAATTTTTAAAACCCTTCTTTTGACCTACAAGGTCCTCAGAGGCCTAGCTCCATCCTACCTGGAGGAGCTAGTGATACCTTATCAGCCCAATAGACCGCTCCGCTCTCAGAATGCTGGTCTACTTGTGGTTCCCAGAGTTTCCAGGAGTAGAATGGGGGGCCGAGCATTTAGCTACCCTGCTATGGAACCAGCTCCCTGTCCAGGTACGGGAGGCTGACTCCATCGCTACTTTTAAGATCAGACTCAAAACCTACCTCTTTGAAAAAGCTTATTGTTACTAATTCAGTAGTTCCAGTTACTATCATAGACAGACAAATTATCATACTTAGGGGGTCGTCTAATCGTTAGGTCACATCTTAGTTATGCTGTTATAGGCCAAGGCTGCCGGGGTCCGGAAACATGATCACCTGACAGGCCTCTGTCACTCCACTGGGTCATGGTTTCCTCTCCTCTCCTCTCCTTTCCTTTCCTCTCCTTTCCTCTCCTCATCAAGCAGACTAGTTATGCTGATTCTTGTGTAGTTTTTCTGCAGGTACAGGTATCGCCGCCCTCGGAGCTGCATAATTACCTCCGGCCCCGCTGAAGTGATTGTGCATCATATTTTTTGTGTGTGTTTCTGTGCTCTGTGCCTCTCCTCTCCCTCTCCTCTCCTCTCCTCTCCTCTCCTCTCCTTCTCCTCTCCTCTCCCTCTCCTCTCCTCTCCTCTCCTCTCCTCTCCTCTCCTCTCCTTCTCCTTTTCCTCTCCCTCTCCTCTCCTTTCCTCTCCTCTTTCCCCTCCTCCTCCTTCTCCTCTCCTCTACCTCCCCTTCACTTTACTTCTCCTCTCCTCTACCCCTCTCCTCTCCTACCTATCCTATCCTCTACCTGTCCTCCCCCTTCTCCTCTCTCTTTACCCAGCCGGCCATCAGCAGGAGGGTCCCCCTACATGAGCCTGGTCCTGCTCAAGGTTTCTTCCTGTTAAAGGGGAGTTTTTCCTTGCCACTGTTGCTTGTCTGGGGTCAGGCCCTGGGATTCTGGAAAGCGCCTTGAAACAATTTTGATTGTATAAGACGCTATATAAATAAAGATTGATTGATTGATTGATTGACTGTTTTGCGCTACATGAAGCCGACTCCAACGACCATAGTCAAGCTAGAGGTAAGAGCTTAAGACCGAGCCCGAGTCCGAGCCCGACCCAACTCGAAATTCGGGTCGGGCTCGGGCTTAAAATGCGTAAAATGTCAATCATTACGTTCGGGTCGGGTCGGGCCGGGCTTCTCTGTCGCTGACTTTTTTTTAATAAATATTTGTTTATAAAAATATACACTAAAACGATGTGTGGATACTAAACTAAGGAATACTTATTATAAATAAATAATTTGGATAAAACAGAGAAGGCGCTGTATGCTAATTGCTATTTAACTACTAAACAGAGCCAGACCATGCCGTGCGCACGTGAATGCCGCGGTCCCGCCCTCTTTTTAATTTTCCATCCATCCATCTGAGGGTTTATTTATTTCCCTTATTTCACAGGAATAACACGCACTTTACACCGAGGTGACCGCTCTGGACCACCTACCTCAGCGGGTCTGACTTCTCAAACAGCAGCTGGTCCAGAAACATGTATGAATGGATTCATCCGTGCGCGCAGTCTCCAGCGGAGGATTTTTCAAGTCTGTTTGTTTCCGCCTTTAGTAACGAAGACTATAGTGAACCTGCTACGCCCTGGAGGCTTTACCCCAGATGCCCTTCCTCGCGATCTACAATTCCTCCTCCTGAATCCTCACAAATAAAATATAAAATTTCGGGTTTGTTTCGGGCTCAGGCCAGCAAATCAAGTTAATTGATCGGGCTCGGGCCGGGTCGGGCTTTAATACCCGCGGGACTGGGTCGGGTCGGGCTGGATTTTTTAGGCCCGATCTTACCTCTAAGTCAAGCGCATTCCGTGGGCCAGAGCGGGCGACATAGAAGCAAATTTACGGCTGATGGCGAGACGTAAACTTAAATTTGGTAAAGTTATTATTCACGTCGGAGCCAACGACACCCGGCTTCGTCAGTCGGAGGTCACCAAAATTAACTTGGAGTTGGTGTTGTGAGAAGAATTATTGTTGTTATTACTATTATCGTTTCAATGCTATAGTAAGTATAGTAAGTAGATTTAGAATGTTTAATTAAAAGGAATGTATGAGTGTTTGAATCAAGTATTGAAGCTGTTAGGTACCCAGCACTGAGAGGTACCATGTTCAAGGACACGAGGAAGTCGTAGAGATAGGAGGAGAAGGAATCATGAGGTCAGATTGACATAAATCTTGTGTGCACCAAATAAAAGAGGAGAGCGAGCAGCAGACGGACGGAGTTGAGAGAGGAAGCTTGAACTGCTCGTCAGCTCTCCCTTGCAAGGCCTCCTGTTGTTTGTGTGGTTGATCTGAGTCTAGTGAACGAACAGCGCGGGTGATCAAAACTTCATCCTCACAAAATTTGGTCCTTTGAGCCGGATCCCAAGACCTGGAGAGGAGCGCCGTGGGACGACCGAACGCCGAAGTCTGCGCAGCCGGAGTCAAAAAGACGTCCGAAGTGAAAGACCTTTCATCACGAGTTGACGGAAGGCCGGTCTTCGTCCCTCCCAGGGCGACCATCTCCAGTGACGGGAAGAAGGCACTAAAACAACTCAGAGAGAAACTGAATATAAGACACAAAAGCGCTACACAGAAAATACCGCGGTATTACCTGCCTGGTCATCAGGAGAGAAGCAGAGGCAAGATACACCCGCCTCCTCGGAGGTAGAAGCTTGGTGTATACTCTCCTGATCGAGAACGATTGACTATAAGGCCACGGCAGGGGGACTGAACTAGATATCCTGTATGGATTGAGGGTTGTTCAGTCAGGAGATCAGGCGTCTCCACTCAAGTACATAAAAACTGATGAAATAAAGTGCAAACATGGGCAACCAACATTCCACAAAAGGTGCTGAATTCAAAATGCCAGCATCATGTAAACACATGGAAGACAAATATCCAGGTTCATGCTCATATGTTCAGCCGTGGATGACTAAGTTCGATTGGGATGGTAACTTAGACAGGCCAGGCAATATTACAAAATTAAAAGAAGATTTAATAGAATATGGAAAAAACATCCAAAAGGAAATGTGGGGTTGACACAATGTCATCTCTGGCTCACTGAATCAAAATATAGAGGAGAAAAACAAAATCAAGAAAAAGAGAAACGGAAGAGAGAAAAAGAGAGAAAAATAAGAACCCCTTTAGTGCGTACGTGAGGGTGGAGGACAATGAAACAGGATGCAGGAGTCAACTGATAAACGTGCCTCCTCCGTATGTTCCTCCACCTCTTGCTCCACCAGCTCCCCCTCAGGCAGTCCTATTGGACCCGCCCGGAGCCTTAGATCCCCTGGCTCTGAACACTAATCCCTTTTTGGGTCCCTTTCCATCGGGAGCCCAGTGCAGAAATTATCACATGCAGGACAACACTGTGCAGATGTACCCACTGATCCAGGTTGCAAATCCACAAGCCGGTGTGCAGGGTCAAGATCCTACTATCTTGGTGTATAGAACCTGGACTCCAGAAGACTGTAAAAAAGCTTGTGATGACATAACCTTACCCCAAATGGACGTAGAGTTGTGCATCCAAGACATAAGACAGTTACTAAGAAGTTACCATACTAACGGTACTGAAACCCAGCAAGTCCTCATGTGCGTTAATGGCAAAAATGGGGCACTGTTAGAGGAGATTGGGTCCCAGTGGATCCAGCCACTCAACAACCATGGCAGCCTGGCAGCCAAGAACTAAATGACAGACTTGACAGACTGTACGAGCGCATGCGAACTACTTTTACCAGACAAGCTGACTACAGCGCCATTACAGCCACGAGACAAAAGACTGACGAAAGTTTTGAAGACTATAGTATGAGAATGAAAGATGTGTTCCGAAAAAATAGTGGAATTCCGTATGCGGAAGAACCAGAAGGTCCCCACCAACAGCAGTTAAAGCAAGCTATACATGAGGGATCGAAACCAGAGATAAAATCATGGGTAGAGAGACAGTTAGTTGATTTCGGAACCTGTCCCCTAAACCGCTATGAACAACATGCTATGCATGCTGAAAGACAATGCCAAAAGAGTAAGAACCAATTAACAGGCATGTTTTTCAATGCCAATCCTCTCCCAAGCCGAGGCCGAGGACGTGGGCGAGGCCGAGGCGGAAGGGGAGGAGGAGGCAATTCCCGTGAAAATGATCGGTGTCATTATTGTAAAAATTATGGACACTGGGAACGTGATTGTAGAAAGAAACAACGTGACCAGAGATACAATAGAGGACAGCAGCAAGGTTCTAATCCACCCCAGCAATGACTAGAACCGGAAAAAGATGTCACAAAAATTAAAACAAATCAGGGCACAAAATTTGATCAATTTGAGAAAGAAGACTTAGAAGATGTTTTAGACTTAGAAACCATCTTCCTGTTTGCTGAAGGCAAACCAGAAATACAACTGACCGTGTTAGGCAATTCTTTAACATTTTTAGTAGACACGGGTGCAGGTAAATCAGTAATTAGAGATCCAATAGCTCTAAAGCCAACTTCTACACAGATTTTTGTGAGATCAGCAAATGGTCTCGTAACTAAAGAAAGAATGTCACTTCCTGTAGATGTTTGTGACCCTGTAAGTGGAATCACACTTAAAGCTCCTTTTGTGATCTCCACCACATGTCCCGTAAATCTGATCTTATCTCTCAGCTTCAGTTGATGATTCGTACCACAGCCGAAGGGATGTGGTCTGTAGATAGAATGGTTGATTTGTGGGTAAGGGAAGGAGAGACGTGCATTAAATATTGGTCACTCGACATTCCTGAAAAACAGCCCCCTCCATTCTCTGAGCCAATATGGTAAAGCTCTGTCATACTTACAACCTGAAGCCCACCTCCACAATCAAGCTGACTTGCATGTAACCATGCACGTGGAGCGCACTGGTGGATTCTGTAAATCAGACTCACATGGCACACCAAGCTATGCAGAGCAGTTTGTTAAACTTAAAGATCCACAAATGATTGTAATTATGCACCTATATGTGTGTGGTCAGACAGCTGTCTGCACGGCAGGAAGCCTTTCCGCCGAAGCAGCAGCGCTATTCAAAGTGTCAGGTTCTGTACCACATGTTTCTATTGCTAAACCGCTTAAGAAAAGATGGCAAGACTTGGGATGTGACGTAAAACACTGGAGCAGCCTGCCCTATAGGCCTAAGGGTGAGGTTGATTTTAATGATCAGTTCCAGGTGTGGCGTATTCCCCTTAAACATGTTGCTGACTCATCCAGCAACGCATCTCACAGACCAGAGTTCATGAGAAGAAAACATCTTCCTCACGCAGGAGGAAGAGGAGAAGCTGAAAGAGCTTCCCCCTGAATTATGGTCGGAAGGACCTGCAGATGTAGGTCTTATAAAAGGAGCAGAACCTGTAAAAATAATCCCTAAATCAGATTATAGACCATTTCAGAGACAATATCCCCTTAAGATTGACGCACAGGAGGGTATTTTTCCGATATTTAATTCACTGCTTTAAGCAGGAGTTATCAGAGAGTGTCCTGAGTCTCCTGTAAATACACCCCTATTTCCAGTAAGGAAGTCACCACCATCTACCGGCTGGCGGATGGTGCAATACCTGCAAGCTGTAAACGCTGCAGTGGTCCCTAGGTCTCCCTTAGTCGCAGATCCATACACCCTGCTGAATGACTTAAACCCTGAACATCAGTGGTACACGGTGATAGATGTATCCAATGCATTTTTCTCTGTACCAGTACATCCAGATAGCCAGTTTTGGTTTGCGTTTACGTTTCAAGGACGAAGGTACACCTGGACAAGGTTACCTCAGGGCTACTGTGAGAGTCCCACAATCTTCTCTCAGGTAATGATGTCATCATTAGCTAAGTTTAAACCTCCGTGTGGAAGTCAAATCCTCGTCTACGTGGATGACATCCTCATGGCGTCAAAAACAAAGGGAGATTGTTGGTCAGACACGCTAGCATTGCTACACTGGCTAGCCTCACAAGGCCATAAATTAAGCAAAAGCAAACTGCAACTGGTGAAGCAGGAAGTGGTTTATCTGGGCCATGTTCTGACACACAATGGAAGAGCTATTCTTGAGTCGAGGAAAACAGCAGTACTTGATGCTCCGAAACCAAAAACAGAGAAGCAGATGTCATTCTTAGGACTAGTGAATTATTGCAGATCATGGATCTTAGATTATGTGAAAATAACTGCCCCTTTACAAGCATTGATGTATGATAATCCCTTAGCAATGACTGTGTTAACATGGACCCCTGAAGCTGAAGAAGCATTTATGTACATGAAACAGGCCCTTGTAGGTGCTGGAGTGTTAAAGCTGCCAGACTATCAGAAGCCTTTTGAGCAGGTTGTTGACTGCAAGGGTGATTTTATGACTTCAGTTTTGTTGCAGAAGCACGGAGACAAGAGGCAGCCAGTAGCCTACTACAAGCTAGATCCCGTAGCTTGTGCACTCCCACCATGCGTTAAAGCGGTGGTGGCAGCATCTGAGGCAGTGAAAGCCTCCGCAGGAATGGTGCTATATCATGAGCTAACTTTGCTAGTTCCACATGCAGTGTCAATACTGCTGCTACAAAGTAAGATAGCGTTCCTGTCGCCCGCACGTCATCTATCCTGCATGGCAGTGTTGCTGTCTCAGCCGAATCTGACGATTCGATGCTGCACGACCCTAAACCCAGCAACGCTGCTACCCACCGCAGAAGAGGGACACCAGCACAACTGCCTGGATGAGGTCTCCATTACGGTCCTGCCGCGACCAGATCTTAGTGATGTCGCGTTGACTACAGGACAGACACTCTTTGTGGATGGATCATCGAGAAAGGATGACTGTGGACGCACTAGAACTGCCTATGCAGTAGTTACGGCAACTGAGGTGGTGGAGGCGAAATCACTTCCCTCCTCCTATTCTGCTCAAGCTGCAGAACTCGTCGCACTCACACGTGCTTGTGAATTAAGCAAAGGACAAGATGTTACCATTTACACAGATAGTCAATATGCATTTTCTACGCTGTTTGTGTTTGCTCAACAATGGAATTTGAGAGGGATGAAAACATCGACGGGCAAACCGGTCAAGCATGCAGAACTGTTAAAAAAGTCATTGGCAGCAGTACAGCAGCCACGTAAAATAGCTGTATGTAAATGCATTGCACACACTAACAACACAGACACAGTCTCACAAGGCAATGCCTTTGCTGACAAAGCCGCAAAGGCTGCACAAATAACAACACACTTCTTGATAATGATGAGGAAGAATCATTTAGCCTAGAACCTGCAGATAATGATATTCTAAAAGAAATGCAACAAAGTGCTCCAGAAAATGAAAAGGCCACGTGGAAGAAGCGAGGAGCCAAACTGGATGATAAAGGATTGTTAACCATAGGCAACAAGCCAATCCTTCCCCGGAATATGCATAAATGGGCAGCATTAGTGAGCCATGGGCCATGCCAAGTCTCAACAGGAGGGATGGTACAGATGGTTAATGAACATTATTATACTATAGGATTTCATACATAAATTTTTGTTCACAATGTGCTATTTGTGTAAAACATAGCCCACAGGGAGCCCTTAAGGACCCTGCAGGCACTACACCATTACCAAATCATCCATTTCACACAGTTTTTCTAGATTTTATTCAGCTAACACCATGTGAAGGTAAACAATATTGTCTAGTACTGTTAGATGGATTTACTAGGTGGGTAGAAATTTTCCCCACGGCGAAAGCAGATGCACTAACAGTGGCAAAAGTCCTATGTAGAGAGATCATTCCCAGGTTTGGCATTCCGAAGGTCATCTGGAGCGACAATGGAAGCCATTTTGTAAATGAGATAGTGAAAACTGTAGGAGTAACTTTGGACATTGATTTGAAGAATCACTGCGCATACCACCCTCAGAGTGCAGGATTAGTTAAAAGAGTCAACGGTACTATTAAGAACAGACTAAAGAAATGTATGGACGAGACAGGAAAGAACTGGATGTTTTGTCTCGACCTGGTGAAATTATGGATGCACATAACACCACACAAGAAAACAGGCATCACACCCTTTGAAGCATTATATGGGCGGCCTTATTGCCTACCATACTTTGCAACAACAAATGAGTTAGAACGTGTTGAGGAAACAATAGCAGATTATCTGAAAAAGTTGTTACTCAACCGATGTGTGAATGCTGTAAATGTTCTGCCTAGTCCTGTGTCTTCCACAGATTCCACCCATCAGGAACCCATTCAACCGGGCGACTACGTGTGGGTGAAGAAGTTTGTGCGAAAGAGGTGGAACACGCCGATGTGGCAGGGCGTGGCCTGCCCTCCGAACAGGTGCCATATGGAGGTAGTGCCTTAATTGGTGGGTGGGGAGAAAAAGGTTCATATAAGGCACTGCCTCCAGCTGGCTTTAGTTGACTTCCCCCTTCGACGAAGGTGTAGCGTGGTTGCAGCTTATCTGGGCTGTTTGACCAACTGAACCTGTCCCAGAATGAGCATGCTGTCTGGCAGCTCCAAGAAGGTTGGTGCTTCCTCCCGCCATCCTTCCGTCCAGAGCGCTTTGCCGTAAGGGCGTGCGCGCTAGTTGGCACTGGGCAGTTGGCTGCCGGCTGGTGTCAGTGGGTCGCGATGCCTCAGCGGGAACCCCTCATGGAGTAGATCACCTCGCTTACTGGACCCACTGCTGCTTTGGCTCAGTCCCGCTTTCGGGACTCTCTCCTGTTCGCTCTCGCGCTCTCTCTCTCTCGCCCCCCCCCCCTTCGCTCGGGGGACGGCGCTGAGACGTAGTGGTGCTGCCGAGGCGACCACGGAGCTATTACTTTCAATTTTAGACTCTTAACAGTACGTAAATTGTATCAATTTACATTTACTTTTGTTGGTTTTGTTGCTTTTTGTGTCTTGGTTGACGTTGTTTTCTTTTGGACGACCTGGTCGCCATTTATTCGCTTGTCTGTGTGAGGTGTGTGTGTGCGTGTGCGCTCGACGCGTCTGATTATCATTGTAAATTTAATTGTCCTCTTTGTGGACAGGTGCTGCGGGCCACGGCGGGGACCCAACCCCTGGTGGAGGGCGTTTTTATCACACCTTTCGTGTGTAGTTTTGTTTGTAGTAGCACGGGTGTTTTTAGTTTGTTTATTTCCCCTAATTGAGTTTCACCTGCCGGTGGGGCCCCAGCCCTGTCCACCCCCTTTTGTTTGCTTTTTGTACAGCCGAGTTATTTTGGTGTTAAGTTGGATTTAATAAAATTGTACTGCCTAACCCTCAATCCTGTCTCTGCCTCTGGAACCGAACCGTATCTGCGCGTGCCTGTTTCCGGTTAATTCCTGGGGTGAAATTCCCCAGGTGGCGTTGTCATCCACCGTTCCACCTCTCTCCACCCCGCCACACCTAGATGGGAAGGTCCTTATCAAGTACAGCTGACCACAAAGACTGCAGTTCGAGTGGACGGGAAACTGTCGTGGATACACCTTTCCCATTGTAAGAAACAGAAAATTCTTCCAGGTGAAGGCGAGGGAGCAGTGGCGGACTCTCCGTAAACGGCTGACGGCCTGTATAGGTCCAGCAACGGCTGAACCCCGTCGGAACCTGAGAAGGAGAGCTAAAAGGAAATGAAGTTGTTCTTCCTAATTGTGGTGAGTGCTGTGACGGCGGGACTCGTGAGTTTCGGCCTTTGGAACTTCTGACAGGAGGGAGGTAATCAGGGACAGGTTGTGTCGTACCTCTTCTCCGGGGTTGCATTGGCCGGCTCGAAGAATCAATTGTTACTAGTACTACGCTGCAGGTGGAAGAACAATCTCTACTGGACGACGATGAAGAGGAATCGGAAGAAGAATGGATCAACGTAATACAAGATGTAAAAGAACTGTTCAAGATGTCTTAAGCTGTACCCATGTTGAACTCCGAGTGTAAGAAATGTGTTTCTAGGAAAATGAAGTAATGCATTGAAATTTCATGAAAATGTAAAGATGTAATACTGATGATGAAAATCTAGGCACATGTAACGATAAACAGGAGGGAAATGCGAGAAGAATTAAGATTAACTTTATTCATCCCCGTGGGGAAATTGAATTATAGTAGCAGAGTAAAGAGACAGAAAAAATAAATACAGATAAGATTAGAATGTTATAAGTGTGTGTGTGTCTATATATATATATATATATATACAGAATAAATTAGAAATGAAATTACAACATGAACATTACACAGTTATTGTTATTGGCTGGGTTTGGATGAGTTATAGAGTCTGATAGCGGACGGCAGGAATGACTTCCTGTACCGTTCCTTAGAGCAGCGAGGCTGCAGGAGTCTGTTGCTGAAGCTGCTTCTCAGCAGTTATTGTTGTTATTAGTATTATCTTTAAATGCTATTGTATGTAGATTTTGAGTGTTTGAGGAATGTTGACAGGAAAAGAACATGAGAGTGTTTCGTAAAAGTGCTGAAGCTGCTTACAACCAAGTGCAGCACCCAGATGTATCCTGTTGGTCAAGATTAGAGAAGTTTGTAAAGATGTCAGAAGACAATGAGTTACAAGATCCTGTTTAGACACCCATTTTGTTTGCACCAATAAAAGAGGTGAGCGAGCAGCAGACGAACAGAGTTGACAGAGGAAGCTTGAACTGCTGCTCAAGTCTCCCTTGCAAGGAACTCCTGTTGTTTGCGTGGTTACTCTGAGTCTAGTGAACGAACAGTGCGGGTGACCAAAACTTCACCCTCACCGTGGATCACTCACTCCCTGACGGATCGGAGGCAGTATGTGCGGCTGGGGAAGACTGTCTCGGACTCTGTCACCATCAACACTGGATCACCCCAGGGCTGTGTACTTTCCCCCCTGCTCTTCTCCCTGTACACAAACTGCTGCACCTCAAGCCACCAGTCTGTCAAGCTGATCAAGTTTGCGGATGACACCACCCTCATCGGGCTCATCTCCAATGGCGACGAGACTGCCTACAGGAGGGAGGTGGCTCGACTGGTGTCCTGGTGCAGACACAACAACCTGCAGCTGAACGCTCAGAAAACAGTGGAGATGATTGTGGACTTCAGGAAAGTCACAGCCCCTTTGCCCTGCCCCCCCCCCCCCCCCCCCCCCCTGCCCTCATGGACTCCCCCATCACCATCGTGGACTCCTTCCGCTTCCTGGGCACCACCATCACCCGGGACCTTAAGTGGGAGCCAACCATCAGCTCCCTCATCAAAAAGGCCCAGCAAAGGATGTTCTTCCTACGGCAGCTGAGGAAGCTCAAACTGCCTCCCAGGATGTTGGCGCAGTTTTATATGGCCATCATCGAGTCCATCCTCACCTCCTCCATCACCGTGTGGTATGCTGGTGCCACCGCCAGGGACAGACTGAGGCTGCAGCGCGTCGTGCGCGCTGCTGAGAAGGTGATCGGCTGCAGGCTTCCATCCATCCAGGACCTGTATATCTCCAGGACCCGGAGGCGTGCAGGTCGGATCACGGCCGAACCTTCCCACCCTGGTCACAGACGGTTTTCCCCCCTCCCCTCAGGCAGGAGACTACGGTCCATTCGGACCAAAACCTCCCGCTACATGAACAGCTTGTTCCCCTCTGCCATCAGGCTGCTGAACACCAAGTGACTTATCACTTAAGCACCATGTACAGCAGCCAGTTGGACTCACGAACATCACATTACTCCTGCATTGACCTGCACTATTTCTTACTATTTATATATATATATGTATATACTGTACATATGTCTTATTTTATTTATCTTATTCTAATGTTGTCTTTTTTATGTTGAATGTCGCAGCATCACATCAGGACAAATTCCTAGCTTGTGTAAAACTGTGTATTACATAAACAATGGCAATAAACCTGATTCTAATGTCTTTAGGGTTAGTGCTAGGGTTAACCAGGGTTAGGGTTAACCAGGGTTAGTGTTCAATCAATCAATCAATCAATATTTATTTATATAGCATCTTATACAGTCAAAATTGTTTCAAGGCGCTTTCCAGAATCCCAGGGCCTGACCCCAGACAAGCAACAGTGGCAAGGAAAAACTCCCCTTTAACAGGAAGAAACCTTGAGCAGGACCAGGCTCATGTAGGGGGACCCTCCTGCTGATGGCCGGCTGGGTAAAGAGAGAGGAGAAGAGGGAGGACAGGTATAGGATAGGTAGGAGAGGAGAGGGGTAGAGGAGAGGAGACGTAGAGTGAAGGGGAGGTAGAGGAGAGGAAAAGGAGAAGGAGGGGGAGGAAACCATGACCCAGTGGAGTGACAGAGGCCTGTCAGGTGATCATGTTTCCGGACCCCGGCAGCCTTGGCCTATAACAGCATAACTGAGATGTGACCTAACGATTAGACGACCCCCTAAGTATGATAATTTGTCTGTCTATGATAGTAACTGGAACTACTGAATTAGTAACAATAAGCTTTTTCAAAGAGGTAGGTTTTGAGTCTAATCTTAAAAGTAGCGATGGAGTCAGCCTCCCGTACCCGGACAGGGAGCTGGTTCCATAGCAGGGAGGCCTGGTAGCTAAATGCTCGGCCCCCCATTCTACTCCTGGAAACTCTGGGAACCACAAGTAGACCAGCATTCTGAGAGCGAAGCGTTCTATTGGGCTGATAAGGTATCACTAGCTCCTCCAGGTAGGATGGAGCTAGGCCTCTGAGGACCTTGTAGGTCAAAAGAAGGGTTTTAAAAATTATTCTAAATTTAACGGGCAGCCAGTGAAGCGACGCCAGTACAGGAGTAATGTGATCTCTTTTGTCAATACCTGTCAGAACTCTGGCTGCAGCATTTTGGATCAACTGGAGGCTTCTTAAAGAGTTGTTTGGACACCCTGATAATAAGGAGTTACAGTAGTCCAGCCTGGAAGTAACAAATGCATGGACTAACTTTTCAGCATCATGGTGGGTCAGTAGCTTCCTGATCTTTGAGATGTTCCTCAAGTGAAAAAAGGCACTTCTAGAGACTAATTTAATGTGTGAGTTGAAGGAGAGGTTTTGATCAAAAGTTACTCCTAGATTCCTCACAGAGAGACTAGATGTTAATGAGATACCATCTAGAGTGATCATGTGATCTAATCTATCCCTGAGAGGTTCAGGACCAAACACCATGACCTCAGTTTTTCCTGGGTTAAGGAGGAGGAAATTTGAAGACATCCAGGACTTTATGTCTTTAAGACAGGTCTGGAGCTTCACTAACTTCTCTGTCTCCTCGGGTTTCATGGATAAATAGAGCTGAGTGTCATCAGCATAACAATGAAAATTTATCCCATGCTGCCGAATAATGTTCTCTAAGGGAAGCATGTACAGAGTCCGAGTACAGAACCTTGAGGAACTCCATGGCTAACCCTACTGTATGAGGAGGGAACGCCATGGACATGGGCAAACTGGTATCTATCAGATAAGTATGATCTAAACCAGTCTAGTGCTGTCCCTTTAATCCCAATCACATGTTCCAGTCTCTGTAACAGGATGCTGTGATCAACTGTATCAAAAGCAGCACTAAGGTCCAGCAGAACCAGCATAGAGACCAGTCCATGATCGGAAGCTATGAGAAGATCATTAGTGACTTTAAGAAGTGCTGTTTCTGTGCTGTGGTGAGCTCTAAAGCCTGACTGAAACATCTCAAACAGGCTGTTCCTCTGCAGGTGCTCCAGTAACTGAGTCACCACCACCTTCTCTAGAACTTTAGAGATAAAAGGAAGGTTGGATATTGGCCTATAATTAGCTAAGACATCGGGATCCAGTGATGGTTTTTTAAGCAACGGCTTAATCACTGCCACCTTGTAGGACCGGGGTACATAACCTGACACTAAAGAACCATTGATCTGGTCCAGGATAGAACTGCCTATCAGTGGTAGAACATCCTTCAACAGGTGTGTTGGGATGGGATCTAAAAGACACGTGGTGGTCTTGGATTTCTGAATTGTTGATTTCTGAAGTGTTATCAGCGTGACTGGGGTGTAATGTCTTTAAGCGAGGGTTAGGGTTACGGTTAACCAGGGTTAGGGTTAACCAGGGTTAGTGTTATCAGCGTGACTGGGGTGTAATGTCTTTAAGTGAGGGTTAGTGTTAGGGTTAACCAGGGTTAGGGTTAACCAGGGTTAGGGTTATCAGCGTGACTGGGGTGTAATGTCTTTAAGTGAGGGTTAGGGTTAACCAGGGTTAGGGTTAACCAGGGTTAGGGTTATTAGCGTTATTATTAGCGTTATTAACTAATGACACGTGACTATTTTGCTTCATTTGTTCAACGTAAAAACAGCCGGCCTCGTTGGTTTAAATGGGTGTTTAAGGTCTTTGTGGCGGTTCCGTTTGGAGCCTTTATGTGACCCACAAAGTTGTTTGACCCTTTCCACACCCGTTAGGTGGCAACTTCATCACTAGCAACAAAAGGTGCAGTGAAAATGATTTGAAGGAAAACAGGCAGATATAACAGAAGCTGAGGGCAATCGATGCAACCAGAGACTCTGATGTCATCGATCGGATCGCTGAATTAAGACTTGACGCACAATCCTACAAATTGGATGAAGTGCAAAATATCCGAAGAGCCGATAGACAGATAAAAAGATGCACGTTTCTTTAAACCATTTGCTATAATCATTTTAAATATTGAGTAATTATGAGCTGTTCTAAAATAAGACAAATGTTGAGAATAATTCAGTTCCATTTCAGATCTGATGGTCGTTCAAACTGTTGCTCTACGGTGTTGAATTTAGCTTTTCCAGGAAATGAGCTACATTTGTGTTGAGGTAGATTCTCAGATAAGTTGATTAGTAATCCCAAAGTCTGACTCACTATTTTTGTTTCATACACAACAGACTGTTTGGTAGTTTTCTTTCAACGAGTCATTGGGAAGTTGTGGCCTCAGCAATGACGTCAAACCCTTCTCATCTACGGGAGCTGGACTTAAGCTGGAACCAAAGCCTGACAGATGCCGACATAAAGTTACTGTCTTCTGCAATGATGCATCCAAACTGCAGACTGGAGACGCTCAGGTCAGGAGGCCTCTGTTGGTCTTTTCTAAATTTCTTTACATTTTCTGCTTTTCTCTTCATTTTCAGATTTAGAAATGTGTTTTTATTTGCCACATTTATTCCTTTTCCAGGCTGTGGGACTGCAGTTTATCAGAGATCAGCTGTGGCTCTCTGGCCTCGGCGCTGAAGTCCAATCCCTCCCATCTGAGGGTTCTGGAGTTGAGTAAGAACCAGCTGAAGGATCCAGGAGTGAAGCTGCTCTGTGGTGCTCTCCAGGATCCTCTCTGTAAGCTGGAGACTCTCAGGTCATTCAGAGATGATCCAGTACTTTCCCAGGTGTAACTAGTTAGACAATAAATGTTTACATGTTTGATCTTTGTTATAAATGTAGTGTTACAGTTCTCAGAAAAAAGACCACACAGGACAGATTTGCAGTATTAAATTGGCTGTGGAAATCTGTCCCCTGTGAGGATGGTCATCAATGACTTGAAAGGAAGTATCAGTTGTAGATTTGTCTTGTTTTATTTTAGGCTGGCCACAAAACCGCCCAAACATTCAGACCAATCAAAAATGGTTCTTCCTGTCTTTTAAAGATCAGAAGGAAAACTAGAAAACCCCAAAAGAAAGCTGCTGCAGTGTGCCATGCCCCTTCTCTACTGAGAAAACCATCCCAAAAAAGAGAAAAGCCCAAGTGTGAAGTGACCACCCTGTTAAACCTTGGTCCCGAAAGCCTGCAATCATTCTCATCTTAGGTGGCTTCATTCCAGCCAGAAGCCCAAACCTGCCTCCCTCTTAAAGGGGCAGCAGGTCAGTCCAACCACAGAAACCTTCATGAAGATCTGAAGCTTTCAGCATCCACAATTGTTGCACCTCACTTTGATTGGAGTCCAAATCAGAAGTCAACAAGTTGATTCTACACAATGTTTTCACACCTTTTTATATAAATCTGTTTGTTCATCGCCTCCTTCTTTTGTAATGGTCATTAAAGAAAATTACCTTATTTGAGTTTTTCTCCTCACAAATATGACTTTCTATGAACGATGCAATAAATGCAGCTTGCAATCTAAGACAATATGGAAGTATGTGCATATAATAGTAGTGGAAAAATAATACATTTGCTCTTCTCATCGAATCTCTCTATGTTATTAAAGAAAAACCTGCTCTTAGTCAACAACATCTAGACATCAACCAAAAATCCTAATTTTATACAATATAATATAAAACAGGAGAGAAGACTCTTTCTGCAGAGACACTGGTGGCAGGAATGCAGAAGTATCACCTGCTCAACTTGGAAGGTGGAGCAGAAACCACCAGCTGAGAAGGTCCTCAGCGAGAGGAAGTGGTGGAGAACCATGAAACTTGCTAAGCTCCACCTCAGCTCCAGAGACGGGCTGAGCTGGAGCTGTGGCACCAGGTATCGCCCAGAAGAGCCTCCAACAAACAAGCTCTTCTCTTGGGAGGAGAGGGCTTTGAATCTCAGCTCAGTGTGCTTGTCTCTAGTAGGTCGCAGCTGCACCTTTTCCTGAGGTCCTTGTTGATGACCTGAGGGGAATTGATGCTCCTGCAATGTTTTCTGGCAGCATTGAGCTTGCAGTGGGGCAACCAAACACACTGTGGGGTGGCTCTCTTTCCTTCTCTCATCTGGAGAACAAGTGACACCAGCTGCCAATCATTGTTGGAGAAATGTGCAGTCAGGGGAACTATGCGTCTACACACACTATACATACGGTGTAGGTCTTGTCCAACTGTCCTGAAAGAACCCAAAATACGAACATACGGCAGATAAGCCGGTGCAGGACCAGAGGTCTGTTGCTTGTAAGCTGTGTTTTGCTGTGTCATGCTGTACGTGTTGATTTTTATTTGTCTTCTCTCAAAATAATTGTTATTTTAGACTAAGGGGCTGCAGTTTATCAGAGACCAGCTGTGATTCTGTGGCCTCAGCTCTGAAGTCCAACCTCTCCCATCTGAGGGTTCTGGACCTGAGCTTCAACACGTTGCAGGATTCAGGAGTGAAGCGGCTCTGTTCTGGACTGGAGAGTCCAAACTGTCAACTGGAGAGGCTCAGGTCAGTCTTCATTTTTCTACCTATATACCAGCTGCTAAGATGGTGAAGTGAGGCTGTTCTCAACACTGCTGTGATGCACGACATTAAAAAAATTCCTTGGAATATCGTGAATTCAGGTCTGACCCAACTAAGAACTAACGTAGGTTTAGTACTGACGCAGATAACATGCAGACCTGCACCGTATAACCTCATCCTGCATTTTTCAGATTAGACTACTGCAGGTTATCAGAGATCAGCTGTGGCTCTCTGGCCTCGGCACTGAGGTCCAATCCCTCCCATCTCAGAGAACTGGACCTGAGTCAGAACCAGCTGCAGGATTCAGGAGTGAAGCTGCTGTCTGCTCTCGTAGAGAATCCACACTATGGGCTGGAGACATTAAGATGGTAGCTGGTTGAAGCCAGTCAACTCCCGTTCATGTGCTGCATCACTCACTGACCACTGGTGAAGAGCATCTGTGGAAACATCTGCCGTCTACTCCCTCCATAGATGAAAAATTCAGTTTTTAAAAAGCGCTGGTGGACTTTCAGGAAATCAGTCGATGGTCGACAAAGCAGAAGCAGCTTTGCCTTGAAGTTAATTTAGTTCCTGGTATCACACAATGCATCTTTATAAAGTTCTAAATGGCTCTTCGGCCACTCTTAGAAGCATGAAAACATTCTCTTAATTGTCTCTTCAAATATCTGTATTATACGTTACTATTTTACATCATGCCTTCAGAATCTTTATGGTTTAGTATTTACTGTGTCTGTGACATGGAGCATTGGAATATTTCAGCTGCATCCAGCAAAAACCCATCAGAATGACTGCTATCGGTGGGGACCGCAGGTCATTTGACTTTAGTCAATCTGGTAAATGTTATAGGATTTATTGCAATCTAATCTTCACACAGCGAGGGTGGAGCAGCCACTCACTGAAGGAGCTGCCCAGTGCTGTCAGGGTGTCCTGGGGGCGAGGGGTGGGGGTGGGGGGGGGGGGGCGTGTTGTTCAACATGGATGACAGCTTAGCCATCATCCTCCCGTTTCCCACCACCTCCACCGAGTCCAGGGGACATCCCAGGACAGAGCTGGTCCTCCTCACCAGTCTGTCCATCCTCTTCCTGTCCCTGTCCATGATGCTACTGGACCAGCAGACAATCCCATAGAAGATGGCTGATCCCACCACAGAGTCATAGGAAGTCCTCAGGAGTGGTCCCTGCACTCCAAAAGACATCAGCTCCCTGAGCAGGAACAGTCTGCTGTTGGCCTTCTTGACAAGGGCGTCTGTGTTGTGTCCAGTCCAGGTTATTGTTTAGGTGAACACCCAGGTACTTGTAGGACTCCACCACGTCAACATCCGTTCCCAGGATGTTCACTGGTGCAGGCGGGGGGTTGTTGCGCCTGCAGAAATCCACCACCAGCTCCTTGGTTTTGCCAGCGTTGATCTGGAGGTTGTTCCGCAGGCTCCAGTCCACAAAGTCCTGAATAAGTTCCCTGTACTCCGTATCGTCCCCATCAGTGATGAGGCCGACAGCAGCGGAGTCGTCAGAGAACTTCTGGAGGTGACATGAAGATGTGCTGTATGAGAAGTCCGCGGTGTAGAAGTGAAAAGGCCTCCTTTAAGTTTACTGCAAAAATAAACACAAAATCAAGAGCGACACGTGCCAAAAACGTCTCATTCTCTCTTCTGTCTCCACTCATTCTTTTATATTCTCTTAAGATAATGGGGACGGGGTCGCGTGATAACAAAAACAACCTAATTGGGGACTATATTTTTGTTGCAAGAACTTTGGCTCTTCAGAAATTTCTATGTTGGCTTCCACAGATTGTGCATCCACTAGAAACTGTGTTTTTGAGGAACTACCAGGAGTGGCTGGAGTGGAGGCCAATGACACTATAGCTACATATAGGTACATATAGATCACCGTTATCCTCAGCCCAAAAGACCACCAGTTGGCGCAGCAATACTAAAGATAGGAGGTTGTTGTCGTTGCGCAGACGCGGAGTGATCTCGCGCACAAACGTGCCCTATGTTCTATATACCATATGTTCGCGACCAAAGGGCGCACCGTATTAAAAGGTGCAGCCTCAGTTACAGGTGCCATTTCTGTATTTAACACATACATCAGGCGCTCCGGATTATAGGGCGCGGGCATGGTAAAACATACCGCTACGATAGCTTAAAACATGCATGCTAGCGTGTATTTAGCAATTTTGCGAAAGCCGGCAAGTCGAACAACCGACAACAATGTTTCCAAAATTAAAATTTTCGTATTTTGTTATTAAACCCCGGAGGGCTGAAGCAGGACCGCTGTTAAAAATGTATCAGTCCGCGCTTCCAGTTCTGGTGCAACGTCCAGTTCTAAATGTATGAATCCGTGTATTGACCTTTCAACGTCCCATCAGTAAAGTTTTTAGAGCAGTTCTTAACAACTTTCTCTTTGCCTGATAAGAGGTCCAAACGTTATTTCACTTCCCTATAAAATACTGGTTTGCCATTCAAGATCAGATACCACCAGGTATAATTCATCCTTCTTATTCTGTCAGGCTGTTTTTAAACCTTTGGCAACATAAAATAAAGTACCCAACTGGTATTATGTCAGGCTGGTTTACATCACATTAAAGAAGCCAGCAGAAATAAAGCACAACAGTTACACAGACTACGCAAAATAATAGGATATAAAAAACAGATGGGTTGAGATGGGTTTGTGTCACTTTAGTAAAATCAAAGCATTTTTCTTTATGTGCCAGCAATGAACACAATCTAAGAAGTCTTTGACACTAAACATATGGAGCTCCTATAGAACGAACTAAAGATTTGTTGTTATTAAGATAAAGAAATGCAACATTTCCCCCAGAGAAACGATGGCGATGGAAAAAGCCCTGGCTGTGTGTGTGCATCACAGCAGGTGTGGGTTCTCCTCTCTGTAGTCATGCGGGTCTCCTTTGAAGGGCAGATGGAGGTTGGTTACAGATTCCCGTCAGAAAGATGATTACGGTGCCAAAGGTCATCACCGGGGTAACCAGGAAGAGGCAGAGTCGGTCTACTGTACGAGCGATGCCGCTCCAGTTATCCTTCTCCTGTCAGGACGAGACATTTACGCCACTTTTGATCTTTTTTAAAATCAGACTTTGGGTTGAGGACTCTGTTTGAACCATCTGAGCTCATTGTAGTCGTTCTTGTTGCGCATGTGTTTAATGATGTTGTGGCTCCATCCACAGCCGGCTTGATCTCTGCGTACAGCTGATGGCTCGCTCCTCCCTCTTCTTGTGGTTTCACAGCTACACACAGACACCAAAGCTCAGAACTCAAATGAAGCTACTTATGCTTCTATATCTCATGTGTTTAAATGTTTCTGGAAACGTACTGGCAGCGTGTGTGTGACTCGGGTCACCAGTCCGTGTCTCCCAGACCGTTTCTCAAACATCAGCTCACTGCGGGACTTCACACTGTAGTACTCCTCAGCCGAGGCAATGGAGCCCACTGAGCTGGAGCGCCGCGGTAACGCTCCATCCCAGTACGGCTCTGCCTCAGCAGGGCGGGACATGCGCAAGATGCGGGGTAATCGCTCGAGGAAGAGCTGGCAGAAAAAGAAAACAGGATTTGTAACACTGATACTGATGTGTGTATGTGTTATAGTGGGAAAACCACATGTTCATATATCCTCTTTCATATGTTATTAAGTCACATGTTCATATATACTCTCATATCTTATTGAGTCATAGGTTCATGTATCCTCTTTCATGTTATTCAGTCACATGTTCATCTATCCTCTTTCATATGTTATCAAGTCATAGGTTCATATATCATCTTTCATAACTTATTAAGTCATGTTCTTATATCCTCTTTAATATCT
Organism: Takifugu flavidus; assembly: GCF_003711565.1. Classification (NCBI taxonomy): domain Eukaryota; kingdom Metazoa; phylum Chordata; class Actinopteri; order Tetraodontiformes; family Tetraodontidae; genus Takifugu; species Takifugu flavidus. The sequence continues at coordinate 19,083,185 of NC_079522.1, forward strand.
TATTAAGTCATAGGTTCATATATCCTCTTTATCATACCAATATGTCCTCGTGGGTTTGATTGATAGGTACAAGGCAGCGGGCACTAGATTGGGTCTTAGGTATGGGGACATTGGTTCGGGTTAGAATAATGAGGCTAGGACTAAGAACAGGACCATGGGCAATTTAGAATTCCAAATGAGATAGGGGGAGGGATAAATAATCAGAAATAGGGTTAGAAGTTGAGGTTAGGGGTTGGGATTAGGGTTGGGGGATGATGTGTAGGGTTAGGGGCCTTGTCGAAGGCCATCCGGCCTACACGGTCAACAAGATTTTGGATGTACGCAGGCGGGGAAGGGGATTCCAGTATTCGGGTTATGCACTTGGAAGGATGTATGCCAGATTCAGAAACTGGAAGAGAAACTAATCACATTATATATTATGAATATTTTGTAGTGGCCTTGCTGCTATAATGGATAATGGAAGAGGATTTCACACAGCGGAGTCACACCTTGGGTGGAGCACAGTATTTCAGTCTTAGAAACACATTGCACCCCCGTGTCCGTAGTCTTGGTATTTGTTTCATCCATCTCCACAGAAAGAACCTGCTCAAACCTCTTAACCGGCTGCTTGGAAGATGGCGCAACATCAACAGGGAGCTTCACTTTTCTCTTCGTCAGATTCCTTTTGGACTCTGAATGTAAAAATTGATGGCAACATGATATAACGCTGATCTAGCTGCTGCTAAGTCCTTCTTCATTAGTAGCATTGTTACTTTTGGCTCATATTTGTGCTGGAGCTCTTCTACATGTAACTGCAGTTTGATCTTATCACTTTGAGCCTGCAGTATTCCAAAATGTACAAATATATGAATACATGTTAGACACAGTAATATATTTTCATTAAAGAAATTAAATATAGTTGTTGTGAATCTTCTCCTGGTGGTTGCCGAGATGTGTTGATGATGATGAAGGAAACTTCGCAGACACCGACTTGGTTATCAAAGATGTTTATTGGAGAGAACAGTCAGGCATCAATCGGACGCTGCAGCATGCCCGAGGGAGGTCTCGAGGTCCCGATGGTGAAGAACTCCGGGGAGTCAACCTCAATTCCCCCTTCTTATAGAGCCGAGTAAACACATTCTTTTCTGATGACCTCACACTATACCGTATGGTCAACCCAATGGTCTGGTGTTCAGTTATGACCAAAAAAGGTAATGCTTGAAGATGCTTCATGCTATACATCCTCCTAGTGAGGGGTATCATGGGCCCCCAGGCTCCAGTGTTGTCCTTTAGCAGCTCCTATTACCCAAAGGAAGAAGGACACCGGACACACATGTGGGGGATGTCCTGACATTGTGCTTAGGTTGGCAGTTAAACACATTAAGGCCTTACAGACGTAAAACCTGCATATAGAACGGTCAGATACTACATATTTCCCCCCTTCGAGACTACATAGTCTCGAAAAATAAAGAATAACCAAGTTTTAATAAAAGTAACGGTGTCTAATAAAATGGTATAATTTGAGAAAGATTGATTAATTAGACAGGAACAATATGTGAAATTTAGTGGAGTGCGAGAGTGAAAAACCCATCCGACAGACGTCTTTCAGTTTGCAACCATCAAAACACTTTAGACGGGAAAATTCTCTCACGGTCCCTCTGTCGACGGCGACCACCTATGGTACTCCAATCCAATTTGCAAAAAGTTATATTAGGGAAGAGTTTGGCAAACACATACAAGATACTCAGAAAAAATCAAAAAATGTCCACGATCAGGCTGGTCGTCCCATCGGACCTTACCTTGGACCTTTCCCTGCCTAAGGACCCCTTTCCCTATACCAAAACAAGGAAAAAACTGAGTTCTCATAGCATCTGCCTACTGATGAAATTTCCCTGGTAAATTTATTAACACCAACTTCAAATATATGCATTAGACACATCAACAGTAATTTTCAAATCTGTAGTTCACAGTCCCCTGATGAAGGATCTTCAGTTGTTCCCCATCTTCATTCAGGGTCCTCCAGCATCTTTCACAGTTCATTTTGAATTTCTGAGTCCATTCCAACATAGTTGTCGCCCCAACGTAGCTCCCCAACTACTGTCCTGGAAACAGAAAACAGAGGTGCCAGTATCTTTGCAAAAAAAAACATCGGTTTCATTAGAGAGAATACATACAAACATATCAAAACATGATTATCACGATTAAGTAAATTAGGTAACCATTTCCCCCCTTTGTCACCGGAACTACAACGGAGGAAAGGAAAACATAAACACCATTAAATACAAAAATAACATAAGGATATGACTCGAAGGTCACACTAGATACTAAATTATTGATTATACTGGATATTTATCGACCATCTCATCAGAAATGTCCTCCTCATCTGAATCAGCCAAAGCTTTGGCACTTAAGAGTGGCATCTGGACCTGGTCGGTAGGCATTACTACACCAATCCAACGCAATATCATCGCCTTGGCACAAGTTAATGACAAGGTACAAAAACAAAACATCACACTTAGTGACACTACGACGGCACTGAGAACCTGTACCAACATAGCTCCCATTGGACCAAATTTGTCCTGAAGCCAAGCCGTCGCTGATTCCTGCGCTGTCAGAAGGACCAAACGCATCTCTTATCTTCTTCAAAGCGTCAATCACACTTGTTATGTTATCACCATTGTCTGGAATCAGAGTATAGCAAGCATCTCCTGTCAAGTTCAACGACACACACAAACCTCCTTCTCTGGCCAAGATGTAATCTAGCGCCATGTCATGTTTCAACAGCGTAAGTCTGTGACTTCTCTGAGTGTTGGAAAGATGTTCAAAGCCTTTTATGGTTTCATTAGCAAAACCCTGCAGAGTATACGTAATATTATCAATATGATCCGCAAGAAATACAACGCCATACCAAGGCAACAAACCGATACCCCATTTTTCTCCTAAACTAATTCTCCAATGATAAGATTCAAGGTTATGGAATTGTGCCAGTTCTCTTCTCTTCCTGGCGTTCGAAGCAGACGTAAGATTGCCGATAGATGTAGTGTCATCTGAAGGCGGGGTCGTACTGAGCGTAAAAACCTCGTACGGGAGTTTCAGTGTTGCCATGTAGCAGCATCCAGTCCATGCATAAGGCAAAAACAAATAAGCTTTGTTGCCACAGACCCACCAAATGTCTCTGAACGTCCCAATAGTCACATCAGCGGGAAAAAAAGATGTATAGCCCCACCGTCTTACTAGTTTCACCTTTCGGTCCAGGAAAAGTAGCAGGATACAACTTGATAGGTTTAGAAAGATCAGGATTGGATACTTTCATACGATACTCCATGCAGTTAGACACTCCAAGGAACACGCCGTTTCCCTTGTAGGTGTCATTTGCACAAAAACATGTAATTGTTTTCGGCTTTATTTTGACCTCAAGAGGGTCAGGTATTGCCGTCATCGGATTTTCATGTTGATCTAACAAATTGATATAGGGCAAGTCTCCATACTGACTACAATAACTACTGGGTTAAACAATTAATAGACAAAGCCATTATCGCATCGGTTGAAGCCTTCTGGTGGTAAGACAACCACGACAACAAGGCAAATTGACAAGCTGATCGTAGCGGTTCCGCTCTAGTTTCTAAGATGGAAGGCCAAGTACTCGGCGAAGGCACTTTCAAAATACAAGGACCTTTCGCTGACTTGATGGATCTAACTGAATGAGTCAGTTGTTGAAACCACAAGTTTCTCCGTGCCCACGGATCTGCAATATCCATAGCGGATGAATCAAATCCAAACGCTCTCCATTTAGCATCCCGTCTCAACTTAACGCGAACTGGACCAACAAAGCAATCAGCTTGTGATCCTGAGCTTGCATTATGTGATTCATAGGGTTGAGTTGTATTGGGGGAGTCGATCTGCTTCACTTCACTTACATTTCCAGCACTGAAAGGTTCCTCCACCATTACCTTGGAAGGTGATGGAGCTACAGAAGTCACCTGTCCATATTGAGTAGGATGTAGAGTCGTGCTAACAGGAGATAACGCAGTCGCGGTGGTAGTCAATGGAGTTGTTACAATAGTAGTAACTGGTTTGGGCTCATCCCATGGACTAGGCATCTGTTTGCCCGTGACGTTGTCAAGTAATACCAAATTTATCTTAGTAGACCTATGTTCCAAAGTGCGTGTTGTGTTCACATGCACCTTGGGCGCTTGTCGAGGTCCAACCTGCATACACTTATACACACCTTGATCTTCTGGTTGTGGTCTACGGATAAACATACTGCAGTCCCCGTCATTTTTTGTTGCTCTGTGATCGTTAGCCCACGCATATTTAGCATGTTCAGTATAGTTAGCGAATTCTATCATTGTCCTATCTGGCGTAATCCACATCATAAAGGTCTCATGAGGGGCAAGTCCACGATATGAACAGTCACACGGAAGTAAAGCTGCAGTCCCGTAAACCACGCTTACTTCGTGTTCTGTAATGTATCGGCTGATCGCACGTCCTTGCCGACCTGTCCTGCGCCATTCTGGTTGCACTTCTGGTTGTGGGTCTATTTCTATCTTGGTCTTGCCCCGCTGGGACTTCCGGAGAAGTCCTTGAAGGAAGTTCTGATGACTTCCCGTCTGGGAGGTGTTGGAAATCAATGACGTTAAAATTCTGTCCCTGTTGTGGTTCTGGGGTGTCGTTTCCAACACCAACTGAAGGAGGCTCAACAGCTGCCACCACATCTTCCACTTGGTGGAGACCCTCAGGGTTCTCTTGCCCCCCTGCTTCATGCTCTACAGAATTCTCTAAAAGATGGGGCTGAGCACGTGGTGTCACTTCACTCTGAGCCTTGACACAATGTGACAAATGGTACCATGTAGGTGATCCTTTAACCTGGACCGCAGTTCCGGAACAACGCACAACTTCGTACGGGCCTTGACGACGCTCGTCAAACCACTTTCTCCGGAACACCTTAACAAATACCTTATCTCCAGGCTGCACTGTGGTGCCCCTCTGCTCGTCGAGCCTCTGTTGTGTCTCTTCCCGCTGCTGCCTGTCAGAAACATATGTGGATATTCTTTTATGAAGAATAGCCAAGTGCTTAACATAGGCACGCATTCCATCCTCAAGAGGTGCCAAACTTGGACCTTTGCCACTGGTGCGCCAACAAGGAGTTGGCATTCGTCTGCCTGTCACTAGTTCATGTGGTGTCAAATGCAGATCACGGAGTTCACTGGAACGACAGGCCATCAGGGCGAGTGGGAGAGCTGCCACCCAGTTCAAGCCTGTATGTTGACAGATTTTGGCAATGCGATTTTTCAGAACGCCGTTCATTTTTTCACAAATGCCTTGGCTTTGGGGGTGATAAACAGCTCCAAGTCGCTGTTTAATCCCCAATTTTTGGAGGATCAGCTTTACAGTCTTGTCCACAAATTCTCTACCATTATCTGAAGATATTCTATCTGGAAGTCCCCACCTACTAATGACTTCACGACACAAGAACTTTGCAACCGATTGAGCGTCTTTTCGCTTCGTTGGACATGCTTCAGTCCACCGAGAAAATCTGTCCACAACCACCAACATGTATCTTTTACCTTCTACTGGTCTAATCATGTCAACATAATCAATGACTAGTTCACGCATGGGACCTGCAGGTGTTGGAACATAGCCAGGGGGAACTGTCACCCCACGGCGAACATTGTTTTTCAGGCAGATAGCACATCTGCCAATAACATAATCAATTTGCTCCAGCAGATAAGGAGCCCAAAAACCATATTCTTTGGTGATCTTTCTTTTCACCTCCCCCCTTGCAACATGGGCCAAACCATGTGCCTCTTGGATCATCAGACCCAAAAGATCTGGGGGTGCCACAATCAGGCCCTCATGATTTCTCCAGAGGCCAGAAGAGTCCGGGATGGCACCCCGATCTTGCCAAAGTTGTTTGTCCAAGGGGGAAGCATCATTTTGCATGGCAACAACGTCCTGTAATGTAACGTTGTCCTCCAAATCTTCATGAGTGACCAAGAGAACCTTGCCAAGCCTGTTTGCTCCAGTCACTGCTTTTGCTGCATCATCGGCAGCTTTATTTCCTCGAGTGATTCTGGATTGATCAGTTTTGTGTGCCGCACATTTGGCAATGGCTATTGCCCTTGGTTTCATCATGGCTTGTAAAAGCTTCATGATCTGAGTATGGTGTTGAATGGGAGAACCATCCGTCTTTTTAAAACCTCTACTCTTCCACACTGCCCCAAACAAATGACAAACATTGTGTGCATACGCAGAATCAGTGTAGATTGTCACTTTCTTTCCTTCTGCTAAAAGACAAGCCTCCGTTAAGCCCACAAGTTCTGCAAGCTGTGCAGAAGCTGGTTGAGGTATTGTTTCAGCCTTCACAACAACAAAATCAGGACCTTGAGGTTCCACAATCGCATAACCGGCACTCAGATCTTCGCCAAGTCGATAGCAAGAACCATCTGTCCAATATTCAACCTCTGAGTTTTGCAATGGCAAAGCCTGCAAGTCAGATCTGAGTTTTGAATATTTTTCTGCCTCTGAAACACAGTCATGTGGTTCTCCATCCTCAGGGGTTGGCAGGTTTTCAGCAGGGTTGGCTGTTGCGCACCTAATCAAGGTGACATCTTCCTGCTCCAACAATCTATGATAGTCTCTGAGTCTGGGCATTGTCAATGTATATTTACCATAATTCAGAAGGTTGCGCAAGCTGTGATGACAAAGAATGGTCACAGGGTAGCCCATCGTGACAGATGATGCCTTTTCATACATCAGATAAGTCCCCACCAGTGCCCGATAGCACAGTGGAAGTCCCATCTCAACATCTGAGTAGGCGGTTGAATAGTATGCAATCGGCTGAGGGCTTGTCCCTGTTCCCGTTGGCTGGCAAAGCACCGCACACGCATATTTGCCTCCCGTAGAGGTCGACACATATAACAAGAAATTTTTAGAATAGTCAGGAATAGTCAGGAAGTGACAGAGCTGGAGCCTCTTGAAGGCGCTGTTTGGTTGTTTCAAAAGCCAACAAACCGTCTGTTGTCCAAGTAAGATTACTGTGTATTGAGCATTTCCAGTATCTTTGATCATGGCTCTCAGCGGACCTGTAAGACTGGCATAGTCTTCTATCCACGCTGAGGAGTAGCCGGCAATACCAAGAAATGTCATCATCTCTCTAACTGTCCGGGGTTTTGGAGCTTTGCGAATTGCCTCCACGTGATTGTCAGAAATACATCTCTGTCCCTTTACAATCAATTGGCCAAGATAGACCACTTTTTCCTGACAGTATTGTAATTTCTTTTGAGAAGCTTTGTGTCCCTTTTCCGCCAGCAGTCGTAAGAATGTGATTGAGTCTTTGTGACATGTCTCCCTGTCCGGAGAACAAATGATGATGTCATCCACATACTGAATTACAGTGCTGCTTAATAGATGATTAATTCCTTCCAAATCCTCTTTCAGTATTTTGTTAAAATGTGAGGACTGTGTTTGAACCCTTGTGGAAGTCTCAAATACTCATAAAATTGACCATTGTATGTAAAACCAAACAATCCCTGGCTCTCAATGCTAAGCGGAACACTAAAAAAGGCTCCGCACAAGTCAATGACTGTAAAATAAGACGCTTCTGGTGGAATTTGAGCCAGCAACGTATGTGGATCGGGCACCTCTGCCGGAAAATCAACAACAATCTCGTTCACGGCTCTCAAATCATGCGCCAGACGATATGTGTTATCAGGCTTCTTCACTGGAAGCAACGGTGTGTTGCTCTGTGGATTCTGTACAATTCTCAACACTCCTGCTCGTACCAGACCCTCGATTTGGGGTGCAATACCCCGAACCGCCTCCTCTTTCAGAGGGTACTGATTTTTCCAGGGTGGTACGGTCCCTGGGCGAAGGTCAGCCTTCACCGGTTGTGCTGATTTGACCAGTCCAATATCAGTGCTGTGTTGTGACCACAGAGATTCAGGAACTTGGTTCAGCATGTTTTCTTTCAAATGCTCTGAGTCAGCCTTAGCGCTGCAAATCGTTTCATGAGTCATTCGTACAGTCTGTGGCTGTCCCTGTCCTTGGGCTATAGCTATAATTTTGAGAAACCGTCGGTCGTTACTCCTATAGACGTTTTGATGTTCTTCTAACGGAAAAAAGACCGCTCTGTCAGCCTCCACCATCATTGGTCCGAGGTCTTTTGGATGGTATCCGTCCGTCACTCTCAACGTTATGTGTGGGACGCTATTGGGAACTTCAAATTCTCTGGCCAAATATTCACTCTCGTCAATTCTCATTGCGGCACCCTGTGGCCCCAAAATGATACAGGAGGCACTAAGCGAAACCTGCTTTGGTTGAGCAGCTTGCCATCTCTCAGGATCTATATGAGTAGCATTTTTGAAATATTTCAGTGTACAATGCAGAGGACACTCAGGAGGTCTCGACTCAGGCATGTTTGTCTCAATAAAATTTTTCCACATTTCAATTGGTTGCCACAGGCTGGAGCTAAGGCTTCCAACCCAAAACACCACTGGAACATTAGCATCTATCGTTGCAAACAATTGTCGAACATCATTCGGCATGTCAATTTGGCAACCATCTGGTGTACATCGTATAGTCCAATTCAATTTGCACAATGCGTCTCTTCCCAAAAGTGCGATAGGTGTATATTCTGACACTAGTATGGGAATTACGATCTTTTGATTTTTGTAACGGAGCTCGACTGGTTTTGTGAAAGGAATCAGCTGTCTCATACCCTCAAACCCGATTGTCCGAACTAATTGACCAGACATGGGGAGATGTATAGCATCTTCAGGCCGGATACAGGTGAAAGAAGCTCCGCAATCAGCCATCACTTCAAGTGATCGCCCATTTACTTCCACCATAATCGTTGGATCTTGTTCCGGCCCTGACACTACCAGCTGACACCTCCCACTCGGGTTCTCTGGGCATCCCTAGAACCCAGACACGGGACCCCTGCTGGGGTTCACCGGTCCGCGGGACTGACGTGACTGTCCCCTGAAGTTTCCTCGCACTCCTCTCTGGGGAGCGCCTCTATTGTATCCTCTACATTCGCGAGCCATGTGTCCTGGTCGCCCACACTGGTAACAATACACCTGGTCTTTCATAGGGTCAAGACCGAACCTTTCTCTTTGAAATCGCCCTAGGTTACCTCTGCCCTGTCCACCTCTGAACTGATATTGCTTGAAAACTGGCGGAGGCACTGACGGAACAGGTGTCACAGATGGAAATTGATACGATTGGCATGATGTCTGGTTTGATTGCATTTGTGATGTCTGATCAGGTTGGCTTTCCATCACTACTGCTTGCTTTTTCTCTTTGCGTTTGTTATCCACCAGCTGCAGTTGAGTAAGTTTTCTGAGAGTTTCATGATCTTGGTTTTTCAACTCTTGCTCTTTTCTACGGTATAGTTCAACCTGGTGAGCAATGTGATCAATGTAAACACTCTTAATCATGTTCCCAAGACCAACCACTTCTGCTATTTTACTACGCACCGGCAATGGCAATCCCTTCTGAATTTTAGCTCGAATGATAGACTGCTCCATTTGATTAGCATCGGGATCATTGCCTGTGACATTACGCCACGTTTGTAGAGCTCTTGAAACGTAGCTCTCGGATTTTCTTGTTCACCCAATGGTTCAATGAGGATATTATCAGGATGTATGTTAGTTGGAAACGCGTCTTTCAGCGCCCCCCAAAACTGACCTCTGTGAGCAGAAAACAGTTCAGCATCATTTACTGCGGTTGCCATGAACCGAGGCATGCCAGCCTTCTGCAAAAGGTCTTCCATGGCAGACACACCAATGAGATTAGCTAGGAGCCTTTTAATGTCTCCAACAGCAGGTTGTGTTCCAATCAAAAGTTCCTCCAGTTTTGAAATCCAGGGGTGTGTGCCCTTCCTGAAGGATAGGTAGCTTCTCTAATATATCTGACATATCGGAGTTCTGCCAAGGTTTATACTCAAGACTTTGACCACGAACAACAACAGGGAACATTTTGTTAGCAGAGCCGTCTTTCTTTGAACGCAAGGCGTAGTCAGAAGTGATCAGCCTTGAAAGCCTCCCCTTCTTTAACGACTTACGCCGTTCTTCCATATCCTCCAACTGTCTTTCTAGTATCTTATGAGCTTCTGGAGTTCCCGTCAAGCTAATGTCTAAACGACACTGTTCGATACCCCTCTCAAGATTTCTCAAAGCCCGTTGTTTTTCCTCAGAGGAAGAACAATTGCCGTCTGAGTCTTCATCAGTGACTGACCCTGAGCTGTCATCGGTCAGATCTTGACCAGACTTAGCTTTCTTTTTAGATTTGTTACCCCTCTTTTCAGCTTTAGCCAACATACGCTTAATGGCGGGATCATAGCCACCTATGGCTTCATCCGTACCACTCTCATCATCATCTTCCAGAAGCAGTGTTTTGTAAACATCATCTCGTGTTTTTCTTGATTTAGATTTTGGAGTTGTCGGATAAATGTGCATGACTGTTTTTGCCTTTCCCTTTTCAATAGTTTGGTTGTGATCATCTTTAATATTGTACTTGCCTTTCTGGCTGAGTACAGGAAGTTGTGGATAGATGTCACTGTATTCAGTTTCTGTCTCATACGGTGGAGGGGTTGTTACAGGAGCCGTATGAGAAAAGAGTGTTAATGTTCTCTTCCACAAGCGCCGCTGTTTGTTTTGCGGTTCTTTCAATAATTTCTTTAGCTATTCTTGTTTTTTCTTTTTGCAGCCAATCTCAACTTCTGTCCCTCCTGTTCAAAAAGTTGCAACATTGCGAGTTCAGTCTGTCTTTTTTTCTAAACGAGACTTCCCCTTTTTTCTTTTTTCATTGCTTTATAGGCAGTAACAAGTGTACAATTGTTTGAATCACATCAGGGTTGAGGGTACCTTCAACCGGCCAAGGTTGTTCAATATCTGGCCAACGCTTGTTCCATTTCTTTGAGGCCTCTGGTAGGCCTTTAATAAGGGGATTGTTTTTCTGAACCACCTCAATTGGGGTCATGCGTTTAACCGCTTTACTCTCTGCTTTTGACATTTTGCTGTAGCAGTTGTCTTAGGAAAGTACGGTATATCAATTTCAAACCTTAATATGTAAATGCTGTGTTTATTTCACTTTTAATGTTTAATTTAAATGCAAAACTATTAATTGTTTAACTAAAAAATACAAAAAGAAATAACTTCAATTAATATAGGAATCTAGAAATATAAAAACGTGAAAGGAAACAGCCAAGTAGAATTATAGTAAAGAATTAATAAAGAAGAGTATGTAAATCAAATTAAAAGGTTGAAGAAATTAATAAATTCCTTATAACTTTCAAACAAATCTGGTCTGGCTCTAAACCTGTCCAAATGATCTGGAAAACAATCGCTGTAGATGTTTGTCCAAACAATTATGGTGTGTGTATATATAAATTTCACTGGCCTTAGTGCAAGACCGTTATGTCGCCACCAGCAGATCAATTCCTCCTCTCGTCTGTCCCTACTGGAGTCAAGTTCAGGTGCATCAAAAGTGTAAAAAGGAAACAGAAAAAAATTCAATAATTCATGAACTGTCAAACTCCTTCAACAAAATAAAAGTGCACAATTCTTGAACATTATCATAAATTGTCAACAAACTTCTAATTAATGTGTTATTATCATTGTTTCTATCAAATTATTGTTATTTTAATGTTATTGTTATGATAAACAATCATCAACAGCAAACAGTCATTTAACAATCATTCATAAACCATAATGAGCCAAGTAGATAAACCTGTTGCATTTATGCCCCAGCATATCTCTTCTTAAATTTCAACACACATTAAACAATCAAACACTGATCAGTAAAGGAGAGAGAGAATGTGCGCACCATTTCTTCTCCTGATGAGGGCTGTCACTTCAAAAAGTGAGAGAGGGTTGAGTGGGGAGGGATTCTCCGCACCACCCCTAGAGGGAGCCAACTAGCTCCACCCCTTAAAGTCGAGAACCACTTCCTGTTCACCTCCGATAGTCGGAGAGTGAACATCCGTTCTCGCCAGCTCCAAGCTAGTCACTGGTTGCAGGCCCAACACACAGCTGCAGACTGTGGGCCACGCCCTGAGATCCCAAGGATCCAAATCAACCAACAACGAATATGATAATTTTCAAAATCAATATAAATAAAGTTCTTCAAAGATATTACATAAACATAGAAATCCGCAAAAACAAACTCCTATGTTTCTCAACTTTTCTTGGTTCACCCCTCCTTCAGCATATATGTATATGTGAGTGTGTGTGGTGTGTGTGTGTGTGTGTGTGTGTGGGTGTACGTGGACCTTGCGGTCCTGCTGGATCACTGCCAGTTTCCTTGTCTCCGCACAAACATATATGATATTCTTCACTACCAGGACCACCCTTAGGTCCTCCTCCAGCTTCAGATAAGATCTCAATCAATCTATCTGAGGTACAGAAAGATTTTTCCTTTGTTACTTAGAGTTTCAATCAATTACCCAATTTCTGACAACAACTAGGGTAACATCCCCCAAAAGTCACTTTAAACAAAGAGAGAGAGAGAGAAAGAGAGAGAGAGACGAACAGAACACAGAATCAAATCACGCACACACAGGCCCCACAGACACACAATCTGTCCATGCAGATTTATCCTATTTAGACGTCCCGGCGCCGCTGCCGTAAACCACAGTTTCACGCGACTGTCCGCACTAAATTTACCACCCTGAAAACTGGGCCCCTGACCGTAAAAGAGTGTCTTCAAACGCACTCGTCAGCCACGTCAGAGAGGACACCCCCGACCCGGAGATAACCCCAGGTTTCCAATCCCTCAAAAGAGAGAGACCGGCCTGTGTGCTCCGGGAGGAAACACAGGACTTAGGGCAAATGGTCCTAAACCGCGGCTTTTTTAACACTTTAACATCATTTCCTGGCCGTAACCTGACACATTCCTAGTGTCCACGCGCTCTGTCGCCAATCCTGTACAACACAGTGTACAGACCGAATAAAATAAATTCAGAATCAGCTGTCCTTTTTAGCTGAAGTGAGCCGTGTAATAAACCTCATGGCCTGTCTCTCCTCCAGAGCCACTACTTCAATCTTTCACAAAACACAAAACAAAAGGTCAAATTGAACAATTTAGAAGAAGTATTCCCCAACATCAAACAAAAATGTACATCCACACTAATTATCTTTACGGTGTGACTAAATTACTCCCCAAAAGCTTAATTGAACCAACTATCACCCCAATGTGTGGAAAGTGTGTACTTTACTTGCCAGCTTGGAGCGGAAGTTGGTCCGAGGAGGCAGATGGAGAAGACGACAGTCCCAACCGATCCTGTTCGTGACGCCCATTTTGTTGTGAATCTTCTCCTGGTGGTTGCCGAGATGTGTTGATGATGAAGGAAACTTCGCAGACACCGACTGGTTATCAAAGATGTTTATTGGAGAGAACAGTCAGGCATCAATCGAACACTGCAGCATGCCGAGGGAGGTTCTCGAGGTCCCGATGGTGAAGAACTCCGGGGAGTCAACCTCAATTCCCCCTTCTTATAGAGCCGAGTAAAACATTCTTTTCTGATGACCTCACACTATACCGTATGGTCAACCCAATGGTCTGGTGTTCAGTTATGACCAAAAAAGGTAATGCTTGAAGATGCTTCATGCTATACATCCTCCTAGTGAGGGGTATCATGGGCCCCCAGGCTCCAGTGTTGTCCTTTAGCAGCTCCTATTACCCAAAGGAAGAAGACACCGGACACACATGTGGGGGATGTCCTGACATTGTGCTTAGGTTGGCAGTTAAAACATTAAGGCCTTACAGACGTAAAACCTGCATAGAACCGGTCAGATACTACATAGTTTTTTAGAATTGGCCCCACTGTACATGAAGCATGCTCTTATGTCACCTGTTGGAGCAGCTGTTCTGATGAGAAGAGTTTTCTCTCAAGTTCCAAAGCTCTCTGAGAACCAGAGCCTTAAACACAGAACATTTGTACAATTAGCAACTTTAGCTAAACGAATTCGACGACAGCGGTGGTTTGACAAACGTAGTTCTGCCAAAACCTGCTCGAGAGAATTATTTTATCTTGTTAGCATCTTTTATCTTATTAGCATGTGTTATACTATTTGTTTATGTTACAGTTAGTTTAGAAGTTAGGGATAGTATATAATCTTTAGTAGGAATACACATAAGCAAGTCAGTTGACCTTCATTGACATGATATGCTTAGACAGTTGGAGCCAGGCAGACAGGAAATGGTAGACCCCCATTGTAAAACATGACAGCATAATTTACTGGTGATTGCTAAGTTCCTTGACAGGAATAAGACCTCTGATCTGGCCATCTGAGAAGACAATGGAGAAGAAGGACTGCACCAACACCAAAGGAGGCTGGAAGAAGAAGATGAGGTCATCCAAGAAGGACTGGATTGGACTGAATTAGCATCAATAATTTACAATATGTTTTTCTATAAAAGACTGGGTCAAGGGATAGTTAGGATGTCAGACTTCTGCCTGACATGGGACTCTGTTATTGTAGGGTTATGAACTGGCCCGGAGCTCTGTAATATTTGTATCTTGAATTTATTCTATTCGCTAAATACATTTTGAAATTGGCGTTTGTTTACTTGAAGTCTTCATTTAAAGAACACGCAGATTGGCAGTGACACACGAGAGGTACTGCGATCCAACATTTGGTGACCCCGACGTGATGAAGACAGCAGTTCATCTGAGGCAAAGAATTCAACAACGGTCACTTCGGACAACTGACGACAAAGGGATCCCTAATAAAAGGTAAGTGGACTCTTGATCAGGTGGTAATCAAAGTTCTGCACATTGGCAATTTCCAACAATTTGTCGTCACTGTCAATTGAAGTGTCCTAGTTATAAATTCCAGATACAAATATAAAAAATATTGAAACGACTGCAGGAATTACGGTTCGAGTCCGGAAAATAGACGGTTAGAGGCCGGAAGTGTAGGAATATTGGTAGGAACCAATAAGGGGAACCAATGTGCCGATGTTTTACGTGCTTGGGAAGTACTTGAGGTGTGGATTAAAACAATAAGAAAGGATACACTCGACTCGTCTCGTCTCTCTTAGAGATATACTGTATACAAGGCATAGAGAATTGCTACATGGTGTCAGAAGAATCGAGTCCAGTCACCGTAATTTTCGGAGGCAGAAGAGAAGACGTTTGTTCGGAGCAGAAACGGACGTTTTGATGAGTGAGGGCTGGTCGGCGTTTCGGAGCTAATAAGCGAACTAGCTAGCAGTTAGGTACTGTAGTAGTAGCTTTCTGAAAACGGCCGAATCAAGCTGAAATTGACGGTGCTATTAAGGACTGCATCGAGAGTGATCCTGCATATTTTGTTGACTTGAAAAGAAGATTTTTTTTTTGGAAAAAAGAAAACGACACACAAAGAAGAGGATGGATTCCCTGTTCTCCATAAGCCCACCAGAGAACTTTGACTTCTCAGACTTTCCAAGCTGGCCAAACTGGATCCGCAGATTTGAGAGGTTTAGAGTTGCTGCTGGACTGGACCAAAAAGGTGAAGCCTATCAAGTCAATTCATTAGTTTAGACAGGATTTACGTGAGACAGTGGGTGAACTTCGGAGACAGGTTAGAACAGGCATGGGCAAACTAAGGCCCGGGGGCCACACACGGCCCGTTAAACATTTTAATCCGGCAAGCCAAACTTGAAAAATTAAATGAATAAACCTTGTTAATGTTAAATTTTCACTGCAATTCTGGTGTTTTCCCACTAGAAAAAAGACAGTCAGGAGGAGAGTGATGGTGATATCCTGAAGGATAACAGAACTTTCAGTGCTTTAAAATAGAAATGGTTATTAATTTTTTTTAAAAAGGCACATTTTATTCATTTGATTTTAAGTGTTTTAAGACTCATTCCAAAGTCAGATATTTTGTTGTAATGCTTCTCTTCATTTTCATTTGAAATTAAAGCACATGTTTTCTCCATATCCCAAGATGTGTATTTTTTCTCCAATGAGGTGAGGTTACCAAAGCACTCCATCCATCCATCTGCTCCTGGTCCGGCCCCTTTGTCAAATGTTAGAACCCATTGTGGCCCACGAATCAAAATGTTTGCCCACCCCTGGGTTAGAAGGATCAAACAGGGACAGGAAGAGGTTGAAGATAACTTAGGAAAAATTGGATTTAGAGAAGAATCCCAGGTGGTTCCCCCTAAAATCTCCCAACAAACTACATTTAAAAAAAAAAAACAAGAGTCAAAAATCTGCATTAGACGTCTTTAAAACATTGAGCAATCAAACAAAACAAGTGAAAAGAGCTGATCCCTCAGGAGGATTTGCCAGGGCTGAGCGCAGGGAGGAGAAGGCAAGACTGATTTATGGCAGTGATAGAGGAAAGTGAGAATAAGACAGATAACTTCAAAATTCCGGCTACATTTATTGGAGAATTGGAGCTTCAGGAGCCTGTTGAAGCTCAGACAGAATTATACGAAAAAGATCCGGGTTCAAGTATGGGAAATTATGAATTAGAATCATGGGAAGAGAGTGAGTGTGAGTATAGAGGTGTACCGTTGAAAGGGGCCATAAATAATGAGGGGTCAAATAGGAATACACACGAGGAGTAAGGGGCCCGTTTTAGGAATGCCGCAGTTTCAGGCCCCTCTGATACAGAAAAGAGGACAGGAACCAGTATATGTTCCGTTTGCTATCACAGACATTAATTGTTTAGTGGATAAGATGTCCCCACCCGCAGAGGGAGGTGGCAAGTGGATGTCTACCCTTTTCAGTTTAACACAGAATATGCAGCTGGCGGTGGGAGACTTTAGAGGAATTTTAGGGAGACAGGTCTCTCTGGGATTTGGATAAAGTTGAAATAGCAGCAGGCATTAAAGATAGACCTAATGCTGCATGTTTTGGCCCTTGTGCAACCAGGGTTGGTGAAGCTATGAGACAGATATTTCCAGTATCTCCAGGAGCAATGCAGAACTTAAGATTTACTGTATTTTCACGACCACAAGGCGCACAGTATTATAGGGCGCACCTTCAATTAACGGCCTATTTTAGAAATATTTTCATACACAGGGCGCACCGTGTTATAAGGCGCATAGCATAGAAACTGCGTAGTGCCTGTGGTTTCATGACGCATTCACTAGATCAAGCTGCGCTAAAAGGAATGTCAATAAAACAGTCAGATAAGTCAGTCAAACTTTATTAATAGAATACAAACCGGCGTTCTCACAACTCCATTCACTCCCAAAATGAATAAACAGCTATTTTATTATTTTTCCCGAGTGACGTAGTGTTTTCGCGTAACACAGTTCGTTTAATAACAGCGAGTTATAACAGGCAGTGCAACATTTTTATCACAAGTGGATAGTGGAGTTTAATAAATCTTCGATTTAGTGCAACATTTTTATCACGTAGTACCGTTGCGGTAAATCAAACGTTAGTGCAAACACAATATACGGTAACGCGAACTCTCGAAGTAGTGCAAAGCGATAGCAATAACAATATAACAACAATCAAACGGTAATGTCCATATTCACAGTATGACCAGCCTTGTTCAGTTGTAAACACACAAAAGAAACACGTAAAGCTCACTTTATCAGTTCATTCCTCATCCAGGAATCCCTCGAATTCTTCTTCGGTGTCCGAATTGAACAGTTGTGCGAATACGGCGTCCAACATGGCCGGCTCCGTCTCGTCAAAGTCGTCATCAGGGTCAATGTCGCTGGTGTTGTCTGGCATTTCAGTGACAATCCCTGCCTTCCCGAAAGCTCAGACCACGGTCGATGCCCAGGCATTTACGATCCACTGGCAGATAGTGACGGATGACGCTCGGCGCCGTCTCCCCGTCTTGGTGAACGTGTGTTCGCCGTTCGTCATCCACCGCTCCCACGCAGTTCGCAGTCTAGCTTTGAATGCCCTGTTGACACCAATATTTAGTGGCTGCAGTTCCTTTGTTAATCCACTTCTTGCTTTGTTTCCTCAGAAGCTCCGTTGAGTCTTCTTTACCTGGCGCAGGTCGTCTTGTTGCTTCCTCCACTTCCGCACCATTGATTTGTTCACGTTAAATTCTCTTGCCGCTGCTCTATTTCCGTGTTCAACTGCGTGACTGAGCCTTCAGTTTGAACTCTGCGTCGTAAGCGCGTCTCTTGCAAGGAGCCATTTTTACAGACAGAAATGGTTTGGGACTGAATTTACTGCTGTTACCTCGGCCACGCCTACTGACTACGGTAGCCGCGATTAACCAATATTACCGTAATCCATACAAAAGGCGCTCCGGGTTAAAAGGCGCACCGATTTTTTTAGAAAATTCTAGGCTTTTAGGTGCGCCTTAGTCGTGAAAATACGGTAAGTGGGAGGAAAGTGAGTCGGCACATGGGGGTTCCTTACGAGGTGTAAAGAGGAATGGATGTGTGCCACAGGGTGCCATCCTGGCTCAGATAATTTACACACCACTTTGTTCCGTCAGGCCATAGTTTTAGGACTTCCACAGTCAGTGAAAGAAGCCATGGAAGGAAGTCCTGACCTTCCAGGCAGCACAGCGGAAGTCTGAGACATCTCTCTCACCACATCAACACATTTAAAGTTAAACAGGGAAAGAAAGAGGGGGTGATGACAGCCCAGGAACAGCTCCTAAAAATGCAGTTAGATGAGGCACGGAAAAAGCTTAATGATAAACGAAAGGAAGAGAAACAGAAGGTCCGCAGCAAGATTTTGTACCTATAAACCCACATTGGGTGAGTCCTAGGGGAGGCATGCGTGGGAGACGCGGTGGGCAGGGATACAGCTCGATGGGTGGATACTATGGCCAAGATCAGTGTCACGCCTGTAAAGGGTATGGTCATTGGCGAAGGGACTGCCCAAATCGCAACTATACCTGCCCCAAACCCTCCTTTCTTCAGAACAGGGGGTGTGGACGGACATTTATTGGGGAGAACTTGAGCCTGAGACCTCACCTGGTGTCGGTGTTGTGGCATTGTTTCAGAGCTGGAGGCCCTGGCTGTCGATGCTGAGTCCATTTGCCCCACCAGTTGATCCCTATCATGTCACTATTTTATGACCGTGAGAATAATGAGGTCTATCAGGATGCGTTTAGAGAAAAGTTACAAGGAAATTTCTGGATGATTACATCACTGTGTTTGTTTGTAGGGCCTGAGCAGGTTGACCTTACTGCTGAACAAAATGAGATGGCCGAGGAAGCGTGTCCCCACGTTACCCTTGCCATCCATGCTGAACATCAGGCAAAGGACCTTGGTCCTATGATAAAAAGGTTAATGAGTGTCACAGATTGGAGCTCTACTTAGATTCCTGGCCTGTTATATTCTCCTTCAGAAAAGAGTTACAAGATAATGCACACAACTACTAACTCAGTAATCTTACAGACAGATTCAGAGGTTTCATGGGAGAGAAAAGACTGATCATCTGGACAGTGTACAAATTTTAAATTCACTTCCGGAAACTTTGTGGTCCTCTGGCCCGACAGATGTGGGGTTGTGTCCTACTGTTGAGCCAGTGTCAGTGTCTCGGATTACACCCCTGTCTGGCAGAGTCAATATAAACACAGACCACCTGCTGAGGAAGGCATTCAGGAAACAATAGAAGGGCTGTTAATTTCTGGGGTTCTTGAGTATTCCACTTCAGTATGGAATACTCCGATTCTGCCAGTTGAGAAGCAGGAAAAAGGGAAATATAGGATGGCTATTGTGACAACACCCACAGTGCCTGTTCCTAACCCATATACACCGCAATATCAGCTTTGTCTCCGTCCCATAAATGGTTCACATGTATTGATCTGGCTAATGCATTTTTTCCCCTCTCGACTCTGCTATGCGTGACATCTTTTCTTTCACATATAAAGGCAGACAATTACGATATACACGTTTCATTTTATCCCCTGGTATTTTCAATCAGACATTATGGAAGTTGTTGAAGGACCTCACCCTACCAGAAAGGGTGGTCTTGATTCAATATTTTGATGATATTTTATTGGCGGCTACAGCAGCTGAGTCTTGTTTGCGGGCAACACAGACACTCCTTACGCATTTGTGGGAAAAGGGCTTTAAGGTCTCTAGAAAGAAGCTTCAGTGTTGTCGTCGCTCTGTGACGTTCTTAGGTAGGGTGGTTTCTGCTCAGGGTACAGGTGTATCACCAGCTCATAAATCCTCCATCCTTGAACATCCTAAGCCAGAGACTGTAAAGGAAATGTTGTCATTTCTGGGCCTTGCGGGCCATAGTAGACACTTTATCCCTGCATACTCAGAAAAGACTACACCCCTACGTGCAATGGTGAATGAACAGGGAATGCGTAATTTGACAGCTCGGTTAACCTGGACAACTGAGGGAGAGAAAGCATTCATTGCCCTTAAACAGGCACTCACTACAGCTGCACATCTGGCAGTTCCAGATTACAAAGAGCCTTTCTTTTTGGATGTTTCTGGAGGAGAACATACAGTAAATGGCGTTCTCTTTCAGAAAAAAGGGGGTGAGGAAAGTATTAATGTATGCAAGTATAATGCTGGACCCCATTGAAAACAGGCAGCCATCGTGTGTAAGGCATGTAGCAGGGGTAGCAAAACTTTTACAAAAAACAGCACATTTAGTGATGGGTCATGCTCTGACAGTTCTTACAACACAGTGGTATCATTGGTCAGCTCAGCAGCATTCACCATGACCTCACTTAGGCAGACCAGGATGGACAAGATTTTAACGGCACCACACATAACATACACACATGAAGGGATCAATATGGCAGATGGTATGGGAGAGGGCGAACCACATAGATGTGAGGAGAAAGTGAAGAAAGATGAAAAAAAATCAGAGTAGATCTTAAAACGGAGCCGTTAAAGGATCCAGATGAAATACTGTTCACAGCCGGCTGTTGTTTCAGACACCCACAAGAGGGGCTGAAAGCTGCCTATGCAATAGTTAGAAAATTGGAAGAGGATTTTGAGGAAGTAGAAACAGGAAAGATAACAGGTAAAGAGTCAGCACAACTTGCAGAATTGAAGGCAGTCATTAGAAATATCAAAAGGGAAAGAGAGTGACCATTTATACAGATTCAGCATATGTGGTGGGAGCGATTCACTTAGAACTTTGTCAATGGTTGCGGGCAGGTTTTAACATAGCATCAGGCTCTCCTGAAATGAGGCAACTGACAGGCACTCATGGAACCAGCGGAGGTCGCAGTCGTAAAATGCAAAGGTCATAGTAAAGAGAACTCTCTGGAGGGAAGAGGTAATGAGGCTGCAGATCAGGCAGCAGGTTATAAACCAAGTTAATTTGTTGTTGGCAGAGAAAACAGTTCATGAAATTCTTCCAAGATACGACAAGGAAAGACTTGGTTGTGATCAAGAAGAAGCTTCTCCACATGAAAACAGTTTGGAAGGAAAGGGGGGCTGTGAAAGTTGAAGGAATTTGGCGGGGCCCAGACGGAAGACCTGTTCTCCCGCCCGGTCTGTTAGATGCCGTTTTGGAAGAGGCCCACGGCCTGACACACTGCGGGAAACCACAAATGATGCCTGAAAACGCCAATAAAGGCAGAATATGAGTGCAACATTAGTTTTCAGATCATCCTGGTGCGATCACTTGTGTTTTGGAAGAAAAGTGAATCCATTCCAAACTGACGTTTCCCAGACCTGCAAACACCAATAAAGTCAAAATGTGAGTGCAACATTAGTTGTCATATGATCCTGATGCGATCACTTCTGTTTTTGAAAGAATAAAAAAAGCGCATCTGTTCCCTGACGGATATTTCCTCGACTGTGAAATATCAATAAAGTCAATTTTTTTGAAATACTAGTTTTCATATTATCATGTTGCATTCACTTTAAAAAAAATAAAAAGGTGCATCCATGCTCAAAGTGACGTTTCATGCTCGGGGGGGTACAAGTCATCCCTCTCGCTGTCCACCACTGTGTTCGACAGCTCACTGGCATCGGACATGTACTCTTGGTCGCCGGTATCTGCGGCAGCGGCTGCATCCTCCAGCCGTCCAGCTTTTCTGTCACCACCATCGTTCATTACATTTTTCTGCTTTCTGCGCCGCTTTGTGGGAGCTGGCCGCCATTCAGACACCGGGGGGGGGGGGGGGGGGGGGGGTGTCTGAATGGCGGCCAGGGGGGGCGCTGCCCTCACTTGTACCTGCACCTCCCTCACCCAGCTCACCTGTGCTAACGCTAACCTCACCCTGCTCACCTGTGCTCATTCCTCCCACACCAAGCTCGCCAGCCATTTTCCCTGGCGCCCCGCGCTCACCTGTCTCCTGCCCCACGTCACCTACAGCTTGTTGGATCGCAATACCTCCCGTATGTAGCTGCCAATCCGCGTGTTCGTTGAATGAAGACTTCGAGAAGAAAAGTACCAATTTCAAAATGTATTTGACAATAGAACCAATTCCAGATACAAATATTACAGAGCTCCGGGCCAGTTCATAACCCTAGCAACAACAGAGTTAATTGTCAGGGCACGAAGTCTGACCACCTAACTATCCCTTGGCCCAGTCCTTTATAGTCACACACATGCAAATTCACAATGTCCATGCAATCCAATCCAGATCCCCCGCTGAGATGTCCTCGTCCTCTTCCTCCAGTCCCCTGCGGTGTTGGTAGGGTTCTTCTTTTCCATTGTTTTCCCAGGTAGCCAGATCTCATTCTTCATGCAAATGTGATCATCAACCCCCCTGATGTCGCATTTACAATGAGTGTTTGACACCCCCTGCCTGACTGGCTCCTGAGATAACAATAGAACAAACAACAATCCTGCAAATGGAATGTCTCTGTTTTTATTACATTTACCAATGAGTCTACCTTGCCTAACTTCTAAGAGAAGACAGAAACATATGGTGAAACACATAACAAGATAAAGACAATTCTCAACAAGCTACACCCTGCTCACCGGTTTCACCCATGTTATTTCACTCATTCCATCCCGTCTCACCCAGCCCGCCCAACACTTCAAAAGCCACCCCAGTTGGACCCATTTCCTTCCCCGCCTCACCACTCTCACCAGTCACCTCCACCACCATCTCCACATTCTCCCTCGCTCCACTCACCTCAGTCACACGCACACATTCACTCCGTTTTCTCTCCGCCTTCGGCTCCATCTCCGCGCCGTCCGGAGCAGCGAGGTCCCCCTCCGCACCGCAGACGCCTCGCCGCCGGAACGGCGCGGCTCGGACAAGCCCTGGCCAGATGTCCCTCCTCGCCACAGTTAAAACATTTAAGGGCAGAGGAGGTAGCGAATAAAACGTAATCGAAGTCGTCCACACGGACGACAAAACGATAATTAAACTCTTCCGCCCTGTTGTTTAAAATCATGTGGACCTGCCTGCGATGAGACACTACGTGTCTCAACAATGGCGACCGACACCCCGACATCAACTTCCTAATAGGAGACACCAGTTTCCCATGTCGGGACAGTTCTCCCTCCAGGAACTCATCGCTGACGAACGGCGGCACGTTGGACAAGGTAATCCGTGGCGCCGGCTGCGTCAGCGGAGTCACCTGGACGAACTGCCCCCCCACGGTGATCCCCGTCTCCACTAACCTGTTCGCCTGTTCCACCTGCTCTACGAACAGCACCACCCCCCTGTTCATGCGGGCGGCGGACTTCACGGCGCTGTGACCGATTTCCTGGCCCACAGCCAGAGCCACCTCCTCCACACTGAACACGGAGCCCGCTCCCACCTTCACTCCGTGTCTCCTGCTCAACCCGTTCAAGTTGGCGTCGGCCGCCCCACAAACTCACACACACACACTCGCTAAACTAATAAATGAATACAAAACACACAGAAAATAAAACTATATTCACTAACATTCACACTCACACAGAAAAAGACGGAAATATGAAATGCGTTTTTGCACAATTTCTCATTCGTTCTCTCTCCTGCTCGCGAAAGAAAGCAAGAAAGAAAGCAAGCAAGCAAGAAAGAAAGAAAGAATATTGCGGACTGCGGACAATCATGGACAGTCCCTCCCACCCCCTCCATAACACAGTGGACAAACTGAGAAGCAGCTCAGCAGCAGACTCCTGCAGCCTCGCTGCTCTAAGGAACGCTACAGGAAGTCATTCCTGTCGTCCGCCATCAGACTGTATAACTCATCCTAACCCAGCCAATAACAATAACTGTGTAATGTTTATGTTGTAATTTTATTTCTATTTTATTCTATATTTATGTATATATGCTTATAATGCTTATATGTATATATTATATATTATATATATATATATATATATATATATATATATATATATATAATATATATATATATATAATATATATATATATATGCTTATAATATATGCTGTATATATGCTTATAACGTTCTAATCTTATCTGTATTTATTTATTCTGTTTCTTGTTCGATTGCAATACCTCTCGTGTGTCACTGCCAATCCGCGTGTTCTTTAAATGAAGA
The DNA here is from genome assembly GCF_003711565.1 of Takifugu flavidus. Lineage (NCBI taxonomy): Eukaryota > Metazoa > Chordata > Actinopteri > Tetraodontiformes > Tetraodontidae > Takifugu > Takifugu flavidus. The sequence continues at coordinate 19,107,524 of NC_079522.1, forward strand.
CTTCAAGTAAACAAATGCCAATTTCAAAATGTATTTACAATAGAATGAATTCAAGATACAAATATTACAGAACCCTGGGCCAGTTCATAACCCTACAAACAACAGAGTCAATTGTCAGGGCATGAAGTCTGACCACCTAACTATCCCTTGACCCAGTCTTTTATAGAAAGACATATGTAAATTATTGATGCTAATTCAGTCCAATCCAGTCCTTCTTCTTGGGTGACCTCATCTTCTTCTTCCAGCCTCCTTTGGTGTTGGTACGGTCCTTCTTCTCCATTCTCTTCCCAGATGGCCAGGTCAGAGTTAATTCCTGCTGAGGAACTTATCAATCACCAGTAAACTCTGCTGTCACGTTTTACGATGGGGGTCTACCATTTCCTGTCTGCCTGGCTCCAACTGTCTAAGCAGTATTCATGTCAAAGAAGGGTCAACTGACTGCTTATCTTTATTCCACTTACTAAACATTCTACCATTCCTAACTTCTAAAGTGCTTATAACAGAAAACAGAAACATATGGTACAACACATGCTAATAAAATAAAGACAATTCTCTTCATTCTATACTTTGTATAGGTTGCTACTACAATTCAATTTCCCCACAGGGATGAATAAAGTACATCTTAATCTTAATCCTCAACATGTCTTGTGTTTTCAGAACAATCTCTGCCTGTTCCAGCATCTTCCAAGGACACGAGGCACCGGAGGCCTAGCAGACGACTTATTGCAAAATGCATGTATGTCGTTCAAAACTCAGCATGAACTGTCAGCACTGAGATGATCGTCTACAACAGAAACACACCAGTACATGCTTACATGGATCATAGCAGTGATGGTTAAAGTTGACTAGTTGGATGAATATATGAGAGCCGTAACTCAGAGTTTTAACTTTAGGATTGAATTTATTAATCCTTCAAAGTTCATCTTTATCATTATTTAGCTTCAAGTGGGAAATAGTACTGTCTGTCAAGCTGTAAAAATAACACAAATTTGAAAAATTACCTCGAGGGGACGATTGGAACTATATGCTGTAGCATTTGTTTCAATGGACGTCGCTGTAAACACAGGGTTTCCTAGGACACAGAAGAAAGAAACTGCATTCAACACCACGCCCATTTGGAGTAAAAACGTCATCTGCGTTTTAGGGTTGTTTTTTTTTTTTGCAACACTGCAAGATACGGTTACAATAGATACCATTTAACATTAGATCAAGTTGAGTAAATTGGACATATTGTTAAGTAACATATTAACTAGGTAATTTCACCCCCTTCACAAGTCAGGGGGGCATGTTTTTCATTAAAAAAATGTGTTACCGTCAGTCTGCGGCTACGAGAGGGCAGATAAGCTACAATTTCCCTGTGCCTGATCTGCACCATATTACATCTACGAATGCGCAAACTTGCGCGCTTGCGCGTGTATTTTTCATGATCTATATAAGAAGGAGAAACGTGACAATAACATGGAAATAACCAACTAAAGAATAGAGATAAATCATTTGAAATGTAATAAACATTCAATAATTAAAGGGAAAACATAAACGAATAAATAGATAGAAGATTCAATTTAATTGAATTTCATTCCATTGCAAGACAAACTGATGTTTGTTTTTGTTCACAATGTCACACTATACTGTTAAGTTTAACACAGTTGAATTAAACACCAAACATTTTGATGGCTAAAAGGTTAAAGTATGAGAAATTATTTTTCATTATCCCTATTGTAAAAGCTAAAAAACAACAACAACCACCACAAAAGATCTGAACAGATGGATGCGTATAAAAAAAAATTCAGATTCATTAAAAAATTCCAACAGTTAACTCAATTTTTATCTACACTTCTGATAATTGGCACTTGACACAGAGAATTGTACATTTTTTTTAACTTAGCAAAGTACTCATTGGTCAAACATGGTAATTTAACATCATCTCTGGAAATTGTCCATTCGTTAAGCTACACTGTTCAGATCAAAACTGATCCTGAAACAGTGAATTGTATTGGAATTTCTATTTAGTAATTGTCTGTTTCTGAGAAATAAAAGAAAGAAACAGTCTGGTGGTTGGAGACATTTCTGTGTAAAAGCCAAAGTCTCATTAGGAGCCCTCTGATGGCTCCATATAGTTGGACACCTCGATGAGATTGTGGTCTGGATCCCTGAAGTACAGGGTGGTGATGGTGTCCACAGCTCCAGTCCTTTCCACTGGACCGTCCCCGATCTCAACGCCACAGGCCTAAAAGAACACCGTGAATGAACCGAGTGGACTTTATCTCAAAGTATCACGCAGGAAATGTGGTGGCAGCAGTGGGTCAAATACCTTCAGATGTGCAGCTACTTGGGCCAGAGGGCTTCTGGTTATGGATGGTCAGTGGAGCCTGAAGTTGGATGCTTTGCTTTGGGCTCAAACTCCTGCCCCAGCTGGTGAAGGTTGAACTTCTGCTGGCCAAACCCCAGAGCTTTACGGTTTCCCTTAAAATACAAGACATGTGTTTCGGCGCCGCCGCAGGACACAAATGAAACACCCATAGACTGCCTTCTACTCGCATCTTCTTCAGCCTGACACGTGTTGATATGACCTACTGGTCATGGTGTAGAAGTTGACCGTGTCTGACACACTTCGCACGGTTAGAACTAAATGATCTAAATGGCTCTTGTAGGTCAAAAGTAGGGTTCTAAAAAGCCAATGAAGCGACGCCATTACAGGAGTTATGTGATCCCTTTAGAAAAATAACATCCAGAGGGAAATATTTTCCTAAGTGCCCTGCAGTCAAATAATGGGAGTCTCAGACTTTACACACCCAATGTTTCCAAGGTAGTTTTCTCTGTCAACTGGACTGGGTTTCTTCTCTTGAAGACGTTTCGCCTTCTATCCAGAAGGCTTCTTCAGTTCTGAAATCGCTGGGGAGAGAGCTTGAAAATATATAGCCCCTGTGGACCATTTGCATGCTAATGATCTGGGTGGTCACCTGAGAGTCGTTAGCAGGGTCGTTGGTCGGGTGGGATGGTGAGATTTCTGTCCTCAGTGATCTTGACCGCGCAGTCCAGATCGAGGACTTACTACTTACGTAGTGGAAATTCGATAGATTCAGAGCTAATAAAAATTAAACACATGAGTCAGTCATGAGTAAAAATGGATTTGTCCTTTCACACTACATCTGGTCTTCAATTGCTCTGACATTTATACTGTGTTGGATCTCAACTGTCCTTCACATGAGCGTTTGCTGTGTGGTCCTGCATGTTCTCATCCTCTGGCGCTCCTGGGACACTCACACTCACAGCAGTGAAGTCAGTGGTGTTTGATGGGGAAGGGTTTCCTCCTGATATGTTCTAACATGGTCTCTACATGTTTGTGAATGAAGTTCAGCAGGATTATGGGAATGATTACTGAGGAACATCCAAAATCAACACATGTGTGCACATGAGAGAGAGAGAGAGAGAGATTTCATTCGGAGCCTGAGAATGTCCACCTCAGTGGGTGTGTTGACCTCTTCACAGTCAGGAGGAACATTAGGGCTTATTTCAGTGTCACCCTGCTGAAGCATGTGGAAGTCACTTGATGACGAATAGTGCGTTCTCATCCGCCTGTACATGTGTATTTCATAGACAGTCACGCCAGCATGCTCCCTGTGTTTATGGACTCTGCCTGTATTTGTGTGTGCTCTACATACAGCATCCACAGCCTGGGGAAGACATTCATCCCCTCCTGAGTGTACTCGCTGAGTTTTCTGGGGATTTCTCAGGGCTGAGGCAGCTCTTCCGTTAGGTTTGCACGGATGTCGTCTGGCAGCTCCTGGGAAGCGGTCGGTGTGTGGAAGGGGGGAGTGGATGGAGAAAATAAGAAATAAGAGCTGATTTCACTTTCCAGTCATTATACAGTCATACAGATTTATTTCATAATTGAAAACGCCACTGAACTGAAGCAGGCGAATGTTAAACACTATAATCCTGAAAAACTATCAGATTTTTCTTCCTTGACTCTATGCATACATTCAATTATGCCAAATGTCCAATTTTGTTTCATTGCCGGCTGTGAAAGCGCGATAGATTTGATAAGCATTACTTCTAGCTAATCTGTGAGCAGGCTGCTGAGGACAGATATTTCATTTTAGTCCCTTTACAAGCCGCGAGGTGTGACGAAACTGCTTCTCGTCGCAAGGTTTCGCATTATTTCGGGAACCCGTGACATTGTAATGCTGCAGCGTGCCAGGGGCCACGTCTTTGAACTGCACTGACAAAATCAGCTGCAACGCTGACATGACTCAGGTTTGCTCCCCCAATTTAAAGACTATGGCTCCAAGTTAAGTGAAATTATTTTAGTCACCTAATATTTAGGCGATGCCGTCAAAGCCGCACTCCTTTGCCAAAACTACAGAACATTTTTGTATCTTTCTCCAGAATCCTGCATTTCAACAAGTGCATGGATAGATCTAAAGTCAGGCCAATTTTCAAACCTTTATGCGCCTTAAAAATCTAATATAGATCTCATATGGATTTTCATTAAATATAGTGTGTGGGCTTTAGCCGATTTCAACCAGACTCCAATTATCTACTCTCTTTCTGCTCCTGGTATTCTTTCTCAACTCCTGAAAAAGGTCCAATGAAATAAAGAGCTTTGACAGCCAAGATATATTCACTGTTCAAACTACTTCAAAGAAACCCATTGAATTGTTAATTTTGATGTAGTCTGATGGAGTTCTCTTGTGTCTGAGGCAGCAATTGTTTCTTTCTGACACATCATTTCTAGTTATACTTTGTTTTCAGGCCTTTGTGATGATCATGACATGTCTTTAATGTGTTCAGCAGACCCGAGCTGATCCACAATGTCATCGAATCTATATACAGACATGAACAAAAACCTTTTAAGATCTGCACTCTTTCATTCCTGCCTGTGTGGTAATGAAAATTACTAACAATATCACCGGCTGGGAGAGATAAGAAGGTTCTTGACTTACATCCTCAGCAAAGATGTGTAGCCGCTGCATCATGGTGCGCCGGTGCAGATTCCTGGGCATCATACCGTACACTGCCAGCTTCACAATCTGGTGAAAGGAAATGTGGTGATACTCGGGTTTTGTTTGGCAGATACAGCAACTTTTCAAATAGCAGAAGCCAGGCAGTTCATCTGAGCCTGTCTCTTTGGATGGTTTTCTCCCTCTGCACCAGAGAGATAGAGACAGCGGTCACAACTCAACTGGGCCTCTAAACATCTGAGTATGCATCATGTTTGGCGTGTGTGACAGGAGCTCTTTTACAAAATATGGTATATCAGCCACCACTGTCGATAACAATAGTACATACCGTCAGCATAAATGATAATAAAGTTGTCAGTATACTTATGGATCAGGAGGCTGTGAAAGAAGCCCAAGTGGGTAGTTTTACAACTTCCCAATTTTATTTTAACCTTTTCTTAAAGTCAAATGTCTGGCTCCACACCCATCAGGGCAGAATGTAGGTGACTACAAATTCGGAATTTAATTAGCATTGTTAGCATTAATCGCCAAGAACAGTGTGGAAAAACAAATTCGCAGTCAAGGGTTCTTACAGCAGTTGGGTCTTTGTGGTGCAGCGGTGACTTCTTTGAAACTACCTGAGTAACTAAAGGGGGGAAAGAAACACAGAAATGGGATAAACAGCCATTCATTAGACTGTTCAGCAAACAGGGCAAAGCCACAAATCAATAAAAACATACCACATGGTCACCCGCAAAGGCATTTGAACATTGAGTCTTTTTTAATATATATATATATCTATATCTATATATCTATATAGATATATAGATATATCTATATATATATCTATATATATCTAGATGTTAGGTTCAAACAACCTGAAACACGAGAAAAACAAATGAGGCAAAGACAACAGTTTGAAATTTACTTGCAAGGAGAACGGAGAGATGTGCTCAGTTACAGATCTCCAACACGTTCTGCCGCACACCTACCGCCATCGTTCTTTTATTGAAATGAGGAGGTCCCTAGTTACAGAAGTCCTTCACTGATTTGATTAGCTTATCTCGCAAACAGCACATTCTTCTATATGAGACAGATTAAGAGAACATCTCCTGGGTTCGGCCTGCAGCTCTGTCTCCAGTCAATGCCACTTCTCCAACAGCCGCCGCCGCATTTCTGTCACCCTTGACCAGAGAAATTTGAGGTGACATACCAAGCATCACGAACCTTAAGCATTAGCAAATAATAAGAAGCATTAAGTAATGAGAGACACTATGGCAAGAATAAGGAATATAACAAGGCAAAAGCAAATAAGAGATAACTTTGATATAATGGATCTAACACTTGATATATATAGATATATATCTATATAGATATAATATCTATATAGATATATATCTATATAGATAGATAGATAGATAGATAGATAGATAGATAGATAGATAGATAGATAGATAGATAGATAGATAGATAGATAGATAGAAGAGCTTCTCTTCCAGATTAACAGACAGGAACCCACTATAAAATCATCCATTTATTGAGAGCTAGCTTTATTCTCAGCATAATGATATAGATATCATTCACAACATGAGGTATGTTGTGTAACAGATCAAACTCACTCAGAGCATGATAAATAGGTTTTCCCTGTAACCTAACAGAAGTCATGGCTGCAATCTTCCCAGGGGGCTGCATCCTTGCATCAATCAGAAACCAGGAATGGGCAAATGTTGCCCATTGCTAAATGGGAAAACGGATGTTAAAAAATTACTTTTTAAAATCACTTGTCACCCAAGGTCATCTTGTTAGGTCTTAAGACCTAAATCTCATCCAGCATTGATACACGGGCCTAACAGTTCAAGTGAGCTACTGCAATCATCTTTACATGAAGGACATTTTGCAATGTGACGGTGGTAAAAAGACAAATGATACCTTGGCTAAATGCGTTTAAAATTTATTGTACACTACAAAATTACACAGCAAATTCTTGTAAAACTGTTCATTCATCGTTGCCTGAATTACAAAATACAGCATTACCACAAGCGCTAATCACAGCAAGACAATAGAGATCTGTGTGCTCTAAACATAACTACGTTAAACCTTGTGTGTAAACTACGAAAAGGACTTGTGACAATACACATCTATACAGGATCTCGTAACTCATTGTCTTCTGACATCTTTACAAACTTCTCTAATCTTGACCAACAGGATACATCTGGATGCTGAGCTTGGTTGTCAGCAACTTCAGCACCTTTACGAAACACTCATGTTCTTCTTTTCTTATCAACATTCCTCAAACACTCAAAATCTACATACAATAGCATTTAAAGATAATACTAATAACAACAATAACAATTCTTCTCACATTTCCCTCCTGTTTATCGTTAAATGTGTCTAGATTTTCATCATCAGTATTACATCTTTACATTTTCATGAAATTTCAATGCATTACTTCATTTTCCTAGAAACACATTTCTTACACTCAGAATTCAACATGTGTACAGCTTAAGACATCTTGAACATTTCTTTTACATCTTGTATTACATTGATCCATTCTTCTTCCGATTCCTCTTCATCGTCGTTCAGTAGAGATCGTTCTTCCACCTGCAGCAAAGTACTAGTAACAACTGATCCCACGAGCCAGCCAATGCAACCCCGGACAAGAGGTACTACACAACAAGCTAGTATGGCTAATACTAGCAGTACTATCCCTATCATCATTCCTATCTTGAACAGTAGTTCCCTCCACCCCGACAGCATTTTTGTAAGCCAATCTGATGGGGGACTACCATCGTTAATCATAGCTCTCTGTAGCTTAGTTAAATTTCTCAATGCGCTATCTATCAGGTGACCATCCGCATCATTCTCTGGGATGAACGTACAACAGTAATCTCCTACCATTGCACAAACTCCTCCCTGGGGGGCCGTTATCAGATCTAAGGCCATCCTATTCTGCATGGTCATCAGTCTTAGCGCTGTCATTTCTTCCTTGACTCCTGTGAGAGCAACTTTTGTCAAATTAGTAAACACTTTCAGCCTATAATCAACCGTTTCCAGTCTCAATATGTTCTTTGCCACTCCTACCCACGGAAAAAGGCTAATAGAGACCTTTTCTCCATCTGTCCCGTGTTTAAACTCTTTTGGTACATCTGTGCCCCACACAGAGTCGTGTGGTTTGAACTCGTAATCACTCAAATCTCTCCTGGAACGCAACTGTGGTGCAGATCTAGCATTAGCAGCATAAATTATGACTGTGTGATCCTTGAGATGTACTGGAACACACACTCCTGACCAGTTTTCTGGTAGGTGTGCATACGCATTGTGTCCACATAACCACCATCCCTTATCCACTAATTGCGTACCTTTATCTTCTGGCGTGAAAGTGGGATAGTTGCATGTACAGTTATAACCTTCTGGACACATCTGTGTTGATTCATCTAAGGTAAAGTAACCACAGAGGTGCCGGGGGTCATTAATACACTCCTGTTCACACTGTTCGGAACTTTTATTTTGCTGTAGACACGTTTTCCGATAATACCGATTAGTTGAAGTGTTAAACTTCACATCACGACTGATTTCCAGTGTGCATGCCGTATAAACAACTTTACAGACATCCTTGTGTAATGACCCCAAATCTCTACCACCACTCCGTGCATAACAGTATGTGGGATTTATCGCACCTAGCACAGGGAATCTGAATCTATTGGCCTTCCCTGCCATTGTCCGTAGTGGCTCTTGGGTGCAATTGCTGCGAGTGAACCACGTTCCATCCAACAACTTGATTGCGAAGTTCATGTTACGGCTTAGCCCTATATGGACAAAGCACTGTCCTACACTCCCTGTCATTGGTTCAGCAGTTACTCGCGGTGTATGCACAGAAACTGGTAGCATAGAACAAACATAACGAGAATGATTCCGTGTCCGAGCTGTGAAATTAGCATAGCGCCACCATGTATTCAAACTGTAAGTGTGTGACGACTCTGGATTTTGTTCTAACCACGGATGTTCTAAGTGGCTAACCACGGTGCGTTTAGCGCGCGCGTAGCTCTCATCCTGTCTCAGAGCATCATTCTGTCCCTGATTACCTCCCTCCTGTCGGAAGTTCCAAAGGCCAAAACTCACGAGTCCCGCCGTCACAGCACTCACCACAATCAGGAAGAACAACTTCATTTCCTTTTTAACTCTTCTTCACAGGTTCCGACGGGGTTCAGCCGTTGCTGGACCTATACAGGCCGTCAGCCGTTTACGGAGAGTCCGCCACTGCTCCCTCGCCTTCACCTGGACGAATTTTCTGTTTCCTACAATGGGAAAGGTGTATCCACAACAATTTCCCGTCCACTCGAACTGCAGTCTTTGTGGTCAGCTGTACTTGATAAGGACCTTCCCATCTAGGCGTGTTCCACCTCTTTCGCACAAACTTCTTCACCCACACGTAGTCGCCCGGTTGAATGGGTTCCTGGGGGGTGGAATCTGTGGAAGACCCAGGACTAGGCAGAACATTTACAGCATTCACATATCGGTAGAGTAACACTTTTTTCAGATAATCTGCTATTGTTTCCTCAACATGTTCTAGCTCATTTGTTGTTGCAAAGTATGGTAGGCAATAAGGCCGCCCGTATAATGCTTCACAAGGTGTGATGCCTGTTTTCTTGTGCGGTGTTATGTGCATCCATAATTTCACCAGGTCGAGACAAAACATCCAGTTCTTTCCTGTCTCGTCCATACATTTCTTTAGTCTGTTCTTAATAGTACCGTTGACTCTTTCAACCAACCCTGCACTCTGAGGGTGGCATGCACAGTGATTCTTCAAATCAGTGTCCAAAGTTACTCCTACAGTTTTCACTATCTCATTTACAAAATGGCTTCCATTGTCGCTCCAGATGACCTTTGGGATGCCAAACCTGGGAATGATCTCTCTACATAAGACTTTAGCCACTGTTAGTGCATCTGCTTTTGCCGTGGGGAAAATTTCTACCCACCTAGTAAATCCATCTAACACTACTAGACAATATTGTTGACCTTCACATGGTGTTAGCTGAATAAAATCTAGAAAAACTGAAATGGATGATTTGGCAATGGTGTAGTGCCTGCAGGGGCCTTAAGGGCTCCCTGTGGGCTGTGTTTTACACAAATAGCACATTGTGAACAAAAATTTGAGTATGTATGAAATCCTATAGTATAATAATGTTCATTAACCATCTGTACCATCCCTCCTGTTGAGATATGGCATGGCCCATGGCTCACTAATGCTGCCCATTTATGCATATTCCGGGGAAGGATTGGTTTGTTTCCTATGGTTAATAGTCCTTTATCATCCAGTTTGGCTCCTCGCTTCTTCCACGGCCTTTTCCTTTTCTGGAGCACTTTGTTGCATTTCTTTTAGAATATCGTTATCTGCAGGTTCTAGGCTAAATGATTCTTCCTCATCATTATCAAGAAGTGTATTATTTGCTGCAGCCTTTGCGGCTTTGTCAGCAAAGGCATTGCCTTGTGAGACTGCATCTGTGTTGTTAGTATGTGCAGTGCATTTACATACAGCTATTTTACGTGGCTGCTGTACTGCAGCTAATAACTTTCTTAGCAGGTCTGCATGCATGACCGGTTTGCCGGTCGACGTTTTCATCCCTCTCAAATTCCATTGTTGAGCAAACACAAACAGCGTGGAAAATGCATATTGACTATCTGTGTGGATGGTAACATCTTGTCCTTTGCTTAATTCACAAGCACGTGTGAGTGCGACGAGTTCTGCAGCTTGAGCAGAATAGAGGAGGAAGTGAAGTGATTTCGCCTCCACCACCTCAGTTGCCGTAACTACTGCATAGGCAGTTCTAGTGCGTCCACAGTCATCCTTTCTCGATGATCCATCCACAAAGAGTGTCTGTCCTGTAGTCAACGCGACATCACTAAGATCTGGTCGCGGCAGGACCGTAATGGAGACCTCATCCAGGCAGTTGTGCTGGTGTCCCTCTTCTGCGGTGGGTAGCAGCGTTGCTGGGTTTAGGGTCGTGCAGCATCGAATCGTCAGATTCGGCTGAGACAGCAACACTGCCATGCAGGATAGATGACGTGCGGGCGACAGGAACGCTATCTTACTTTGTAGCAGCAGTATTGACACTGCATGTGGAACTAGCAAAGTTAGCTCATGATATAGCACCATTCCTGCGGAGGCTTTCACTGCCTCAGATGCTGCCACCACCGCTTTAACGCATGGTGGGAGTGCACAAGCTACGGGATCTAGCTTGTAGTAGGCTACTGGCTGCCTCTTGTCTCCGTGCTTCTGCAACAAAACTGAAGTCATAAAATCACCCTTGCAGTCAACAACCTGCTCAAAAGGCTTCTGATAGTCTGGCAGCTTTAACACTCCAGCACCTACAAGGGCCTGTTTCATGTACATAAATGCTTCTTCAGCTTCAGGGGTCCATGTTAACACAGTCATTGCTAAGGGATTATCATACATCAATGCTTGTAAAGGGGCAGTTATTTTCGCATAATCTAAGATCCATGATCTGCAATAATTCACTAGTCCTAAGAATGACATCTGCTTCTCTGTTTTTGGTTTCGGAGCATCAAGTACTGCTGTTTTCCTCGACTCAAGAATAGCTCTTCCATTGTGTCAGAACATGGCCCAGATAAACCACTTCCTGCTTCACCAGTTGCAGTTTGCTTTTGCTTAATTTATGGCCTTGTGAGGCTAGCCAGTGTAGCAATGCTAGCGTGTCTGACCAACAATCTCCCTTTGTTTTTGACGCCATGAGGATGTCATCCACGTAGACGAGGATTTGACTTCCACACGGAGGTTTAAACTTAGCTAATGATGACATCATTACCTGAGAGAAGATTGTGGGACTCTCACAGTAGCCCTGAGGTAACCTTGTCCAGGTGTACCTTCGTCCTTGAAACGTAAATGCAAACCAAAACTGGCTGTCTGGATGTAATGGTACAGAGAAAAATGCATTGGATACATCTATCACCGTGTACCACTGATGTTCAGGGTTTAAGTCATTCAGCAGAGTGTATGGATCTGCGACTAAGGGAGACCTAGGGACCACTGCAGCGTTTACAGCTTGCAGGTATTGCACCATCCGCCAGCCGGTAGATGGTGGTGACTTCCTTACTGGAAATAGGGGTGTATTTACAGGAGACTCAGGACACTCTGATGACCCCTGCTTTAAGCAGTGAGTTAAATATCGGAACAATACCCTCCTGTGCGTCAGTCTTAAGGGGATATTGCCTCTGAAATGGTTTATAATCTGATTTAGGGATTTTTACAGGTTCTGCTCCTTTTATAAGACCTACCTCCGCAGGTCCTTCCGATCATAATTCAGGGGGGAAGGTTTTTCAGCTTCTCCTCTTCCTCCTGCGTGAGGAAGATGTTTTCTTCTCATGAACTCTGGTCTGTGAGGTGCGTTGCTGGATGTGTCAGCAACCATGTTTTAAGGGGAATACGCCACACCTGGAACTGATCATTAAAATCAACCTCACCCTTAGGCCTATAGGGCAGGCTGCTCCAGTGTTTTACGTCACATCCCAAGTCTTGCCATCTTTTCTTAAGCGGTTTAGCAATAGAAACATGTGGTACAGAACCTGACACTTTGAATAGCGCTGCTGCTTCGGTGGAAAGGCTTCCTGCCATGCAGACAGCTGTCTGACCACACACACACACGTGCATAATTAAATCCCCACATGGTGGCCGTGGAGACCCCAGCTGTGAGCCCCCAGGACCGGCCTGTGGACCCGCCCCCTGCAGAGGTGTGTGAGAAGGCGGAGCCTCCTCAGGAAGCCTGATCCGGCCACATGGTTCCTGCCCTCATCTTCACGTGTCAGAAAATAAATCATTCCAGGAAAACGAGTTCTTTAATTTATTAGCTTTATTGTTAAATGGAACAGTCACTTGAGGGTTAGGGCGAGTCTTCATCGCTGGCAGCGGCGCCTCAGCAAATCCTTCAGCAGACTCTGAGGAGCAACGTTCACGCACGTCTGTCACTTTAGCTTCAACGTAGCATCAATGTCAAGATGCTTACCTCTAGCTTTTGGAGCTGATGCCAGGCGACGTCGTCCAGCAGGTCCAGGTTGACCTCACCCTTGGTCTCCTCTGAAAACGTGACTGTCTGAAGAAGACGGACCCTTTAGTTGACAGCTGCTCTGAAAGGTGGCTTTAGCGCCACCCGGCGGAGCCAAGACACACTGCAAATATCACACATTTTCCCCAAAGCTAACACATTAGCATCCATGAAGGGGACCAGTGGCTCGGCATTGGGACAGTGATTAGCATGCTAACATTAGCTCTTTAAATCTTGTGCAAATATCGATCATTTCTAACCGGATCGGCACCCGAAACATCCAAACAAAAGCAAACTAAGAACCCACTGCAGTGGGCAGAGGGGGCAGTGCATTGTGGGATATGCAGTCCCTGTAATGATCATCCAAACCACCTGGGACTCAAAGGAAGGTTAACGACAGCGGCGGCAGTACCTGTCCCTGCGCCGTGGTGATGGTAATGAGAGCAGCCGAGGCCGCCACGGTGCAGTGCAGATCACCAGCAGAGGCCACAGACCTGGAACGAGATCAACCAATCAGAGGCGCCCAGGACGACGCGACCCCGGCACCAGAAACCACACCTGAGTTTGGCATGCGCCCTAGTCTTGGGCTCGCTGCTCCGACTCCTCCTGGCTGTGGCCGACAAACTTCTGCATGAGTAGCAGATTCACGTCAGCATTTTCAGATCAAAGATGGCGATCAAAGATGGCCACCGCCTCACCTGAGGTTTCCAGTGCTGCTAGTTGTGGCCAGGGTTTTAGCTGCTCTTCCTGCCTGCTCAGGTTAAACAAAACCATTTTACACAGTTCACCCCAGAAACCCCTAAAATAGCCGAGGTCACCTTGGAGGTCTTGGCAGACGACCTCAGGGGGAGGGTGGAGGACGAGGATGTGGAAGCCTGGGCGTCACCTCTGTTACTAGGACCCCCCCGGAGGGACGGCGGCACCACCACGGACTTGTTCTGCACAAACACAAACCATTACACAAACGCCGCCATAACGCTCAGGCGCCAGACCGGACCGACCTTCGGGGCGATGGACGCATTACGCCTGGGCAGGAGGGACGGCGGCACCACCACGGACTCTTTCTGCACAAACACAAACTGTTACACAAGCCACCATAAGGGGGCGCTCAGGCTCCAGACCGGACCGACCTTCGGGGCGATGGACGCACTACTCCTGGGCAAAAGTTCCTCCTCTGCGGAAACAAGGACGAGTGTAGTCAGAGGAGAGAATACTGAGGAACGTGAGGAACCCACCACTGGTCAGGTCCCCGATCCGGGTGTTCCGCAGGGGCAGTCTGCGCCGGTTCACGGGCAGTCTGCTCCGGTTCACGGGCAGTCTGCTCAGCTGCTTGCGCTGGCTCGTTTCCTCCTGCTTCTCGTGCAGCATCTTTTCGTCACGTCTCACTTCGCGCGTCCCGAATCGCTTATAAAGCACCTGCGAACGTGATGCCCCGCCCACCCGAGGGAGTTTCCGGCGGAAGCTTACTGTTAGCGCACTGTGCTAACTCAATAAATTATTAAAATGACAGCTACGTCGGTCGTTAAAAGTAACGATGTTGATGTGACGTAGATAAAATTCACCGGTTAGCTTTGGTGACGCAGCCTGTGAATGAACGTGTCAAAACAAGATGTTTAAACAAGTATTTTGCTTTAATGTTGGATATTTAATGAAGAGCTTTTCCCTTCAGCTGTCACAGCTGCGGCCAATCCCGCCCGTGATTCCAAGTTCGCCACCTGTGACGAATCAGGACCATAACGAGCCCCCTTCTTAGTTCCCGGAGTTCCGCTGCCTCCTTGCCAGATCGTCGTTTGTGGTTCTGATGACTTTCCAGCGGTTTCCTGCCTGCCTGCCTGGTTCCGACTATTCCATCATGCCGGCTCTCCGGTGAATCCTGTCTGTTCCTGACAGTATGTGGGTGAAAAATACAGGTCAGTTACACGTTGGTGAGGTTTGACCAACCTGTGTGGAAGGTTGACACTAACCAACGGCCTGAACTTGTCGTGATTTCACCATTTACCAAGAGATCTAAAGCGGCATTACAGCCGTCACAAAGGTTTTCTTGCCTTAATGATATTGAATTTTTAAGGAAAATTGACACTGTTTTAAAAGACACTTGTTTTACGTAAAAAGACATTTCATTTTCCTAATGTGGCAGCATGGAGTTAGAGGTAAGAGCTTAAGACCGAGTCCGAGCCCGACCCAACCCGAAATTCGGGTCGGGCTCGGGCTTAAAATGCGTAAAATGTCAATCATTACGTTCGGGTCGGGCCGGGCTTCTCTCTCGCTGACTTTTTTTTAAATAAATATTTGTTTATAAAAATATACACTAAAACGATGTGTGGATACTAAACTAAGGAATACTTATTATAAATAAATAATTTGGATAAAACAGAGAAGGCGCTGTATGCTAATTGCTATTTAACTACTAAACAGAGCCAGACCATGCCGTGCGCACGTGAATGCCGCGGTCCCGCCCTCTTTTTAATTTTCCATCCATCTGAGGGTTTATTTATTTCCCTTATTTCACAGGAATAACACGCACTTTACACCGAGGTGACCGCTCTGGACCACCTACCTCAGCGGGTCTGACTTCTCAAACAGCAGCTGGTCCAGAAACATGTATGAATGGATTCATCCGTGCGCGCAGTCTCCAGCGGAGGATTTTTCAAGTCTGTTTGTTTCCGCCTTTAGTAACGAAGACTATAGTGAACCTGCTACGCCCTGGAGGCTTTACCCCAGATGCCCTTCCTCGCGATCTACAATTCCTCCTCCTGAATCCTCACAAATAAAATATAAAATTTCGGGCTCAGGCCAGCAAATCAAGTTAATTGATCGGGCTCGGGCCGGGTCGGGCTTTAATACCCGCGGGACTGGGTCGGGTCGGGCTGGGTTTTTTAGGCCCGATCTTACCTCTACATGGAGTTCATGCGCTGCCGATCACCTTAATTGTTCGGGCAGTTGCAGCTGTAGCGTTCCCCTTTAAAAGGAGACTGTGCTGCACTGGCTGCTCTTGTTGTCGAGCTTTTGGGTGCCACGCCACAGTTTACTCGGTCCTCCTCATTTGATTGCTGTGCGGTCGGGCTGTGCTATCCCATGCGCACCTGGGTCTGCTGTCATCAGAGCTGGGGAGCCGTGGGTGTCTTTGGTTCGTCGGCTGTTCGGCCCTGCTAGCGGGGACGCTGTGGTGGCTCGGTGTGCGTCTCCATTTTAGAGATTTCTTTCCCTTACCTGACGGTACGTAGCGGCTGCTTTTAGCCTCATCATATGGGAACTTGTCAGCAACCTAAAACTGCTTTCTCTCTTAACAGAAATTGCTACAGGTGCCGGCTCTAGTGCGCTTTCCTCCCGCTGCTGTTTTGCCCTCCGCATCGCGTTTATCGCGTATGCTCCCGACTGTCACTCCTGTCTACCTTTGCGAGGTATCATCGTGTGGGGTCCAAGCTAAAGTGCGAGTGAACTGCGCCTTTAGGAGGACTAGGAGTGCCTTTATTTTGGTTTAATGTTTTGTTGCGGGGGTTATTTTGCATGTCTATTTGGGTTTGACTAAGTGTGCTTTTTGCTCGTGTGGGTTATTTTTGCATGTTTGGTTAATTGCGTTATTTGTGTGCTGTGGGTTATTTTTGTATGTTTATTTGGGTTCTATTATTGTGTACGTTTTCTAAGTGGTGCCGATCCTACCCTGTGGGGTGCAGGTGTTAAAGATGATTGATAAATCTTGAATATGAATTTAATATCTGCGCGATGGGTGTGAGTATTTTAGCAATTGTTAGCGGATATCTGAAAATAAAGGTATTAATTTTGCACATTGGACCAGTCTCTTATCCTCATTAGAAAACACTTGTGCGCCCTTGATGATTCTCCAGGTGGAATTCCTGGGGTGGCGTTGTCGACTTAGAAAGGAGATATTCTGGGCCCCGCCACACTAAAATATAAAAACCAGACAAACTATATTTAGGTCATTTACAACATTGTATATGGTAAAGCTGTCATACTTACAGCCTGAAGCCCAGCTCCACAATCAAGCTGACTTGCATGTAACCATGCATGTGGAGCGTACTGGTGGATTCTGTAAATCAGATTCACAAGGCACACTAAGCTATGCAGCGCAGTTTACTAAACTTAAAGATCCACAAATGATTGTGGTCATCCAAGAAGGACTGGATTGGACTGAATTAGCATCAATAATTTACATAAGTGTTTCTATAAAAGATTGGGTCAAGGAATAGTTAGGTGGTCAGACTTCATGCCCTGGCAATGGACTCTTATTGTAGGGTTATGAACTGGCCCGGAGCTCTGTAATATTTGTATCTTGGTTCTATTTGCTAAATACATTTTGAATTTGGTATTTTTCTTGTCTTCATTCAGTGAACACGCGGATTGGCAGTGACACACGAGAGGTACTGAGATCCAACAATTTGGTGACCCTGACGTGATGAAGACAGAAGTCATCTGAGGCAAAGAATTCAACAACGGTCACTTCAGAGGACAACTGATGACAAAGGGATCCCAAATAAAAGGTAAGCAGACACCTGTTTAATCAAAAGTTCTGCACATTGGCAATTTCCAAAATTTGTCGTCACTGTCAATTGACGTGTCCTAGTTATTAATTCCAGATTTTGTGTGTGTGTGTGTGTTGTGGTGTGTGTGTGTGTGGTGTGTGTGTGTGGTGTGTGTGTGTGTGTGTGGTGTGTGTGTGTGTGTGTGTGTGTGGTGTGTGTGTGTGTGTGTGTGTGTGTGTGTGTGTGTGTGTGTGTGTGTGTGTTGTGTGTGTTGTGTGTGTGTGTGTTGTGGTGTGTGTGTGTGGTGTGTGTGTGTGTGTGTGTGTGTGGTGTGTGTGTTGTGTGTGTGTGTGTGTGTTGTGTGTGTGTGTGTGTGTGTGTTGTGTGTGTGTGTGTGTGTGTGTGTGGTGTGTGTGTGTGGTGTGTGTGTTGGTGTGTGTGTGTGTGTGTGTGTGTGTGTGTGTGTTGTGTGTGTGTTGTGTGTGTGTGTGTGTTGTTGTGTGTGTGTGTGTGTGTTGTGTGTTGTGTGTGTGTGTGTGTGGTCAGTCAGTGTTGTGAGAGAAGGATGGCTTTTCAAGAGGTGAGGCCGCCGTTCTGGGGCTTTTATCCATTCAAGTGAATTTATAACATGTCAGATTTAATGCTGCATCAGAAATATCAAATGGTAATTAAAGTAGTAGAAGATGTTAGACAGAACCACACCGATGCTTCTTTCCACTGATGGAGGACAAATCACAAAGCTTCCCTAAAAGATGTTTGTCAATTATTGAAGGGCAATGATTATAAATAGGATGAGACAGGGCGTTGAAGGCATCGTGAGGACTCTCCCAAGGAGCTGCAGCTATAGGGCAGCATCCCCGGAGCCGGCCGAGCCAACATTAGCTTTACACTCGGTGCTTAAAGAACTCGTTATACATCATGCTCGGAGAAAAAGCTTTGTTTGTAGCAATGCTGTGATGTAAAGCTGTGCAGTTGAGACAACTATTCAGGAGCTGGGGTCAGAAAATGAATATGTTGCCATTGCCTTTTGCAAAATGTGTCACCATTTTAAAAACGCTGTTGTTGCTGCTTCTGCAGGCGAATACATTAAAACCTGGCGTCCTCGTTACTTCATCTTAAAGAGCGATGGGTCCTTTATTGGTTACAAAGAGAAACCTGAAGTGTGTGATCACAGCTTACCACTGCTCAACAACTTCTGTCGCAGGACCGTCCCTCAAGTGACAAATCGATCAGTCAGTGGTGTGTAAGCGCTGCAACCATCTTAAACCGCTTGTTATTTTTTGGGGGCCTCCAGAATGCCAGCTGATGACATAAGTAAGGAGGGGATCACAGACGGCGCTACCATGAAAACCTTCTGTGGAACTCCTCACTACCTGGCACCAGAGGTAACTTATCAATAATACCAGTGGTTTTATGGAACATCTTTTTAATGAAAAGTGCTGCTGTAGTTCCACACAGATGGTGATTGTAGTCCCTTAAGAACCTGAAAAGTCAGTCACATGATCAGGAAACATAAAACATGGGTATTCAAGAGTGATGTCATGATGGGAGCATAAGATGTAATCAGATAAAAGATAACAAAATAATCCTCTCTTCAATATAGAGGAAAGAATGGGACACAGCTCCTTCTAGACATCATGAAATGAGCCCTTTAGGATACAGTTGGATCAGTCTGAGTTGCACTTCACCGTTGCCCAAAGCATTGCGCTTGCCTTTTCCATGTACTGATGCTGTGTTCCCCCTGCGTCCGGGCATTGTGAGAAGAATTATTGTTATTAGTATTTTCTTTAAATGCTATTGTATGTAGATTTTGAGTGTTTGAGGAATGTTGACAGGAAAAGAACATGAGAGTGTTCTGTAAAAGTGCTGAAGATGCTTACAACCAAGCCCAGCACCCAGATGTATCCTGTTGGTTAAGATGTCAGAAGACAACGAGTTGAGATCCTGTTTAGACACCCATTCTGTTTGCCCCAATAAAAGAGGTGAGCGAGCAGCAGACAAACAGTTGATAGAGGAAGCTTGAACTGCTGCTCAGCTCTCCCTTGCAAGGAACTCCTGTTTGCGTGGTTGATCTGAGTCTAGTGAACGAACAGCACGGGTGATCAAAACTTCACCCTCACAAAATTTGGTCCTTCGAGCTGGATCCCAAGACCTGGAGAGGAGCGCTGTGGGACGACCGAACGCCGAAGTCAAAAGACGTCCGAAGTGAAAGACCTTTCATCACGAGTTGACGGAAGGCCGGTCTTCATCCCTCCCAGGACGCCAATCTCCAGTAACGGGAAGGAGGCACCAAAACAACTGAGAGAAACCATAGATGCAACGGAGTGAGTATAAGACACGAAAAGCGCTACACGGAAAATACTGCTGTATTACCTGCCTGGAGAGAAGCAGAGGCAAGATACACCCGCCTCCTCGGAGGTAGAAGCTTGGTGTATACTCTCCTGATTGAGAACGATTGACTATAAGGCCACGGCAGAGGGACTGAACTAGATATTCAGTAGGGATTGAGGGTTGTTCAGTTGGGAGATCAGAAATCTCCACCCAAATACATAAAAACTGATAAAGTGCAAACATGGGCAACCAACATTCCACAAAAGGTGCTGAATTTGAAATCCCAGCATCATGTAAACACATGGAAGACAAATATCCAGGTTCATGCTCATATGTTCAGCCGTGGATGACTAAGTTTGATTGGGATGGTAACTTAGACAGGCCAGGCAATATTACAAAATTAAAAGATTTAATAGAATATGGAAAGAAACATCCAAAGGTAAATGTGGGATTGACACAATGTCATCTCTGGCTCACGGAGTCAAAATATAGAAGAGAAAAACAAAATCAAGAAAAAGAGGAGATTGGGTCCCAGTGGATCCAGCCACTCAACAACCATGGCAGCCTGGCAGCCAAGAACTAAATGACAGACTTGACAGACTGTACGAGCGCATGCGAACTACTTTTACCAGACGAGCTGACTACAGCGCCATTACAGCCACGAGACAAAAGACTGACGAAAGTTTTGAAGACTATAGTATGAGAATGAAAGATGTGTTCCGAAAAAATAGTGGAATTCCGTATGCGGAAGAACCAGAAGGTCCCCACCAACAGCAGTTAAAGCAAGCTATACATGAGGGATCGAAACCAGAGATAAAATCATGGGTAGAGACAGTTGATTTCGGAACCTGTCCCCTAAACCGCTATGAACAACATGCTATGCATGCTGAAAGACAATGCCAAAAGAGTAAGAACCAATTAACAGGCATGTACAATAGTGAAACATTAAATCCCAAACTATGTACAGTAGTGCAACATTAAATCTCAATGTTAGAAGTTATAAGTCAATATCTGGCTGGATAGGTCGTACCAGCGGCCTCTGCTGGCCGAGTGGAGGAGTGCAAAAAGCTTACAGCACCTGGTATTCCCAGGCGGTCTCCCATCCAAGTACTAACCAGGCCCGACCCTGCTTAGCTTCTGAGATCAGGCGTTCTCAGGGTGGTATGGCCGAAAGCAAGAGCAGGTGTAACAAAATAGCCTTTTGAAGATAATATACTCAAACCTTTTTGATCAAACACTTATGGTGGCGTTTGTAGATTTAGCTTTGTGACTGTACAAATGTCAATGTTGGAGCAGCCTCCAATCCATTCCCCACAAAAAGGGTATATAGCCTATGAGCGTCATATCATCAAATCTACCTATAATGGCTCTTGGATGAGAGGTGAAACGTCTTTTAAAAAA
The DNA here is from genome assembly GCF_003711565.1 of Takifugu flavidus. NCBI lineage: Eukaryota > Metazoa > Chordata > Actinopteri > Tetraodontiformes > Tetraodontidae > Takifugu > Takifugu flavidus. Next base: position 19,128,737 of record NC_079522.1, read on the forward strand.
AAAAAAAAAAATCAAGATTCAACTCCCATAAATAAAATCAAGTTCAAAGCAATGTGCACTGGCCGGGAATCGAACCCGGGCCGGTGCGGACCAGTCGAGAATCGCTGTCACAGACCCAGCAAATCAGATCGAAACCTCCTGAAGACCCCAGAGGGAGAGTTCGAATCCTGCTTTGGGCATTGTCAAATGGAAGATATGATTGGAAAAATTCACGGTAATAAAAATGTTTAAAGAACATAGCAGTTTCTGTACTGTCTGTGAGATTTATGAGCCACAAATGCTGCTCTTTTTTTGGAGAACAGCAGTCTATTAAACTGTAGTTTATCGTAGCATAGCTTGACAAATTCTAAATTGCAAGTAGCAGATATGAACAAGGAAATGCTACCTTATCTGCTTATTCTGTAACAAATAATCTGAGGAGGTGGGGAGTTAATTCAGTTGGGGACAGACAGATGGAATATTAGTGTTCCACTAATATTAGTGTTACTCCCAAAATTTGTCTTCAGTGATCTTATTAATCTGTCACTAAATACTAAGCTGAGCGAGTCCAAACGCTTCATTTTGCTGTTCATCGTATCTGTGATATGGCTGAGCGAGACTGATTCTTATGGTGTCTAATTTACGTTCAGCCTGGACTAACGTTATTAGTCGTAGTCTCATATTCTCTGGCCCTTTAATTTGCCTCAGATCCCTGAAGCGGCCCCAAGTCCAAATAAATTGAATAGGCCTGCCCAAGAGTGTATTTGAGACCCTCATTCGATTTCGTTTGGTTTCTCATAGTTTTGTTACTCCGTAGTGCCGCTCCTTTAAGAGTTCCAGTAGGTTGATGGCACCGCTCTTTTGGCCAAGTAGACTTACCGTAGTTTTCCTGTAGCAAAGGAAGAAAAGCGCGAAGAAAGATCTGTGGCAAGCTGTGTTTTCTCTTCATCGTTCACCTTTGTTCTGTTGGATCCCTAAAAAAACATGCCTGTAAGTATTGCTTGCTTTTTAAAAAATTGATAACTCGCCTATGGTGGATTTTTGGAACTGCGCTTAGTGTGCCAACTGAAGAACGCAAGCCGTGCTAACTGGTTAGCAGGTTAATGGGATGGCAATGTTATGTTGGCATTATGCTAATCAATTTTTATTTATATAGCGTCTGTTACAATCAAAATTGTTTCTAGGCGCTTTACACAATCCCAGGGCCTAACCCCAAACAAGCAACAGTAGAAAAGAAAAACGGACCAGGCTCATGTAGGGCTGGCTAGAGGAGAGGACTTGGGTTGGGTTGGGTTTCTGGAGGCCTATAGCAGCTTAACTAAGATGTTAACCTAATTTGTCTATGATAGTAAGTGCAACTACAGAATTGGTGATAATAAGCTTTTTCAAAGAGGTAGGTTTTAAGCCTAATCTTGAAAGTAGAGATGGAGTCAGCCTCCCGTACCTGGACAGGGAGCTGGTTCCACAGCAGGGGGCCCTGGTAGCTAAATGCTCGCCCCCATTCTACCTCTAGAGACTCTGAGGACCGCAAGTCGAGCAGCATTCTGAGAGCGGAGCGGTCTATTGGGCTGGTAAGGTGTCACTAGCTCCTCCAGGTAGGATGGTGCTAGGCCTCAGCTTCATCCTACCAGTGCCCCCTGGAGCGAAGCCATCCAAGGAGATCCCAGGTAGAGAGGGTTAGATTAAGGTTAGGTTAGGACTAGGGCTAAAATTGGGTTAGGATAAAAGTTAAATCATGGATAAAAGTTAAAATGAAAACAGAGAGCGGGGGAGAGAAAGTAGGAATGAGGGTTGTTTTTTTTTTTTTTTTTTTTTAAAAGGTAAGTAAGGCCATTTGGATGTGTAGTACCTCATTTATAAATGCAGCCTCTCTCCTTCTCTAAGCCGTGGACCAGTGTGGACTGTACTCTAAAACCAAGGCTTGCAATGCATCCCAGCCAGGGGAGATGATGTGCTGGACAACATGCCGCTCAGTGTTTTCTCATTTCATGATATTATGGCAAGTAGACGTATGTATTGTCAGTCTTGTTTCTCCCACATCTTTTTTTTTTTTTTTTTTTTTTTATCAAATTGTATGCAACACATTAACTATTCACAGGCTTCTTTGGGGGGGGAGTTTCCTTGTGTTGCAGTTCTGAATACTTTTTGCTTTTGGGAATCAAATACCTATTGTTTAAAATAATGGTTCTGTGGGCCGTGTTTCCAATCAATCTGTGAAATGACCTTTGATCTAGTCTTTGAGACTTTTATTTCTGAATGCAGAGATTATTCTCTGAGGATGAGTTGTGTTTGTAGTGAGTATTGATATGGAATAAGTACATTTCCCAGCAGGTTTGACATGTTTGTGTGTTAAGTTCAGTTTGCAGAGGAACATATTAAAAGACAGTTTGTTTGACACAGAAGCATTGTGGTAAATTTCATCAGCGCCACCTTTCGGTCTGGTTATGGTACTGCACCAACACCAGCCGCCAGTTCTTCGCACGGAGCCTAAAAAGGTGTCCATTTTCTCCCCGTGGCGCCGCCAACGCTGAGCTTACTACAGGTCTACACGGGTATGATGGCCCGAACATAGCAGCATTATCAAAGGGCAGAGTCTCTATTGCTTTGGCAAAGATCAAAGGCAATTTATTTAATGAGGGTCAGAGCCTTAGCCTAAATAAAGTAGCAAAGCTCCAGATTTTTAGTTAAACCAAACCAACTAAGAGACAAACAAAAGAAACAAGCTCCAACATGGTTCAAGTCAACGTTGAAGTAGAAGGGATGAACGGCGCCTTCTACGAGGTGAGGCGCTGCTCAATTTAGAGATGATCTCAGCAAAAGCACCTGTATACTTAATATTCACTAGCTCACAGCTGGGATTTCACACATTTGTTAGTTCAATACTCAGTTAAGAATTGTAAACTTTAACCACCATGTGTTTGAATGTTGTCAATACTGTGACTGGTTCTTTCTCTTTAGGCCCAAATCAAGTCCATTGCTGGAAAGCTTCTGACAGTAGTTTCTGAAAACAGGTAAGTGTAATGCTTTTTCTTTAAACATCTCAAACTTCTGGAGTGTATTGATGGATTATTTGTTTTGATTAACATATTATCTATAGTCCACAGGAAGTTGTGTGTTGTGACTCTGTGCGGCGGCTGCCTCCTCCAAATTTCTCCTGTAACGTGGCTGTTGGAGATGAGGTGGAGGTGAGAACTACCAGTATAACTGATGATTCAATTAACTCAAGTCTGGTAGTTGTAGTTTACCAGTTTTTATGTCCATTGTCACACAGGTTTTCTCCAGGCTTGGTGATCAGGAACCATTTGGCTGGTGGCTGGCACAGATCAAAATGATTATAGGAGAGGTAATTCAGATGTTGCTGCAGAATCAAAAGCCCTTACTCAGAAGCTGGAGTGGATTATTTTTTTTTTTTAAAAAGCACAAAATAATTCAGCTTCACTACTAATGATTCATTTTCAGAGGGATGGGAATAAAAGCTTCCTTTCTTACACTTTTCCCAGTGGTATCTGATTGAATACATGGATGGATTCCAGGAGTTTGTCAAATCAGGGTCCATCAGGAATAAGGACACTTTCTGCACCGTAGAAAGGCTCATGCAGATCTTCTGGTTAGAAGAGCCAAGAGTCAGACTGCAGGTGAGCGCTCAGAGCGTACACTCCACATACTGTAGGTGACACGAAGTGCACAAGCAGATGTGAAAAGGCTGGCTTTGACAGCTGTCAAACACATGTGATCCATGTCTTCCTCTGCCTGGCCATGTAGGAGGAGCAGTGCCACGCACAAGCAGAGACCAAGGATCAGGGCTGTCAGACCCAAGCCGACGACGGCAGTCAGCCAACTGAATATGCTGGTTCTAGCGAGCAAAGGGCCCACGCAACAGGAAACGGCAGCTTGCGAGACCAGAAGTGTCTGAGCAGTGAGGCCCACAGCGGCCAGCCACCAGACTCTGGTGAGAAGAAATGAACCCATAATTCACATGTGAAAGCAATAGATTAGATGGTGATGATCATGAGGATGGTGTTTCTGAACAGGGCAACACACTGAAGAATTGTGGCAAACCGACGAAGACCAGCCGGTCTGGACTCTGAAATGTAAGTATGTGGCTTTGTTGTGAAATGAATGAGTCCCAGGAAGGGAGAAACTTCTAAACACTAACAGACTTTTATAATTGTGTTCTAGTGGAGCCCAAGCCTCCAAAGGTCAAAAAACCCGCCCGTCGTCGTCGCAACTGCCAGCGTCGACTGCGTGAATACACCATGGATGACGAGTACGACGACGAAGAAATAAGGATCACCCCACAGGGACTCTGCCTGTTCCGATTGTTTGGCAGCCGATGGGTGGCAATGGCCTAATCGTTTTTCTTTTTTTTTGAATTGCTTCATTTTAAATGATCCATTTTCTTTTCCTGAAATTCATGAATATTGCTTGTATTTGTGACTAAAATCTGAAATTGCTCCTGTGTTTAGTGACTTGAGTCACATTGTGAAATTCAAATGCAATAAAAGCCCAACCTTAATTCATTTAACCCCAATCCTCAGATCCCGAACATTATATTCTTATATGAAAGATAAAGCGCAGCTAACTATTAACGGTGAAAATATCGGCAGAGATTTGAAAGGTAATGTCGTATAAAGTAGGTCAATTCTTTTTACACAAGGATCGGAGCAGATTTGTGGATACTGTGGATAATGTGAGCGCAGCATGAGTTTTCAGATGATCATGTTACATTTATTTCAAAACAGAGGTGAATGCATCTCCTGACCAAAAGTGATGGTTTCCCCCCGAGAAAACGTCAGAAACGTCATAATATGAGCGCAGCATGAGTTTTCAGGTGATCATGTTGCATTCACCTCTGTTTTGAAATAAATGTATCTCCTGACCAAAAGTGATGGTTTCCCCACGAGAAAACGTCATAATGTGAGCGCAGCATGAGTTTTCAGATGATCATGTTGCATTCACCTCTGTTTTGAAATAAATGTATATCCTGACCAAAAGTGATGGTTTCCCCGCGAGAAAACGTCAAAAACGTCATATTGTAACCGCAGCATGAGTTTTCAGGTGATGTTGAATTTACATCTGTTTTGAGAAACTTGTATCTCCTGACCAAAAGTGATGGTTTCCCCACGAGAAAACGTCATAATGTGAGCGCAGCATGAGTTATCAGGTGATCATGTTGAATTTACCTCTGTTTTGAAATAAATGTATCTCCTGACCAAAAGTGATATTTTCCCCACGAGAAAACGTCATAATGTGAGCGCAGCATGAGTTTTCAGGTCATCATGTTGCATTCACCTCTGTTTTGAAATAAATGTATCTCCAGACCAAAAGTGATGGTTTCCCCACGAGAAAACGTCAGAAACGTCATGTGACCGCAGCATGAGTTTTCAGGTGATCATGTTGAATTTACCTCTGTTTTGAGAAACTTGTATATCCTGACCAAAAGTGATGGTTTCCCCACGAGACAACGTCAGAAACGTAATAATTTGACCGCAGCATGAGTTTTCAGGTGATCATGTTGCATTCACCTCTGTTTTGAAATAAATGTATATCCTGACCAAAAGTGATGGTTTCCCCACGAGAAAACGTCAAAAACGTTCATAATGTGAGCGCAGCATGAGTTTTCAGATGATCATGTTGCATTCACCTCTGTTTTGAAATAAATGTATATCCTGACCAAAAGTGATGGTTTCCCCACGAGAGAACGTCAAAAACGTCATATTGTAACCGCAGCATGAGTTTTCAGGTGATCATGTTGAATTTACATCTGTTTTGAGAAACTTGTATCTCCTGACCAAAAGTGATGGTTTCCCCACGAGAAAACGTCAGAAACGTCATAATGTGACCGCAGCATGAGTTTTCAGGTGATCATGTTGCATTCACCTCTGTTTTGAAATAAATGTATCTCCTGACCAAAAGTGATGGTTTCCCCACGAGAAAACGTCAGAAACGCCATAATGTGACCGCAGCATGAGTTTTCAGGTGATCATGTTGCATTCACCTCTGTTTTGAAATAAATGTATCTCCTGACCAAAAGTGATGGTTTCCCCACGAGAAAACGTCAGAAACGTCATAATGTGAGCGCAGCATGAGTTTTCAGGTCATCATGTTGCATTTACCTCTGTTTTGAGAAACTTGTATCTCCTGACCAAAAGTGATGGTCTCCCCACGAGGAAAACGTCAGAAACGTCATAATGTGACCGCAGCATGAGTTTTCAGGTCATCATGTTGCATTCACCTCTGTTTTGAAATAAATGTATCTCCTGACCAAAAGTGATGGTTTCCCCACGAGAAAACGTCAAAAACGTCATAATGTGACCGCAGCATGAGTTTTCAGGTGATCACGTTGAATTTACCTCTGTTTTGAAATAAATGTATCTCCTGACCAAAAGTGATGGTTTCCCCCGAGAAAACGTCAGAAACGTCATAATGTGAACGCAGCATGAGTTTTCAGGTGATCATGTTGCATTCACCTCTGTTTTGAAATAAATGTATCTCCTGACCAAAAGTGATGGTTTCCCACGACGAGAAAAACGTCAAAAACGTCATAATGTGAGCGCAGCATGAGTTTTCAGATGATCATGTTGCATTCACTCTGTTTTGAAATCAATGTATATCCTGACCAAAAGTGATGGTTTCCCAACGAGAAAACGTCAAAAACGTCATATTGTAACCGCAGCATGAGTTTTCAGGTCATCATGTTGCATTTACCTCTGTTTGTTTGAGAAACTTGTATATCCAGACCAAAAGTGATGGTTTCCCCACGAGAAAACGTCAGAAACGTCATAATGTGAGCGCAGCATGAGTTTTCAGGTGATCATGTTGAATTTACCTCTGTTTTGAAATAAATGTATATCCTGACCAAAAGTGATGGTTTCCCCACGAGAAAACGTCAGAAACGTCATAATGTGACCGCAGCATGAGTTTTCAGGTGATCATGTTGCATTCACCTCTGTTTTGAAATAAATGTATCTCCTGACCAAAAGTGATGGCCCACGAGAAAACGTCAGAAACGTAATAATTTGACCGCAGCATGAGTTTTTAGGTGATAATGTTTCATTCACATCTGTTTTGAAATAAATGTATCTCCTGACCAAAAGTGATGGTTTCCCCACGAGGAAAACGTCAAAAACGTCATATGTGACCGCAGCATGAGTTTTCAGGTGATCATGTTGCCTTTACCTCTGTTTTGAGAAACTTGTATCTCCTGACCAAAAGTGATGGTCTCCCCACGAGAAAACGTCAGAAACGTCATAATGTGACCGCAAGCATGAGTTTTCAGGTCATCAGTGCATTCACCTCTGTTTTGAAATAAATGTATCTCCTGACCAAAGTGATGGTTTCCCCACGAGAAAACGTCAAAAACGTCATAATGTGACCGCAGCATGAGTTTTCAGGTGATCATGTTGAATTTACTCTGTTTTGAAATAAATGTATATCCTGACCAAAAGTGATGGTTTCCCCACGAGAAAACGTCAAAAACGTCATAATGTGACCGCAGCATGAGTTTTCAGGTGATCATGTGCATTCACCTCTGTTTTGAAATAAATGTATATCCTGACCAAAAGTGATGTTTCCCCACGAGAAAACGTCAAAAACGTCATAATGTGAGCCAGCATGAGTTTTCAGATGATCATGTTGCATTCACCTCTGTTTGAAATAAATGTATATCCTGACCAAAAGTGATGGTTTCCCCACGAGAAAACGTCAAAAACGTCATATTGTGACCGCAGCATGAGTTTTCAGGTGATCATGTTGAATTTACATCTGTTTTGAGAAACTTGTATCTCCTGACCAAAAGTGATGGTTTCCCCACGAGAAAACGTCAAAAACGTCATAATGTGAGCGCAGCATGAGTTTTCAGGTGATCATGTTGAATTTACCTCTGTTTTGAAATAAATGTATCTCCTGACCAAAAGT